>NW_020174923.1:4571587-4594806 GCF_003031525.2 Neophocaena asiaeorientalis asiaeorientalis | reverse complement strand
CCTCCTCCTCCCCCTCCAATTCCTCCTTCCCCTCCCCCCTTTTCTCCTCCCCCTCTCCTCCTTCTCACAGTGGGAAGCCCCCATCCATCCCTCACCCAGTGGAATATCCCCTGGGGGCCAGCACTCCTAGTGGGATAGAAAGGGTCCTCTGAGGTGGAAGAAATGTTTTTTAACACCTCCCCAGACCCTGTTCTCCCTCCCACCTCTCACAATATGATCAAGAAGGAAGTGTGAGTGTGTGTAGTTTAATTAAAAAACAAATAGGTCCTCAAGACTGCCAACATCCTGGGGATTGGTGATATTGGGGAGAAGCTGCCGTGGGAGCAGGTGGGGCAGAAGATACCAAGGTTTGGGGTGGGAGCGGGGTCCAGGGGAAAGGATGGAGACAAAAGGCGCTTGGACTTGATTTAAGCACCTGGACGTCTATTTCAGAGCAAGCTGTTCTGTTGTAGCTTTCTCATCAGTGCTCCCCTGAAGAAGGGCTTAAAATGTAGCCCCATGCAGCTGTTCAGTCTTGCTTCCCTCACTTGTACGCTAGGAGGCTGTAGAATTCAAGGGGAGGGTTTGGAGCCAGAATACCTGGGCTCAAATCCCATCTCTGCTTTTTACCAGCCATCTGACTTTAGCACTGTGACTCAAGTCTTGGTGGCCCCAGTATCCTTACAGGTATAATTGGCACCCTAATGTCTCTTCCCATTAGGGAAGATGCTTGGAACACCACTGGCACACTGTAAGGACCATAAGTGTCAGGTATCAGCATCCTTCCTCTCTCCTCTACTTAGTTCTCCCACTCAGTGGCCTCCATTGTCTCCATGTCCCTTTAGAAAATAACCCAGGTAGCCCCTTAGGCTGGTAGGTGTCTGATTATGTTGACAGTCCCACCCTCACCCCTCCCGTGCTGTTCCCCACCACTACCACCACCGTGGGACTGCACAGCCCAGGAGCACATAGTACCCTTGGGAAGGGACTGTCCCTGTTTGGTCACATTGTATCTAGTAGGGTAGCTGAGGAGCCCAACTAACTCATTTTACTGCAATTGCTGCAAGTTCTAGAAGTTATCTACAATGTGTCTCAAGGTATAAAGTGTTCTTTCCTCCCCAGAACAAGATTTGATTGCCAGAGTTGAAAGGACTGCATCTAAAAGTAATTTTGAGTGGCTTAGCTTTGCCCCACAGTGTCCCTGCAGAGAAGAAATAGGGCATCTCAGTAATGAGCGCATGACTTATCCACTGGCTTGGAGGATGAGTCTTGGGTACTTCAGCAGCATTTCTCACACTTTTAAAAAAAACTGAGGCTCAGTTTCGAGAAATATCAATATTTGATTTCTTATACTGTAATTTAATATTTCAAAATAGATATTTTCACTAGATGTAAAGCAAAGAGGTGGTAATTTAAAATATACTTTTTGTGAGTTCTTTATTAGAGGGTGTGATGGAAGGACCAATCAACTGTCTGGTCTTGACTCATGAAGCTCTAGCATCATAACTGAGTGGTACCCAAGACAGGATGACATTAACAAATGGACTTGGATTTGATATATACATATCTATATCTATCTATAGATCTATAATTTATATAAAACATATAAATATATATAAATTATATATATATATTTTTTTTTTTTGCAGTACACGGGCCTCTCACTGCTGTGGCCTCTCCCGTTGCGGAGCACAGGCTCCGGACGCGCAGGCTCAGCGGCCATGGCTCACGGGCCCAGCCGCTTCGCGGCATGTGGGATCTTCCCGGACCGGGGCACGAACCCATGTCCCCTGCATCGGCAGGCGGACTCTCTGCCACTGCGCCACCAGGGAAGCCCTATAATTTTTAATAGATATATAAATTTAGATATATATATCTGAATCACTTTGCTGTATATTAGAAACTAACACAAAATTGTAACTCAACTATACTTCAATTAAAAAATAAAATAATATTAAAAAAATGGACTTGAAACAGATATAAAACCAATTTGTTCTTGTGCTCAAGATGGCCATTTCTCATAAACGTATTTCAGTCGTTCAACACTGAATGGGAGCTAACATGACAGAAAATCTCCAGAGGAGGATCACTTGGATTCTACTTTGCCTCAGTCCCGTTCCACATTTTAATCAAGAAAAACTAGATGAAGCCCTAAAAGAAATGCTTGTGACATGTTTGTGATCAATAATTGAAAGGCATAACTAATGTTGATAGCTTCACCAATCAAAACTCAGGATGATCTGAGAGTTAGCAGGAATGGATCCAAATAAGCCAAATGAAATTCAACGAGGTCGAAAGTAAAGTCCTGAAAATGTTAGTTTTAACCATCAGTTGGGATCGCTTTTTGTGGGCATAAACAGAGACATTTGGGTTAATGACAAGCTCAGGAAGAATTAAGAGTTTTGAGAAAGCACCTAAAAATATTGACTCCAATCTTAAGACTTGTGAATAAAAATAATGTAATTTCCAGTGTAAGAACAGACTATTTTCCAAACTTTCATTTACAGCCTTGTTTGGAATTCAGAATGTATTTTTCCCCTAGAAACATTGTTATCAATTCACCGGGCAGTGATACAGATTCAGATAAAATCTAGCTGAACAACAGCATAAATAATAACTGATTCCCGTTTGCAGACAGGAAGACAGCTCTGGTCTAACTGCTTCCAGACTTTACACTTGTTTTGCTTTTCTTCATCCTCCCCAGATGCTGCTCTTCATTTCCTCACACTCTTGTCATGCAATATGCCCCACTTCTTTTGTTCCTGAACAGCTGGGCTGCGGGCAGGAGGAGAGGTGGCCATTAGAGCAGCCATCACCAAGAAAGACCTAGAGAATGAGGCACAAGAGATGGATGACAAATTCAAACCCTGCCCAGGCTCCACTTTGGAAAAGCCTTTCTTGCTTGATTTGGCTGCAAAACAGATCAGTAACCCCAGGTAGAAAGTTATAATCTGCAGTCAAATAGATTTCCCATAAAAGGTACAAGTTCAAGGCCCAGACTGCACTCTACTAGAATTTCAAGACTTAGTAATATTTTATTTTTCCTTCATAGATCTTTGAATTGTTAGATATCACTGTTAACGTTGTTATTTCCAGGCTTGGGAATGGAAATCATTGCAACCTCACGTTACTTTCTAGTTTTTAGAGTGTTGAAATTCCTTCTTAATGAGAGGAAATTTCAGTGTGGATTTTTAAAAATTATTATTTTATGTTTTTTTTTTTTAAACTTTCTAATTCTTGACACACCTAAGTTTTGAATATGGTTAAAGTAATGATGTGTCACTAATGAAGTCATCTCATAATAAGATTTCCTTGGCCTGGGTACATGGAAGTTGATATATTTCTGAATAGACTGAATGTTTGTTTCCCTGCAAAATTCATATGTTAAAATCCTAACCCCCATGTGATGGTATCAGGAGGTGGGGGCTTTTGGGAGGTAATTAGATCATGAGGGTGGAGCCCTCCTGAAGGGGATTAGTGCCCTTATAAAGGAGCCCCCTCCTCCTCCAACCACCTCCCCAAGAGCTCTCTAGCCCCTTCCTGCCTTATGAGGTCACAGCAAGAAGACAAGAAGATGGTCCCCTACTGTGATCTTGGACTTTCCAGCCTCAAGTACTATGAGAAATAAATTTCCGTTGTTTATAAGTCACCCAGTCTATGATATTCTATTACAGCAGCCCAAACTGACTAAGACAGTTTCTATCAACAACCCCAATAATTCCAGGAGGAACCAGATAAAAGGATAGGTACCAGGTGGGCAAGAACCCTGACGCCTCTTGGAGCTTTGTTTTCCTTGTGACTCTGTCAAAGGAATGGGAATCAGAGTGATTAGGAAATAAAACATTCCACCAAAGTTTTATGTTGCCCCAATTACATTCACAGCAGTGACAGACAAAAAAAAAAAAAAATGCTCTATAGGTATTGGATTGCAGATAAAACATTGACATCATCTTCATAGAAGTTTCATTCCCATGGGAAGAACATGTATGGCAACAGATCATTGCAATACAATGTGTGGTAAATGCTAGAAAAGAAGGAGTGTTAAGATGCTCTGAGAGGACAAACTGACCCAGCTCAGGGGAGGGGAAGCTTCCTGAAGGAGGTGGCTCACAGTTAGGGCTTAGAGGATGAGTAGGAGTTACCCAAGTGAAGGGGTCAAGAGATCAGCTAAGAGAACCCGTTCAGGTCCAGCCACAGTTATGAGAAATGGCAAGGAGTGACAAGTAGTATGGTATTTCTTTCGCTTAAAGGGCAAAGCAAACAAAGCCAGGAGAGGCAGAGATAAAGCTGCTCAGAATAGAGAGAGGCCAGGTCACAAAGAGCTTTCCAGGTTTGATAAAAGAGATCTGACTTTATTCTGTAAACAAGGAGAGCCTTTGAGATATTTTAACATAGGAGATTGGTATAGTCATAATTGTTTTAAAATGACCACTCCTTAGGCAAGAGTACCCCCTCAAGCCGTAATTGCCATAAAATGGGATAAAGGAGGGCTAACAGAAGGCTTTGTGAAGGAGGTAACATTAGAGATGGTTCTTGAACTCCAGATAGAATTTGCATATACAGCAATGGGGAAAGGCATTGGGGAGGGGACTCGGTCATTCATGGAGCATAGAACGGTTGAAAAGGAGACTCGTGAGAAATCAAGTCAACAATGGAAATTGAGTCCACATTATGGAAGGCTTACTTGTTTGTCTTATTTGTGTTAGTTCCCCGCCATCTTCACTCATGAGGTCTTCCAAGCAATAATCAGTCCTGCCCGCGATGTTCCCTGGGATGACACAGGAATCTGCTCTCAGCATCCCTACTGGTGATGCTTGATTATGGCACCTCCCTTCTGAGTTGGTGGCCAGCGCCCCAATACCGAGGGTGGGAGACTTGCTCTGTGCGCCAATATTTCCTTCTGCCTCACTGCAGGAATGATCTGTGATCCATGCTGGTGCCCCAGCCACTGTCAAGCATCTCCATTTGGCCATTTTACAAATTGCCCCAAGTAAGTACACACTTGCACATAAATTTCCAGTGACAGAGCAAACTAGAAAAAACATGTATAGGCTGGTATCTTGTAGGACTTATTAGCACAACTACTCCAATAAAGTGATTTGGGTAAAAAAGAAAGCAACTAGTGACTATGGTAATTGACTTACAACCCACGTGCACATAGGACTTTGCATAACCCTTCCTCCTCATGGCTGGCTCCCATTTTGGACTTCTTCCTGTCTCCATAGCTTCAGAGGGATTCTAGTTCTGAAACTGGAGGAACCTTACTAAGCCTTCCTTAATGTAAAATAGTTTGGACATGAACTTGAATAACCGTTGAGCTGATTTTCCAGCTGATGGGAGATGGTTAATTGTCTGCTGTCTATAGGAGTCTTAAAAATCTGTCTGGCCACGTTAATAGCGACTTGGAATTTATGACTTGAGACCACTGGGGGCGATGAGGAACTCAGAGCCCCGGCAACTCAGGGTAATCATCCCTTAGGTAGAAAACAAAGCCCAGTGGGCAGATCTCACTGTAAATAGAGATGATCAAATGTAAACATGGTGCAAGTTTAGCATCCCTGGTGGTAATATTTTCTTTCCTTCTGGGGTAGTGCCTGCTTGTTCAAAAGCATGTACAACCAGTTGAGGGTAGTGTAAGATTTGGAGGTTATGGAATAGTCTGTTTGTATGCTACAGGGTTGAGAACTCTGCAGCATTTTCAGGAATCAACTCTTCCCTGATATGGTATTTTATTCTAACAACTGAAAGGTAGGACAGGCAAGTTATTATGAGTAGATGAATGGACAGATCTTTTTTTCCCGCTTAAATCTTGGGTCAAAATGCAGTCTTGACACTCACGGAAGGAAGACACCCCATCTGTCTCCCAGGGAGAGTGGGGAAACCTTTCACAGAGTTCATATAAGATATCTTGTTGAGAGAGAAGGTCTAGCATAATCTTTGGGAGACAGGAACAGGATCCGCATTGGTATGAGCTGCAGGTTCTCTGTCCAGAAGCTCAGAGTCATAACAGGAATCTGGTCAGTGGTTCTGTGCTGTCAGCTCCTTGCTTTTTGGCCCTAGTTTAACTCCCAGCCTACCCGCTTCTCAGTGTTTCATTGGTTCCTCTGACTGCTGCCTTCTCATCCAAATACCTGGGATGTGGGGCTAATGAGCCCTCCCACCTCCTGGGGGCATCAGAAGGATCAAAAACGACAGGTGTTCAGCACAAAGTGCTAGAGAGATGGAAGTCCAGTAAATCACGTTGCCCTGCTTTTCATTCTCGCGCTTACCGGACACACGTGCAATGGAAGGGCACGTGCAGTGGTTAACAGAGGTTTCCACTGGAAGCTGGAGAGTGTGGGCCCTTCCACGCCTTATTTCTACACATCTGCAATTTGTTAATTATTCACAACAAGCAGGGCATTTTTATAGTTAAAAAGAAAAATTTTAATGTCACAGCAGTAAAGAAAATGAAGGATCTTTACTCTGCATACAGCAAAGTAGCTCACCGTGTGAGGAGTGGTTACTTGTACTCAGAGAGCAGGTGAGAAAAGGCAATGGCTCTGACCATAGTTTTTAAGCATTCCTGAGCTTGTGGGCTGAGTCAGTACCATCCCTTTCTTCACCAACGATGCACACAGTCTCCTTTAATCCAGTTGAATGTCCCCCTTCCCCGTCTCCCATGAGAATGCACCTCCACCTACAGGGAGTGCAGTTGTACAAAGGCTTTGGTGGCTGCTCTCTGAAACCCGGCCCCATGTTGCTGCTGAAGCCATGCCTCCCTCAGGCTGCTTCTGGCCAAGGGCTGAGCCCAGCAAGGATGCCATGCTGAGGGAAACCTGCTCCTGGGAGACCCAGCATTCCTGTGAAGGCCGACTCTGGCTGGATAATTCCCATACAGCCTTGCCCGGCCGCCTAGGATGCTTTTACCTCTGCTTCCTGTGGGGTCAGACTTGCCTGGTGGTCTGAGAGCTCTCCCAGCCCATCCAGCTCCCCACCCCCCCACCCATGTTCCTTCACAGAGGCATGTCCTCTAATAACGTCCTTGCACATCATCCCATCTCAGCATCTGCTTCTCAGAAGACCCAGGCTAACACTTCTTGGGTTTGTGTTTGTTTGCTTCCGTTTTCCTATCTGCAACCTCCAGGGTGGCAACTTAGGAGTCATCAATGAGATGACTCTGTTTTCTACTCTCCAGCTCAGTTTCTCCCTTCAGTTCCACTTCAAGCTTGGATAGACCTCGCCCTAACTCTAATCCACATGCACGGGTCTTGTAAGAGTGTGGTCAGTGGTTGTCCATTTCGGTTGCTTGGTTTTCAGGGGTTTTCATGCCTTCCTTATCTTCACTGCTGATCCACCTTCACAGACCATCTGGAGGTTCTTCTGAGCTTGTGCTGCGGAGACCCAAGGTCTGGACCATACTTGCAGCAGGAGCTCCTAAGTGCGCTCACTGATGGAAAAACAAAACAGAACTATGCGTGCTATCACTTTTGGTTTGAGATGGTTGCATTTTGGGAAGTTTCAAATCAGAAGTTATCAGAAAACAGGGTCCTATTTGCATCCAAGCCGTAAGTCAGGGCTACCCAGACCCTGGCTTTCTGATGATGATTTCAGCGATTTGGCGAAAGCAGTTACTATACTAGTAAGGGGACAAAGGAAGACCTTGGCAAAGGTAAGATAATTAAGAAATACTGGGGCTTCCCTGGTGGCGCAGTGGTTGAGAGTCCGCCTGCCGATGCAGGGGACACGGGTTCATGCCCCGGTCCGGGAGGATCCCACATGCCGTGGAGCGGCTGGGCCCGTGAGCCATGACTGCTGAGCCTGCGCGTCCGAAGCCTGTGCTCCACAACGGGAGAGGCCACGGCAGTGAGAGGCCCGTGTACCGCAAAAAAAAAAAAAAAAAAAAGAAATACCATTCATTCTCTCCTTCTACAAGAAGATACTAAATATTTTTTCTCCTCCCCTCTCCCCTTCCTTCCTTCCTTCCTTCCTCCCTCCCTCCTTCTTTCTTTCCTTTATCCCTTCCTCCCTTCTTTCCTTTCACCGATATTTATCGAGGGCTTAATATGTGCCATGTACTCTGTGATCAATGCAACACTATATTAATTGCTAAGCGCTACAGGGGATTCCAAGAAGAAAAAATGTAAGGCACAACTCTAGTCATCTATAAGCTTGAAAAGCATTGCTGTAAAAAATAAACAAACCCACATAAAACAGTTGGGAAGCAATGACAAAGCAAACGTAAAATGCAGGTAAATACCTGGGTGTTATCGAGGTAGCATGGAAAAGGCATAGGATACACCAGCTCAGCAGTGACTCACTCAAGGTCTTCAGAGGACATGACTCAAGTCTTCAAAGATTTAAATAAGGAGGGGAGGTAGTAGAATTATGCTCTAGACCAAGAATCACAAGAACGTAGACCCGCAGCAATGGCTCTAGACCAAGGCAACTGTTCCCCTGCCCCGGGGGACATTTGGCAATATCTAGCGACTATTAAGTGTTGTCACAGCTGGGGAGTGATGTTCCTGCAACTGAGTGGGTAGAGGCCAGGGATGCTGCTAAACACCCTATAATACACGGGACATTCCCCCGCACCCCCAAAACGTCCATAGTTAGTGCTGAGGCTGAGAAACCCCGATGTACAAGGATGAATGATCCAGCACTGTGATGGGGGTGGAGGACAGATTATCCAGAGAGATGACCGGAGGTGGATCCGTCGGGGAAGGAGGAGGGGCAGGGCTTAAAAGAATCGAAAGGTTTACTTGGCTGAGATTGTTCTTAGGATCCAGTGCTGGAGGTTCTTGAACGATCCAGAAGCATAAGAAAGTTAGTGTTCCAGAAAACTCTGATGACAGCAGAAGCAAGGAGGGAATTCTACCAACTTTGGCATGAGAGGCAACAGCTCTTCTAGGTGGAGCACATGGAGACATCCTCCTGCCACAGAGTGAAGGAAAAAGAGTCATGAAAAGTCCGGTTTGGGTACTTCACTGTGACGGCATCCTCAAAGCCCTAGCTTTGTCCCTGGGGCCTTAGAGACATTGCCCAGCTCTTTCAGTGCCCTTTTCAGGGGTGACACTACTCCTTTCTCTCTTGAGGGGCAAGTTGGTCTTTCAACTCGTTTCTAACTTTTCCTAAACCTGATGGCATAATTTCTCTTAGGCTTTCTGGAATTTGAGTGAATTTTCACTGCGGGCTTAAACCATTAGGCCCGTTTTTGTTTGTTTTTCTGTTTTTGTTTTTAGTAGAAAAGTTAAAGTAAAATCAAGACAAATCTGCAAGTTCTCCTAGGAAGAAAAGCGGTTGTTTTCAGGGGAAGGTTTGCTCCTGCATCCAAGGCTGCTGTCAACAGACACTCTTCCTTTAAAGTTTTCTGAGGACACCACCTCCTCTCCCAGGGACGCCTCTCATCACAGGTGCCTGGAGTGTCGTCAGGGTGGAGAGTGTTCACTGGTGGTTCCGCTCTTTGTTGTCCTGAGAGGAGTTTGTGGTGCCTGGTGTGGAGTGTGTGTGCACACGTGCCTGCGTCTGCTTTGCTTCTGGGAACAGGGAAAAGCACAAGAGAGAAACAGATGGGCCCCCCTGAGCTTCTTTTTGGCCGGGAAAAATGAAACGCGGAGAAAATCGTCATAAAAAACGGAAACAGCTGTGGCAGGACCACAGCAGCTTGTGGGGTGGGTCCTCGCCTGAGGGGCTTGCAGTCTGTCAAGATTCTGCTCCCAGGCGGGGCGGGTATCACCCAAAATAATGTCCTCAGCATAGCTGTTGCCCACCCCGCAGGTCATCACATCGACCCTATGCCTTTCCTCCCCTCCTTACTCTCCAAGCCAGACTGCAAGACAGATGGAATTACCTTTTAATGTATCAGGAGGAGATGTGCAAAGAAGTCCCCTCGCTGAGGCTGGTAGTTAACTATGCAGGGTGGCTGTTCCTTCTTCCACATCATATAAATCCCCCGACTTTGTTGAAACCTGTATTTTGTCAGTGTCTTGGCACATCAAGTTGACAGCAAGTTGGCACACCATGTCATTTTTGTCCACGATTGACCAGGATGGTACACTGAATAAGCAGAAACGACACTTAGTCATAATCACTGGCTCCCTGTCAAGAGCTTTTGGGCTGTATCTCCAGAGGGTCTTTTGGGCTGGGCAGAAATCAAGAGGGGAAAATGTGGCAATGTGGGAGAAGAGTGTAGCTCTCATACGAGACCAGACAGAGCTTCTGGGAAGGCGAGGAATTTGCCACTCCACCTTCGGTCATGAACGGGAATTAGAGTTTCCGTTAAATCACTAAAGTTGTAATAAATTATAACACGGAGGGTACGTGTGACCACGTAGCCCCATAGGGTAATCTAAACACCCATCAAATGGAAGATGGCTCTACAAACCAGGATATTGATTTTATTTTTCTGGTAATCAAGTTATTTATGGATTAAAGAATCTTTCATTTTTCATTTGGTATTTAAAAGCAATACGCATTCGGACAAAGACATTTAGAAACTAGGGAACTCCTGACTCTAAGCTCTATTTTTTTTTTTCACTGAACTCCCTGGACTAAATTTAATCCAGGAACATAACTCTCCATAATTTATTAAATATCCTTGTTGAATGGGGATCTCTCCCTACTAGGTGTGAGGTCCCTCTGTACCACTGGCTTCTAGCATTAAGCCTGTCAGGTGGTAAATGAGAAAGAAACATTTGCTGTCTTGATCATTATGACCTCTTGAGCAATGTGGCTAGGTAGACCAGAGCAAGACAGTTCTTTCTATACTTTGTGCCCATGAGGACTGTTTTGATTAATAGCTACGGGTGCTGGCCTCTAGCTGGACAGCTGAATTTCATTTGGCCTCATGTTCATGGATCCGCTACTGCTCATGGCTGATTTCGGATACTCTGTTGGCTCAAGTTACTTTCCTGCCATCTTAATTTTGCTGTCTGGCATGAGGTGCAGGCTTGGTTTCAAGAGTTAACTGGGGCTTCCCTGGTGGCGCAGTGGTTAGGAATCCGCTTGCCAATGCAGGGAACCCGGGTTCAAGCCCTGGTCCAGGAAGATCCCACATGCCGCAGAGCAACTAAGTCCGTGTGCCACAACTACTGAGCCTGTGCTCTAGAGGCCGTGAGCCACAGCTACGGAGCCCGCATGTCACAACTACTGAAGCCCGTGTGCTGAGAGTCCATGCTCCACAATAAGAGAAGGCACCGCAATGAGCAGCCCCCGCTCGCCGCAACTAGAGAGAGCCCGCGCACAGCAAAGAAGACCCAACGCAGCCAAAAAATAATAATAAATTAAAAAAAAAGAGAGTTAACCACTCGCACTATGATTGAATCAAAATGACCAGATAACACAGTTGAAAATTGGAGTGGAAAGAGTCTTGGTGGGAATAGGAAATCAAGGAGCAGGGACACTGGGGAGACTTAAAAATGCTGGATCATTTTTTTTTTTCAAATCCCAGGAAACAGCTGCAGGTGGAGAATAGGATGGATTTCAAGAATTCTCCATGGAGGCAGGGGTTCAGACAGGGGCCAGCTGGGTGATGAAATCAACTCAGAGGTCAGATGTGTGTTCATGTTCAGTGACGGCTTCAGAAATTTCAGGGACTTTCAAAATTGGTTCTGGAGAGAAGCAGATCTGTTGACTGGGCAGATGGGGACTAAGACATGATCATTCTGGGATTCAGGGGTCTCAGGCTTAAGGGAAAATGAGGCTCCAGACTCCTTGCCCTATCTCTGTTTTGGGGGACCCTAGAAAAGAAGTGACTCTTGTTTGCTGAATTTACGGAGACATGGGACACTCAGAATAGGAGCAAATCTCACCCTTCCTAGGGGCTTTAAGCTATAAAGTATGAAAGCCCCACAAACACCATCTTTCTGTAAGGTCCCTTATCTGCATAGATGTGGGTTAGCTCCCCACAGGTCAGAGAATTGGGCGTAATTTGAATAAGCACCACCTAGAAGTTCAGACGTTTATTTGGGTTTTCACATTTCCCTCCCTTATCCTGACCTCCTCCACCCTCCCAAGCTGCCTGTAAAGGAGCTAAGAGCCCCCCCATTAGATGCTCCTGGATTCCCAGCCCTATTAATCTCCAGATGGACCTGGAAAGCCAGCACAGTCGGCTCCCTCACAGAGCTTGGCATGCCCTGTATGGCTCTAGCCGGATCCATACAGTGCCGAGGCAGCTGCAAAAATGAAAAGCCATAAGAAAAATGGATATTCAAACCCTTCCCATCCAGTGAGAGGAAATAAACATCTGGGCTCCAAAAGAGTAGGAGGTCGTCAGATCTGATGTCATATGAATTCTGTAATGCAAAACAATGTGCAAGGGAGTTACACAGGTCTTGGAGGAAGAGAGGTCATTGGAAATGCACATCAAAAGCATGAGATACCATTTCACGCTTGCAAAAACAGGTGTCAAATTTTTAAAATCTGACAACAAATGTTGGTATTGATATAAGAGGAACTGGACTACTTTTGAGTTGCTTGTGGGAGTGTAAGATGATTTACGCACTTTGGAAAATGGTTTTGAAGTTTCTTACAAAGCTGAGCATTTATCTATTCTATGACCCAGCAATAACATTTCTAGGTGTTTTCCCAAGAGACATTTATATTAGCGTGTGTCACAAGAGTTCAAACTAAAAAAAAAAGAAAAAAAAGAAATCCAAATGTCCATCACGAGGAAAATGGATAAACACTCAGTTGTATATTTATACTACTCAGCAAGAGGAAAGAATGAACTACTGAATGCACGTAAAAGCATTGATGAATTTCATAGAAATTTTGTTGAGCAAAAGAAGCCAGATATAAATGGGTACATATTATATGATTCCATTTGTATGAAGTTCAAGAACAGGCAAATCTAATGTGTGGTGATAGAAATCAGACCCGTGGTTGTCTATGGGAGATGGGGATTAAGAGGGAATGAGAGAACTTGCTGGGGTGATGGTTATGTCCTATAATTGGATTGGGGTGGTCGCTGTTCAGAGGTATTCGTTTATCAAAAATTATTGACTTATACACTTAAGAGCTATGCGTTTCATAGTAGGTAATTTTTAAAAAATTGCCTCTAGAAAATAAGGGAGGGGTGGATCAGAAAGGGAGAAGAAAATCTGCGAAGGCTGATTTTTGGAGAGTGGATGCCATGCAATGGATATTCATCTTGTCTTCGATGGAGAGGTGGGGTGGTGTTATTCACTAACCCCAAGTTTAGCAAATGGGCCTTTAAAGAGGTTGCTCGTAAAGCTTTGGAATGACTTTTTATAGGTGGGGAACACAGAGAAATGGTGCCTGACTCAAGAGTCTAGGTAACTTGGGTAAGATGTGAGAGGTGCTGACTTCTCTTGGCTGAGTGGTGCGTTTCCACTTACCTAACGTGGTTCTCTGGGAGAGAGAGCAAAGCATGGGGTCACCTTAGGTCCTGTGTAGCAGAGTCTCCTGCAGGGGCAAGGAGACCTCACTGCTGGACGAGGCCGGAGGTATTCTCAGAAGTGGGGTAAGGGTTGAAAACTACCAGTTTGAATAGCAGTGTATCTTTCTGAGTGAAGACAACTGCATGAATAAGGAATCCTAAAAGTGCCCCAGGAGAAAAAGAACCGGCTCTGATCAAGAGCCTGGCCCACCAGGGATACCAGCTTTAACCGTCTACGAGGACCCAAGAGTGTGATGCCATCCAGATACAAGTCCCCTTCCCTTCCCTTTCCTCGTCTCCCCTACCTGTCCAATCCCCTTCGAATCTGTTGGGCAGACAGAACACAGCAGACGGGATGTGCAGAGAAGGGTAGGGCCATCCCTCTTCCCCAATCCAGCTTTCCGTCCTGAAACAATCACGAGTTGAGGAGGGAGAAGGTTTAATATTAAGCCGTTGAGGTATTTCCCGGGATGGGACGTTTCAAGGACTTAAGCAAGACTATTTATTGCTTCACTAAATAACCAGAGGACTTTTGATTTTCTGAGAATGTTGGGAAAAGTCCCGTTCTTATGGCTCGCATTCCCAGTGCCACCCTCAAGGATCACTCAGGGCCAAGGGAAGATCCCAGCTCTGGAATAAAGTCTAAAGAGACAGTAAAGGCAAAAATACAGCTGCGTGTTGATCACAATACACATGGTGTGTTTGCTCAATATTATAGCTGGCATGTCTGTCCAAGTGCCCACTGAGCATCTCTGAGCACGTTCCTATATTCCAATGTTGGTTAAATGGCACCACCTCTCACCTTGACGCTGAAGACAGAGCACAGAGCACAGAGCACAGAGCACTTCATCCTCTGTGTCTACATCCCACCAGTTTTCACACCCTTCCACCTCAACCCCTTGAGTCTCTTCAGAGCCGTCATCCTCTCTCTATTTTTAGTGCCACTGCCTTGATCGCAGCTCAGGCTTTCACTCTTCCCCAGTAGACTGAACAAGAGACTCCTAAGTGGTCTCCCTCTTCTTGGATTTTGACAGCAAAGTCAAAAGTCGGGCTGGGGGCTTCCCTGGTGGCACAGTGGTTGAGAGTCCGCCTGCCGATGCAGGGGACGCGGGTTCGTGCCCCGGTCCGGGAAGATCCCACATTCCGCGGAGCGGCTGGGCCCGTGAGCCATGGCCGCTGAGCCTGCGCGTCCGGAGCCTGTGCTCCGCAACGGGAGAGGCCACAACGGTGAGAAGCCCGCGTACCTCAAAAACAAACAAACAAAAAAAAAAAACAGGCCTGAAAATTACCACTCTTCTCCTTTTCAGTGAAGATTTTGTCAAGGTTCTTTACATGGGGAAGGGAATAATCACTACTAAAAAAAAAAAAAAAAAAAAGTCTGGGCTGGAATGATGCCACCCCAACTTTTTAAAGCACACAACTGCTCTTGTGCCCACCCTGGTTAAAATCCTCCTAAAGTTCCCGATGACTCTACCCTTGCTTATCTCTCAACTAATTCTCCGCCATTTACCTACCCACATCCAGTCCTAGTCACACCAAACCAACTTGTAGCTGTCCCCAAGTGCAAATCTGTTTCCGACCTCCATTTTCTTGCTTCAGAAAGTCCCCTCTCTGTGTCTGAAATGTCTCCCCTCAGCTAGTCGACCTCCTCCTCCAGAAGGCTCCCTCGGCTTCCAGCTTCTGTGTTTGTATAGAATTCTGTGCACGCCTCTGACTTAGCACTCAACACTACTGTTGGTTTAATCACTTTACCTCCATCCTTTTCCTTGTGAGTTCCTTCTCTTATTCCTTTTGGAGTCCCCAAATCCTATCTGGCACGTAGCGAACGCTCATCCAATGTTCACTAAATTTATGATTTAATTACAGAGTAATTGATGACTTTTGGCCTTTGAACCCCTAATTCTCAATTCCTACCTCAGAATCTTGGGCAATAAAAACGACTTGAAATCTTAATGAATTCATCAGTAAACAACTCTGAGCCCCTGTTATGCATCAGACACTTTTCTAGGTACTAGAGGTAAGTTGGTTACAAGGCAAAGTTCAAAGCCTTAGTCAGAGGAGAGGAACGTAAATGGCGAAGATCATTCCAGGAAGTGATGGTGTTACAAAAATATACAGAAAAATGAGTGAGTGACTGGGGCGATAGCAGTGTGGGCTCTTTGATCTGGGACGGTCAGGTAAGGTCTCTTGGCAGAGGTGATGTTTGAGGTGAGATCTGAAAAATGGGGAGGAAACAACCAAAACTTCTGATGAAAGGGTGCTTTTAGGCTGAGGAAGTAGCAAGTGCACAGGTCCTTAAGTGGCAAAGAACTTGGCAGATTCGAGAACGAGAAAGAAAGCAGAAGGGTGGCAACATAGGGAATAAGGAGGAGGATGGTAAGAGACGAGGTCACAGAAATAGGCAAGGGCTGGACTCTGTAGAAAAAGGGTCAGCAAAGCTTTTCTGTAAAGATCATCTAGTGAATATTTTAAGCCATGCCGGCCAAGACGTCTGTTGCAACTACTTAATTCTGCTATCATAGCATGAAAGTCGCGTTCATAGTATGGGTGTAAGTTAATGGGTGTGACTATGTTCTGATAAACCATTATTTGCGACAGTAGGTGGGCCGAATTTGGTCTGTGGGCTATAATTTGCAAACCCCTGGAGTAGGACATGATAGCCTATGATAAGGAATTTGGATTTTATTCCAAGTGAATAGGTAGCCATTGGAAGGTTTTGAACTATGGCGGTGGGGATGTGTGTCGTAGGTCAGGTTTTGCTTTAAAGATATTCCCTGTGACATAATCTACAACAAAAGAATTTATTCTCCTTTCTCCATTAAAAACTCTATTTCAAATTCTCTTTTGAAAACAGGACTAGGTTGGGGGGCAGGGGAGACAGGCTGTGGGGTGGGGGAGTCCATGCTAATTGTCTATAATGTTCACTAGTTACGTGACCTTAGGTTCATTGCTTAATCTCTCTGAACCTCAGTTTCCTACTTAATAAAACTGTAATAATAACACCTGTCTCTAAGGGTTATTAAATGGATTAAAAGAGATCATGTATATAAAACATGTCACAGTGCCTGGCAAAGTAGGTGCTCCGTGATGTCAGTCCCTTTTCCTCTTTTTCCTTCCGTTGAATCTGTGTATGTCACTCTCCCGTCAAGAGAGAGGTAGATGTAAATCTTGGTAACCGAGTTCAAAAAATCAGTTGCACAACGACAGGATTGGTGAGGACTTTCTGGTGATTTGGCCGCTACAACAACAAATACAATTTAAATTTAAATTAATAGACGCACAATTTCCGATGACAAAAGGGGTGAATCTGCTCGTATTCCATATTAGTCAAACCATATCTGGAGTCCTGGAAATAATTCTGGCCATGCTAACTTTAGAGAAATTTTGGTAAGTGAAGTACACGCAAAGAAAAATGGCAAGATATGAAAGGGCTTGGGAACCATATCATAATGTAAAATGTACTGGAAATTCTAACACGGTAAAAAAAAAAAAAAACACTAAAAGAAAACTTGAAAACTGTACAAATAGTTGAAGGTCTGTCATTTGGAAGAAAGACAAGACTCATATCATGTTGGTGTAGAGGTGGGTCACCTTGGACCATTGGATGGAAACTGCAGAGATCAGATTTTCCAGCATCAAAAATCTCCCTGATAGGAGAAGTGAACTGTCAATCAATGCAAGCCTTCTAGGAAACACTGAGGAGTCATTCAACAACTGAGATGCTGATAAAGGAATTTTGCAATGAGGGTCCAACCAAACTAAAAGACTTCTCATCACACCTTCCAAATTTCTGATTCCATAAACCTGTGGGGTGCAGTAACCAAGTCTCTGGAGATCAAGAGACCCTCTTGGATTCCAGGGACTGGATCCTTCTCTTGATGTCTCTGGTGAAAAAGAAGATTGTGAGATACATGAATCTGTATTTTTTCAAGAAGTGGAGAGACTAGTACAAGATTATTCTTGGTGGGCAGGAGGGAATGGCTAAGATAGAGTGGGTCCCCTCTATGTAAATTGGGTCAGAGTAAATTTCATGTCAGTGAAAAACAGAGGGAGATCAGGAGAGAAAAAGCGAGTTCATGAAGGTCCCACCAAAGTTATTCCTAAATCCATCATCTACCTTGACCCTCCGCCATTCTAGACCAGGCCACCATCATCTTTCACCTGGATGGCTACAATAACCTCCCAACTGGCCCTAATGAGTTGCATTTTTTTTCATAGCACGTGAACAAGAAAATATCAAGGAGTACTATTTGTTTTCGCCTGTCTTCTTCACTCCAAAACGGAAACCCCATGAGGGCATGGGTTATCTCTGTCTTGTTCACTGCTGAATCCTGACCCACAGGAGATGTTCCAAAAATGTTTAGGAGAAGAATGAGGAGTATACATCTTCCTAAAGTGGAATATGGCAGCATGAAATTACAGTAACTGGATTAAGTTCAGTATAAAGTCCTGAAATTTCAAGAAACGTATCTAGCAGTAAACTACAAGGGAATGTTCATATTGCCTCACATTTTGCCTGGTTGTTTTAAATAAATGCACATATGACATTGCCTGTCCCATGTTGTATTGGTCTAAAAATGATTCTTCTTCAGATATCCAGAGTCAGGCCTAGTCTGTGAGTGATGGAAAAAGAGTAGCCCAGTCAGGGCCCAGCAAACTTTTTTTCAGCTGCAAGAAGCAATGGGAGATCCTAAGAAAACACAGGGGAAAGGTGGTGTAAGAAAGGAAAAAAGAGAAATGAGTAGGAAGAGGGAAGTGAAAGAATGAGCGAGGACAGGTAATTAACATTTCTTGTGGGCTTTATTTCATTTAATCTCTATTATGCCCACGAGACAGTATCATTCGAGATATGAGAATCATTTGAGTCTCAGAGGGATAAGAAAATCGTGTAAGGTCAAGAGGTAGAATGCTATGGTATAGGTTCCCAATAACCTGTTCTGTGACATTGCCATCAGGTCCGTGGATATGATAAAAGGTTGGTATTTATTAATCACCTACTGTGTATTAGGCACTGCTGAGAACAAAGAAAAGCAGCTTGTTTGCAGCCTCTGATGTCATGGTTTGCTGCCCAACAGCTGTAGTCAGGGGCAGACCTAGGTTCTGTGGGCCCTGAAGCTTTTTTTTTTTTTTTTGGAGGGGTGAGCTCTTTAAGAAAAGAATATAAATTTTAAAAATACAAGTTTAAGTACAGGGCCTTCAAAGGAGCCTGTGCAAGCAATGAGCCCTGAAGCTTAAACTTCTTTAGCACCATAGGAAATCCATCTCTGGTATAGCAATGGTTCATCAATTCATTTAATTTAAAAAGTGTCACCGTGGTGCCTCAAAAATGTTCATTTTGGAAATCAGGGGAAGGGGAGGGATGGGACGGCGTTGAGGTGGGAAAGTCAAACACACAGCTCAAACTAATCCATACGTTCCATTTTAATAATAGTGCAAAAGACTGATTGTAAATGAGATTTTTCAATTCCCTTTTGTTTATCCCATTTTGCTAAAAAATTCCCTTTTGTGAAAATAGTTAAGAGAGAGAGAGCTTTTATTTTGAGTTCAAATAAACAAATAACCCTGGATCTGCATACAAGCTTTTTCTGGTCTGGAGGACTCTGCTGTTTCCAATCAAGATCTTGTTGTCAAGGTGATAAGCTCTGCATTTCTGGATTTAGAATAAAAATTCCTCTAACGTATTTTATAATCTGGTGATCTTGGGCTTTGACCAGATCCGGCGGATGGGGGTGAGCCGATTCAGAGGCACGCTCTGCGCTCCAATGTCTGTTGTGTTTTCCTGTGGATCAGACCCACCTGGGGAGCTTGTGAAACCCTTTCTGCCCTTTCCTTCTTGTTCTAATGTAGGAGGAATCCTGTAGAGACCGGTCAATTCTGATGCAGTCAATTCCCAGGCGGCTCCCTGCTAAAAACTGCTCTAAAAACAACCCTGTTTCATGAGGGAGGGATTATAAACGTTCTTAACAAAAAGGGAAACCGAGGAACAGGAAAGTAAGAGACTTGCCCTAGGTCACCTAGCAAGTTTATGTCTCAGCAGAACATTCTGCCTCTAAGAAAGTCTGCCAAAGGTTACATACTGAGGAAAAGAGCACATTTCTAGGAGAAGAGAGAGCAATCTGACAAACGGTAGAGGTTTGGGGAAAGGGGTGGTCGTTATGGGATGGAATGTGTTGATTTTAATTGACAACAGGCTTAGGGCACATAAGGGTGTACGAGAACTAATGAACAGCACGGAGTCTGTTAAAAAGGATGCTGTGAGTTTTGGCAAGGGGGAAAAATAGAGATTTTGTACCCATGGAGGATAGACTCTGGGCCTGAGTGAAGGGATGCAACGGCACAAACAAGGAACAGAGTCTGCCGTCTGGGTGAGGGGGGGTGGGGCAGGGAGGGATTTGCACAGCACCCCGCAGGTCACAGGCCCTCAATCAGTGTTTGTTGAAGGAATTTGCAAAGGAGGAGAGTATAATGTTGCCTCGATTTGATAACTACCATGTTCCTGGTTGCCATGATCCTCGCGTGGGACGCAAGCCAGGAATCCCATAAGCAAAAACAGACAATGTGATGTAATAACCGAGTTTGGACGCTGGTTAAGACTGTCAGAGACGTGGGCCCAGTAGTGAAACCAGCCTGAGCTGAGAATGCAGACTCACCCCCTTAAAATCACTTCCCCAATCATCTGGGGTGTGTGTGTGTCGGGGGGAGGTGGGGTGTCTCAGTGTTGGGGGTGGGAGGGAAGGAGTGATTTCATCTGTTTAATGAAAAATGACCTGAACGATTCTCTGATCCTGGAAACTCCCATGTAACTGAGGCCAAGGAAAATAGGATTAGGTCTTACTACTTCTACGATGGCTTTGCATCTTCTGAGAATGAGTTAAACTGGAGGGAACAGAAAAAGAAGGGAATCTCATGTCATTGTGCCTGCAGATAAAGGAGACTTAATGGGACAGATTTCCCCCTGGTCTCCTTCAGACAGTTTTACTTTGGCTTCCTTTGCCTTTTCAATGGACACCCCGTTTCTTTGCTATGTGTTCATAATCACAGAAGGTTTGCTCTAACCCCCTTTGGCATTCTGTCTTCTGACAAGCTACTGATTTCAGGGCTAATATTCCCCCTCTGATTTCTTCAAGGGAGCAGCTTTTGCCCTGAAGCATGAGGGTTAAAACCACAACAAACATCTTCGCCAGAATGGCAGCTACGGACATGTAATTCTCTATGCGACCTAATGGGGTGGCACTTTTCAAGGTTTTTCTGCTTTGAGTTTTGGGGACACAGTCTCTTCTTCAGAGCAGGTTTTAGGATTGCCAAAAGTGCGCATAAAAAACATCACGACGATCGAGATGTCATGATCTCTTTGGTGCCCCAATTCTTCAAACCATCCTTTTAACAGGAGAACCAGATGAGTAAGTCCACAGGCCATTGTCTTTTTAATGCAATGTATATTTATTGTAAACAATAATATACAAAAAAAAGAAAGGAAGAGAAAAAGGAAAGGTAAGTTTCACAGAGAAAACAAAAGGTTTGGGGGGGAAAACAAGCAAAACAAACAAAACACAAACACAAACCAAACCTTACCTAAAGACAAAATACGATTTAAATGCCAGGTTTCTTAAGTTACAGGAATATTTTTTTTAAAAAAAGATCTGCTTTTATACAGAAATGGAAAGATGCCATATTATAAGAGTGCTTTAAGATTTTACTCTACTGACTCCTAAAACTGTTAATATATCTTTTTTTAAATAAAAAAAAAGTTTGCTGTCTTTTTTAAAAAGCAATCCTCACTCTCCAGCCACAGAATTAAGAATTAAGGTCTGTCAGTGGGCTGACCCCCCTCCCCGTTCCTCCCCCTCTCCAAGAGAACACGAAGGGGAACATCGATGACACACGCTTTTGACACATTGAGTCACAACACACACACACACACACACACGCACACGCACACACACAGTTTAGGCAGCCCAAAGATCTGTGGCAGAAAACACTGCAAATGACTCAGTGATACACTACATCTGCAAACTCTCATTTGTACAAAAAGAGAAACAAGTTTCCAGTTTGTTTTCAACAAAACAACAAAGAGGAAAAAAAAAAAAAGGACAGACAAAAAGGCATTTATACAAATCTAGGACAAGGAATCCAAAGAAACTTGTTTTTAATAAAAAAAAAGATTAAAGAGATAAATAAAAAAAACTGGTTACAGTTAAGGACATAATTTAACAACAGATGACCATACCCTTTGAGGACGCGGCTCCAACAACCTATTTTAAAGAAGGTAAATTTAAAAAATAAAAAAAAAAAAGATTTTTTTGTTGTTTTTAATTAAAACCTCTCCTTACAAAATAAATAATTTTAGCACATGGAATGTCTTGAAGTTAACTGCTGGTTTTCAGAGAGGCACAGGTGACAGTGTAAGTGAGAGGATTCTAGCATCTGTGTTCCACATGGGGCCCGGGCAGGCAACCAGGGGGCAGTGTGCTGGGGCACAGTATTGGCTGCTGAAACATTCCCCAAACAGATTTCGTCTCCTTTGCTTGCTTTTTGCTTCTTTCTTAAGGTTGCGGTGAGCGAGCAAACACAGGAGGATAAATGCACTAGAAGAGGGCACAAGGATTTTCCAGCAGCATGGTTTTAAGGCTTTAAGGTGTTTCTCGTTTAAAAAACATATATATGATAAAGCTTACCAAATGCTTACCAAATCGTCTCTAGACTATTGTTTACTTCCGTATTTGCAAAATAAGGCCTTGATTTTTCTAAGGCAACTCCTCCTTGAATCAGAAAGCCTGAGGAATTAAGCAAAGCTAACCCCCCCAAACTGATCACGTAACACAAATCTGTGGCTTCTGTAGGTTAATACAACACACACACTTTTTTTTTTGTCTGTTTGTCTGTAAGAGAAAGCAAATCTGTACAAAAATACTCTGGTTGCAAGAAAAGCTAGGGCACGCTGTTCGACTAAGTAGTTTAGCTGTTGGAAAAATAAGAGCATTTAATTTTTTTTATCTAAAAATATGTATAAATCCCCTCAAAATGGTAATGAATCATACACAGTACATACTAAAAATATTTAAAATAGAGAATATTCCTCACAGAGGACTTTTTTCTTTAATTACCGCTAAAAAATAATTACAAAGTCCAAACAGGCAGAGAGACTGAGCCAACTGGTCACACGAATCTCCATCACCCTCCACGCTTGCTTTGAAGGTTTCCAGTCCAGTTTCCCGTCGGTTCTGCTGGTCCGTCTAGCCAAGAGTGGCCTGGCCACTGATTCGCAACAAGGTGGTAATGCGTTTGGATAGTCAATGTTTCTGTCTTGTAATCTGAGTTCGACTTGCCTTCAGCGTACATGTCTTTAAAGGTAAGGAAAAAAAAAAAATGTCCAAAGGAAATTCTGGTTGGTTGCGTTATTTCTTGGGTTCTTTTTACGATCGTCATGGCCATCGTCGCTCTCTCAGCGTTCCTCAAGGTCTGGTGAGCTGTGTGTAGACGGGCTGTTCCCAGTGCTGGGGGCTGTGGGTCTGCGGGATGGAAGGGACCCCGGAGGTGTCGGCGATGGGGGTGTACATGGGCCGCTGCGCCGGGTTCATGTAGGTGAAGGTGGAGTAGAGGCCGGAGCCCTGGCCCGCCGCATGGCTGTAGTAGGAGCCGGAGTTCTGGTGGTCAGTGTAGTCGTACTGCGAGCGGGTGACGGGCGGGTAGGACGGGCTGTAGTGCGGGAGGCTGAAGGGGCTGTAGGCGATCTGCTGCGGCGAGCGCTGCTGCTGCTCGCTGTAGTGGCTGGGACTCAGCTGCTCCGTCTTGATGTGCGTTCGCGGGGCCTGGCCCGGCTCGCTGCTCAGCGTGGTCAGCGTGTGCGCCTGCGCCGACGGCT
>NW_020174923.1:4569422-4571478 GCF_003031525.2 Neophocaena asiaeorientalis asiaeorientalis | reverse complement strand
GCTGATGCCGTAGCTGCCCGTGTAGGTGACCTGGCCGTGCGTGGCCGGCACCCCCGGGTGGCCATTGGGCGGCAGGTACTGGTCGAACTCGTTCACGTCGAAGGTCTCGATGTTGGAGATGACGTCGCTGCTCAGCTCGCCGATGTCCACGTCGCGGAAGTCGATGGGGGGCTGTCTGCCCCCCTCTGGCAGCGGGCGCCCCTCTCGCTTCAGGTCAGCCTTGCCCGGCTGCACGTCGGTTTTGGGGGTGGTGGGTGGCGTCGGTGGACCCTGCGATTGCCCTGAGGACGATAGAGGAAGAAACACAGGGCAATCAACCAGGGCTGTACGGAGGCTTTAGTCTCAGGAACCCTCCTGGGACCCCCTCCCCCCCTCCTCCGCTAAAGTGTCCCGTATCCGCGGGGGAGGCGCGCTGCGCCCGAGAGAAATCGCTGAATGATTAACTCGCCGGTACACACTCGGCAGTCTCCTTTTATCAGGGGAGGGGGTCTGAGGCCCGGAGGGTCCGGAAGACCAAATTGCTACACGTACAAGAGCCCCATGTGTGCTTTTGGGCTGGGGGAGCAAAAAGAAAAAGGGAGAAGCCCTGTAAAGCTGTAAAGGCATTTTACCCCGCAATAAAAATTAGTTAGGATGCAGGGATTAGGTTGGGGTGTGTGTGCGCGCGTGTCTGTGTGTTTTCAGGGGCTTGGTGCAGGGGTTAGTGTGTTTCCCTCCCCAGGGAGCGCCAGGTCCCTAAGCAGAGCCCACTAGGTGGCTGGGGGCCCGGGGGTGTGCCAGAAGGGGCGCGGTGGCCAGGCCGGGGTGGGGGCCGGGAGGAGACTCACCGGAGTGCTCTCCGGGGGAATGGACCTCGCTCATGCCGGAGGAGGAGTGCGGCGAGTCGGCCTGCAGCGCCTTGAAGATGGCGTTAGGGGAGATGTGCGTCTGCTCCGTGGCCTCCTCGGCCTCCGCCTGGCCGTTCTTCACCGACTTCCTCCGCCGCGGCTGGTACTTGTAATCTGGGTGGTCCTTCTTGTTCCCGCCCCACCCCGCCTGCTCCCGGACCGGCAACTCCCTCCTGCTGGGAGGCGGGGCGCGGAGAGACGGTCCCGGCCAGCGCCCCCCGCCGCCGCCGCGGAACCCACCCTGCCGCGCCCGCCCTACCTCCAGAGTTTGCCCAGCGTCTTGCTGAGCTCGGCGTTGTGCAGGTGTGGGTACTGGTCGGCGAGCTTCCTGCGCGCCGCCTGCGCCCACACCATGAAGGCGTTCATGGGCCGCTTGACGTGCGGCTTGTTCTTGCTCGAGCCGTTGACGCGCACCGGCATGGGTACCAGCGTCCAGTCGTAGCCCTTGAGCACCTGGCTGACGGCCTCGCGGATGCACACGGGGAACTTGTCCTCTTCGCTCTCCTTCTTCAGGTCCGGCTCGCCCTTGGGGAACGTGTTCTCCTGGGGCCGCGTGTTCTCGGTGTCGGAGCCGGAGCCCGAAGGGCAGGGCGAGCCCGCCGAGTCCTCGGACATGGAGGGGCTGGGGGCGCCGGACAGGCCCTTCTCCTGCTCGTCGGTCATCTTCATGAAGGGGTCCAGGAGATTCATACGCAGGCCCGGGACAGGGGGCGGGTGGCCGGGAAAGGCGAGAAGCCGCGGCGGCTCGGGGGCTCGAGGCGCGGGCTACTCTCCCCTCGGCTGCCCGGACGCGGGGCGAGCGGCTCCCGGGGAGCCTGGCGCGTCACTCGGCCGCAGCGGCGAGCTTTTAGGAAGGCGCGCGGGGGCCAGCCCGCAGCTGCCCGCTCCAAGTGGGGGAAGGCGAACTGGAGAGGAGGGGGGAAAGAAAGCAAAAAGCGGGGGGCGACTGCACCCCTTCTCTCCTCCTCCTGCAAAGAAAAGTTCCTGGAGTGAAACTGGCAAGTCGCGGCGCCACTCAAGTTCCCAGTCAGTTTCAAGCTCCGCACTCCGCTCTCCAACTCCCAGCCCAGCGGCTCTTTAATAAATACACCCCCTCACCTTAGAGACGTCAGCCAATCACAGCACGGCATTTCAGGTTTCAGGGCTTGGCAGGCAGCTGATTGGACCCA
>NW_020174923.1:4569097-4569334 GCF_003031525.2 Neophocaena asiaeorientalis asiaeorientalis | reverse complement strand
AAGCTGTCGCTCCTGACTTAAATCATAGCCCAGTTTCCGCGCCTGGAGCCGGCCTCCGCCGAAAGCGCTTAGAAATTGTATTGCGAAGCAAAAGTTTTAGTGACTCAACGCCCGCCGTTCCTCGGTAATAATCCATATAAATAGATTTAACATGCTCTGGTTCGCCGGGGCTGGTGCGGCTGGTCGGGATTCGGCTGCGCTCCTGCAAAGGGAATCAATGAAAACCACAGCGAGGTC
>NW_020174923.1:4567491-4569009 GCF_003031525.2 Neophocaena asiaeorientalis asiaeorientalis | reverse complement strand
ACCCTCCTCCGTGACAGGGCGACTGCTCGGAGGTTCTGCTTTTCACTTCTGGTCGAATCAGAACGTCAGCAGAGTTGCCCCTGGAAAGAGTTCGCATACTGCTCTGGCTTTGAGAAGTAGAACTTTGCGAATGTGGCTGTCCTGGGCCGCGAGGCTGAGGCCAGTCCCTTGGTTTGAAAAGGCCAAACCAATGGGCACCACTGCAGACAAAACACTTCACTTTGGTGGAGTCGTGCCGCTTTCGCCCTTTTTCGGAGTTCTGGGGAGGGGGATGGGGGTGTCTCTGATGTATTTCACGTGTGATTTGAGCACAACCTTTGTGTTTACACGAACTGCTTAGAGCTCGGTTGGCTCTCTGTTCTGGGAGAGAAGAAAAATCTTAGTCGCCTGCGGGTTACATGTCTCCAGAATCACAAATAAACGCACAACTGTGGAAAATTCAGTTTTAAATGTTCCCCCCACCCCTTTCTGGCTCTCGCCAATGTTCGCCTCCGAATTAAATTATTGTTAGTGTCCATCGGCCCGCATCATATCAAAGACTTCTTATTTCTAACTTGCAACTTGCGGACACTCTTGCAAGATTTCAAAGAATGTTTTCCTTTAAGAATTTTTTAAAATCTCGTTTTAAAAGAAAGTCTTTCTGAAGAAGTCAACATTTGTTACAGGAAATGGAACTCTTCAGAAGGTAGTCAGCTACAAACCTGTTAAACAATATTTACTTTTTAAACGAATGTAACTCACAAGTGGATGTCTTTAGTACCCTGTAGCTTGTTTACCCGTTTGAGAGACATCATACAATAGCCTTGTATTCATGGCTCCGTGAACACGCTCGGAAAGTATAAGAACAGCTTCGTCCTTTCTTAGGAGAAAAAAATCCCGGTTAGTATGGACTGATTTCTGTATCCTAGGGAGGGGACAGTTGTTAGTATAACTGTGCCTTCGCAGACACCTGACCCAGGAGGGGACTCAGAGGCCAGAACTTCGGGCAGAAGTTTTAACCAGGCCATCTGTATTTAGTCGCATTTTATTGTAATTCCCATGTTTACTGGCATAAAGGCAGTGAAGACGACTGTGACTTTAAGATATTTTGGAGGATTTCACTAAATATTTGTCAAGATAAATACGTACACATAATATATTCTTAGTACAATTACGTAATAGGAGATACGTAATATATCGCATTTTAAATGATAAGTTACCGGGGTGTATCCTTTTTCTGTTCGTTTGATGCCAGCATTTTTGTATCTTTTTGAAAACCTGTGGTAAACAATCAGTTGACTTTAAAAACGGACTGCAGTTTTTAGCTGTATCCAGAGGGGGCGCCAAAAGCCCAGAAACTGTCTGACACAGAAACTGCGGAAAACGTAGACGGTGGTGGAGAGGGGGTGGTGTGTTCCATTCAGTCAGGACTGCGTGTTGCTGCTGAGATTTATCTCGGCAGAAATTCCTACTCGATATCCCCTCCCGTGCGGATCCACCTCTGGGCATCCCAGTTAGGGGAACTGGGAGGTGGGTGTC
>NW_020174923.1:4566525-4567080 GCF_003031525.2 Neophocaena asiaeorientalis asiaeorientalis | reverse complement strand
GGAAAAAAAAAAAAAAAAAAAAGCGTTCGAGATGCCTGACGTTTCTGTTCTGCACAGAACGGGGACACCGAGACCACAATGACCCTGGGCTCCCAGGTGCCAAGCGTCGCCCTCTGCTCGGCGTGCCGGGACCAGGCCAATTCTGACCCGTGAGCACCGTCCATTAGCCAGTGGGGGCGATCCTGCCTTTCTGCAAGCGGTCGGGTGCCAACACTCCTCCACCTCTCTGCCGGGGCTCTTCTGCGTCGCCCTTGACCTCCCTAACCTGCCCAGGGAAGAACGCTCGCAGTCCCCGACCGGAGCACCTGAGTCAGAGAGAACCCGAGGGAAAGAAACCCGTGCCACAATGTTCCGCTTACAGATCGGGAAACTGAGGCTGTCGGCCCACTTTCAGCCAGAGCGCTCTGCCTGGGAGCTAAACAGTCTAGTGGGGCTGAGGGAGGAAAAGGACGCAGATCAAGAAAAGGGGCAGGCGATGGACCGCACTCCACGGATCCCGAGTCGCGCGCTTGGGTCCCGCTCCGCAGCCAGCGCCGCGAGGTCTGCCGCCGGGAG
>NW_020174923.1:4538896-4566490 GCF_003031525.2 Neophocaena asiaeorientalis asiaeorientalis | reverse complement strand
ATGGGGGTGGACGGTGTGAGCGGATGGGGTTCCCTTTGCCTGGGGAATTAAGGACCAGGCCCTCCCTCTACAAAATTCCTTAGCAAAAGTGGGGACTGTGTCTAAATCCGTTTTCTGCAGGGAGGCAAGTCCTGGAAGAAATTGGTCGGGGTGAGAGCGGCAGCATCTCCCAAAGATCTCAGCCCCGGGCAACGTTTTCTACATAAGTGCTCAGGACGAGGGATGCCCCTTCTCTGTGCCAGTTCCCCTGGCCTGGTTCCCTTGAGGTCAAAGACCCCAGTCCCTGGCGGAACACTTAGGTCCCTGGCCCTCCCTCCGCTGCCAACCGCTCCTTGGTAATTAGCGGTTTTCACTGGGCGTGGAGCCTGTTTGCCTGTCGCTCTTCGCGCCGGACACCAGTTCTCTTTGAAAAGGAGCGGCAGGTAAGCTTGTCCCAGGACAAGCGTTGGGCCGGACGGCAACAGCAAGAGAGCAGAGGAAAGTCCCAGGTCGCTTCGTTAGGTACGCAATAAGTATCTGTTGACCGGCCAAGTAAATGTGATCTTTGGACATCGCAGGCCTCCAGACCTCCCAGCAACACGTTCCACAAACGCATGTGACTGTATGTTTCTCCATGTAAATTTCTCCCCAAACGGGCGCCCTGCTCTGGGAGATTAACCGACCAGTGTCACCCAAGACTATATAATTCCAGCGCCCCTAAAACTGCAGGCCGAGAGGGGCATTTCAGTTTTCTTCCCGTCTCTGTTTTCGAAGAGAAAAGGGGGTGAGGTGGACGGGAGAAGGTGTCGGGTGAAGGAGGCACGAACCGTCAGTGTGCTCCCCTGTGACCCGGCCGGGCCGGGGGCGCGGACCCTAGCCAAAGCAAGAGACTGGATGAGCTAGTCCAGGGCTGGCCGGCTATCCGAGGGGGAATGCAGGGGTCGGAGTGGGGAAGTCTCAGTCCCAGTCCCAAAGGGACTTGGCTTCCAAAGGGAGTGTGCGTTTTTTAAAAACCTTACTTTTTCGAAAATATCTGTTTTTAGTCAAGGTACAAGGGAGCCGCGCATCATTCGGATTGCTTCCACGCATGCATCCGCAGAACGGCCTGCGGGAAATTTCCTGGGCCAAGTGTTTTTTTCTTTTTTCTTTTTTGTCCCTCCACAATCTTCCTCTTTTAAAAATCTCTCAGGCATTTTCAGCTGAAGGTGCTTTTGCCTTGATGTTTCAAAAATACAAATAAAATAAGCGCTCGACGCAGCGGTGCCTCGGTTGCCGACGGCTCCACAGGGTCAGGGCGCTCACTTCAGCCCCCAGGAGTTTCCTCTGTAGATCAGATTCCCACCTGCCTCCCCTCGGGGCCCCTTTCGGTTCAGGGTGTGTTCGGTCCCAGGGGAGGAACCGACAGAAAAGAGCTGAGATTCTCAGGAGTTTTGTGCCGAATCCCCAAAGGGACGGCGGGTTCTAGAGCGAGGACTTAATCTCAGCCTGAGGGGACTCTAACAGCTGCTCCCTCTAAGATGTCCTCAGGGGTGCGCGATTATTTCGGATCTTTATGAATCTGGGAAATGTTTCCATCCAACTACAAAAGGGAGAAATGCTATTATTGAACAATCACGCAGATAACTGTCAGAATTAAAGACAAATTATCTTGTGTCTTTCTCGCAGTCCTTTTCTATCCCTGGGGCAGAACGCATCTCCCGGGTTTCTGGCACCTCTACGTTCTCAGGGCCAAGCCGGACATCCTTCCTGCCGAGACTGGGGCCCCGCTTCGGAGCGGCGTGGGCGAGGCTCAAGGGCAGAGAGCGCAGCTGGGTCGCCTGCCCTCCGGTCGGAGCTCAGGCGGCAGCGGTAGCGCGTTCTGCCCCGAGGGCCCCGGGAAGGCCAAGGCCATGAGGTCAGCCCCCAACTTTCGAGTTTCCCCGGAGTGAAGTCTTAAGGCGGAGGGTTCTCAGAGCTGTGACGTCGCAAAAACTGTAGCGGGTAGGCGGACCGAGAGCCTGGTTATACAGCCTTGGGGGTTCTCCAGGTGGGGGCCACAGGGAACCCGGGGGACCCGCTGGGCTTCCTGCCTTGTCATTGTTTATTTCAAATTAATTTCTTGGTCCGCGTCGCTTGCCGCAATCCTGCAGGAAGGACAGGCAGCATGATGACCTGATCCCCTCCCGGGGTTGCTTCAAGGGAGAATCAAGGGGTGTCTGGTTCTCTCCCAGCTTCCAATAGGCAGATGAGGCATTTTGAGAAAGCAGGTTTTCTTTTCTTTTCCTTTTTTTCTTCTCTCCGTGACATTTTTCTCCCCAGGCCCTTTCACTGATGTAAAAGGAGTAAGTAAACTCTTAAATGCCCCCCCACCCTCGCCGCCCTCCCTTTTTGACGAGTGTGAGATTTGGCCTGGCTTAGATGAGAACAGGGTTTTTGTTGTGTTGTTGCTGTCGTGGTTGTTTTTTGTATCCTCGCCTTTACATCGTTAAGACCCAGAAAACTCTCACAGTGTCCGTGTCTCCATCTTTGGGACAACACGTGTGTACTTCCAATGGGAAAGTGCAGATTGCTTCTGTCTCACTGAGTTCTTGGGCTGGAACCTGATGCTCCCCCAGTTTCCTGGTGGGAGGAAACATGAGAGAAGGCCCAACAGCCTGGACGAGGCAGGAGTGGTGGCAGAAACGACTTCCCTCCCCGGTGCCCCTAAAGCTCACAAAACTGCCAACTTCGGCTGACAGACGAGGACTGTCCTTTTAGTGTCACCTGCCTTCATAGCCACGCGCCACGCAGAGACACATGGCAGTTCTCCGTATAATTTAAGGGTAGGGTCACTAGAGATTCGCACCTCAGGGCATTTATTATTCTTCAAAAGGGACAGGTAGTCTAAGACAGCCCTAAACGGAGGCATCTTTTCCTTAAATACTCCCTGTCTGGGAGCAGTGGCGACGTCTCACAGGTTGGGAGGTTGTCCTCGGAAAAGTGGTGTCTGATGGAAGGAGGGTTCTATCTCCGGTAGAAAAGGAAGGTAGGGTGGGTAGTCTTGGCTCACATGCTCTGTCTTGGCTTTCACCCCCTGCCTCCAGGGTCTGCTCCCCCACCAGAGGCCTGGCCCGTGAAGGAGCCCCGAATCCAGCTGTTGTTTGAACCTCAGCTGTCCTAAACGCATGAGGTATCATGGGCAGCAAACCAGGTGCCTCTGGTGCTTGCAGATTTCCAAGGTGTGGGTCACCCCGGACGGCTGTGCGGGAACGGGCCCCATAGGTCTGAGTGTTGTCTCCAGGACCCCAGATAGTGGAGTACAGCTCTGGGTGGAGGAAGTACAGCGTAGTGGGGACATCTTGCTCTCTCCATTCCCATTCCCTTTCCCGTCATTCTTTCCCTTGTCATCTCTGTCCCAGAGAGCCCAACCTTAGTCATCCTCAGCTCCCACATAAATCAGTTCAGTGGACATTGCTTGATGGGCGGGCTATGTGTCTGAACACCCAAAGGGGACGAGACTGCTGTCGTCTCCTGTTCTGCTTTCCATCAGAATTCAGCCTCTGAATTCCACCCATTCCCTGCTTTGTCCTTTGGGCTCACGATGTTCTGAGATCTGCTCTCTCTGCCTCTGCCATGATTTCCCCTCTTCCTGCCCTGAAAGAATGCGTGGGTCGCAGAGAGCTACTTCCCATCCTTGCGGCTCCATCAAAGTGCTGAGGGAGAAGTGGTCCTGAGCTCCTGGCTCAGTGTCCGATCCCTTTCCATCTCCTCCCTCTTGCCCCCAGAGCTCACCTCTCTCCTTCTGTCCCCACTGATGCCGTTCTGCCCTGTGCCTCAGCCATCATTTTCCCCGCCCCCCCCCTTTCTTGGTCCAAGCCCAGAAACGCCTTGTAGTGTGGGATATACGCTTCACTCTCTCTTTGGAGGACATCTGCCAACCAGCACAGTGGTGATGACAGTTTCCAGATGATTTTCCAGGAGCAAAGAAATCTTCTGAGGGAGGAGAGGGTGGCATTGGCCAAACGCTGAGTGGGCTGAATGTTGTGGTTCCGGAGAGGCCCAGGAAGGTGGGGTTTTGGGAGGCTCCAAGATTTCTTTTTCCCCTTTCGATTCTGCCTAAAGCAAAACTCACTAATTGCTTTTTATTTTCCTGGCACGGAGGAGGCTCTCTTGATTCTGAGTCTCCTCCAGGAGCTTAGATCTGAGGAAAGCAGGGTTTCAGAGTGATATTGGTGGAGGTGTTTGCCTCCAAGCTCCCTTCCTCAGCTCAGCAAGGCCTGAGACCTGCTTTAGCCAAGTCTTGGGTTAGTATCAGTCAAGAGGACCGGACAGGTTAGGCAGAGGATGGCAAGAACGGTCACCGACCCCTTCCTTTGTCCCCAGGCTTCGCCAGCCCACTTCTGCCAAGGGCACTTTGATTTTCAGTCAAACAAACCAGGAAGTGACGGTGAGGCTGCTTTTGAGACTTAAGAATGGGTCCAGAGAAAAGACCAGGTTCTCTTTTGATTCTAAGAAATCCCAAGCAAAGCTTCCTTGGAATTTCCTTAGAAAGAATTATTGATTTGCCTTCATTTGCTCATTCCTGAGAGTAGTCCTAATTCCTCAGGTCTTTTCCATGTTTCTTTGGTTGTTTCTCAATGACTCATGTATTGAAGCGGCCCAGCCTTCCTGGATTTATGTACTGGCTTAGACCTCATCTTCGAGAGTTTCCTTTCTCATGGGCTGGGGAGCCTTCCTTACAACCCTTGCTGGCAGCACACCTCTCCCTTTGCAGGGAAGTGTGTCTCTCTCAGATAAAAGCTGCCCTCATCTACTGTTCTCTTGGGAAAGATGTGAGTCTTATTCAGACTATGGAGTAAATGACTATATATTTAGTATATTCTCGGTCTCAGAGGTAGCCAGACGTTAACAGGAGATAGAGATCCGAGGTCTTCACAGATCTAACCCCTCTGTGAAGACTTGAGGTCTCCCCAGGAATGGATACTTGCTCTTATCTCTCTGTTTTTATAACATTTTGTTCATGCCTCTTTGTGTTGTCATTTGTCCTTTGTGCGGATATGCTTACCGTTAAACTGTGATCTCCTTGAGGACAAGTACAGGGTGTTATTCTCTTTGTATCCCCAGTCTATATGCCACAAAGACTCTGCCGAATAAAGATTCATTTAGAGAATGAATGACCAAAATTTAGCCACAGCAATGAATATCTAATGGTAGATTTCTGCTAGTCACGTGGTGAGACACCTTGGCTGGTCGGATAAGATACCTTTATGGCTCCCCTCCAAAATGTGTCCCGTAGACGGCTGCCTATGCCACTCACAAGGAAGTATGTCCTTGTTCTGGAATCCTCTTTTAAGTTTCCTACCCTCTGACTTCTTCCTATAGGAAAGAGTGTTGGAGACATGCCTTTGGAGAATTTTTGGAGTGATGGATGTAAAGCTTTTAGATTACAATCTTTGTACATTTCTGGCCTGGATTTACAGGTTCTGAGAAAACAAACCACAAACTGAAATCATTATTAACATATCAGAACCTCTAAAACCCCCAGACCTTGCTACCCAAATATACAAGGATAATAAATATTTTTTTCTTCCTGGTTTTCTTGCTTGCTTTTCTAAGCATGAGGTACAGTCCTTTCATGGATGAGCCGCGGTGCACGGTGTGGCTGCCTGTCGAATGAATGGTGGGCGGGGATAGTGGGGAAGGGGGGTGGTCCAGAGCAGAGTAGACAGTTATGACCTGGCTTTCCTCTGCAGCTCCGCTAAGAAAGGCATTTTCTTTCCTCTGCCAAGGGCGCTGCTGTTTGTTTGGAGAAGGAGGGCTGTGGGTATGGAATTAGGGGTGTCATGTGGGCTGCACATGTGGCTGGAGCTACCTGAAATCTGCAGGCTGATCAGTCCCAGTAAGTCTAGGGACTTGGGGGACTCTTGCAGTAATGTTTGGACCTAGCACCCTACATCCTCTCCAACCAAAGGCACTTGAAAAACAAAATCACCCGTCTCCACCCCTGCCCCTCATTCCAAACGCTGACTAACTTGGAGGAAGAAGAAAGAAGGGGAGAAGGAGAGGTAGAAGGCAAGGAGAAACAGGAGGAGGAGAGAAACCGGAGCTTTGGGAACTATTGCACTGGCTTGAGGGTGGGGTGGGGCGGGGTGGGAGGAGTTAATTTCAACATGTATTTATTTAGCTATTAAGTGTCAACATGTCACGGCTCTTTGCTCTTCCTGGGTGAAACTTGGTGCTATACGGGTGGGGTGATGCAGTGCGGGGTCGAGGATGGGCATTCTCTTCCAGCCAGTGGGTGGCCACCCCGGGTAGGAAATGTGGGGCTCCCGGCTTGAGGAAGAGAAGCCTCCAGTCTGTTTAGAGCCTGTTTTCTCCCTACTCAGTGCACTGCGTCCATTTCCATCACTCCGCCCCACAAAACCAGCAGCTACCCGGGTCACCCATCGTAGCTCTACAGGGTTCCCTCCGAACGCCCATTCACACGCTGCGGAATCACTCGCTCCGGGGCAGGAGTCCTGGGGGTTCACACTCTATCCCCTCTCTCTTTTTCTCCCACGCGCACGTGTACACGCGCACACACGCATCACTCTAAAGAATCGGCCCTTGTGCCTCCTCATCTATTACTGAAAAATAATTTCACCGCTAATGAGAATACTCCTTGCGGCTGCTTCCTGCTTCTGCTTTTGAAGTGCCCTTACATCCACTCATCAGCTTTATTCCCTGGACATGTTTAGGACGCTGTGAGGGGAAGAAATTATTCTCCCTGCTCTTTCGTGTTCAGAAACAGAAGCCCTGAAAAGAGCGTGTGGCTTGCTCAAGGTCACGCAGTTAAGGGGAGAGGCAGGTCCCTGGATCCCGTGTTGCCAGGGTCGCATCCGCCTCCCCTGGCGCGTCCCACACACGCAGAAGGCCACACACTGCCGTCACTCCCCCACGTTCTCACTGTTTCCCCGGAGATCTCCTTGGGCTCTGGCTCTTTTCTGGGTCACGCGGAGAGATGGGGTGGGGGGGTGCTCTACCCTTTTGTGAAATGTGTCTCTGATCTTATCTCCTCCCTTCTCCCCTAATCAGGGTTTGGCCACCTTTGTCTCAGAGGAGCAGAGAACAAAGTGTGACTTGAACCATGCACATCTGACGTGTCTTTCCTCCTCTTCATTTCCTTCTCACTAGAACCTCTCTGGGTTTGCAGAAGTGGCGCCTTGGCTGACGTCGTTGCACAGCCATCATTGCACTGTGACGTGTGCTGGGATTTCTTTCTTCTCTGGGTTTGGGTGGCAGCTTTCTTACATCTTGATCAAGGCTGGTCCAGGTTTTCAAAATCATTTTATTCAGCATAGCAGAAATGGGAGGTCACTGTCCCCCGAATCCTGGAGAAGTCCTCAGCATTCTGGAAGGCAGGACCCTGTGTCATCACCCTGTCCCTTTTTGCTCCATTGGGTCATTTATTAATAAGAGGAAGTGTTTGCAGAGCCCTTACCATGTGCTTGGCAATCTGCTAAGGGCTTTACCTGGATATGTCACCTGTATCCCCCCAAGAAAACCTTTCATGGTACTTCTTCCTTTCCCCCATTTAATAGATGAGAAAGATAAGGTTTAGAATGGTTAAGTCACTTGTCCAAACTTTTACAGCTCTAAGGGTAAAGGACTAAAAACCCACACTAACAGCAACAGTGAAACAAGAAAACGATAGCCACCAACGCTTGGATGATTATTGTGTAAAAACTCAGAAGACCAGATGGGCTACGGCATTGTCATCTCTCTTCTCCAGTGGGGGAAATTTTACCCATAGCCTTGTTTCTTTCTTGGCCTTGCCTTATTTCCTTTGGACTCTGTGTTTTATGAAGCAACAACCCAGATTTGGGGACAAAAGTTCCCAAACAAGGCTGTCAGTGGAAGAGAAAGGCTTGGGAGGGGAGAGGGGCTGCTGGGATTTCTGACTCTCAAATGGCTGTCTTGCGTTTTCCATAAGTCACGGCTGATTCAGTAACCTGGTGATCTCACTTCCCATCGGTACTCGCTGTTTGCCTTATAGCCATTCTCCCCCTCCTGCCCAGACCCTGGAGAAACACAGTGGAAAAGAAGAGCGCATTCTTTTGGGCAGGAATCAAGATTAAAATCCTCTGGTTCAAACTTGGTCTGTAGGAGAAGACATTTCATTTGTACGGCAAAGACTGATGTTTGAGACTTGATGGTGTACAGCACGTGGGGAGAGGGTTGTGATGCTGGTTTAAGGAAAGAGGAAGCTGATGGTCCAAAGAGGGGGGTAGGCAGATGCTGCGGAGACTTGGAGCTCAGCTTCCCCGATGATGTCCTTTCCACCGTTCTCTAGTGGTTTCTCTATGGAGGAGCCAGATTAGAATTCAACTGGACTCAGTCTTCATTTCTGGCAATCATTCCGGTATAATTGGTTGGAAGAAAGGAAAGGTGGGTAAAGGTGATTGCACAGGACTACCTCCAGAGAGTATACAGAAAGGGACAGAAGACCTCCAGAGAAGAACAAAGGTCAGTTATTTTAGTAGCACAGTTTATTTATTTATTTATCTATTTATTTATTCATATGGCTGCTCCGGGTCTTAGTTGCAGCAGGTGGGATCTAGTTCCCTGACCAGGGATCGAACCCCGACCCCCTTAACCGCTGGACCACCAGAGAAGTCCCTAGTAGCACATTTTATTGATGTTTCCTGACCTCAGATACTTCTCAGGGGAGCCAGGGAGTCTAGTGGGGATGAGAACAATGACAAATTCTAACGTTAGGACTCCTGCCTCTGGGAAGCATCCAGTACATTCTAACAATGACACAGAGCCCTTTAAAAAAGCATCGCACATTCACTCCACAAACATTTCACGAATGTCTAAGAGAGGCCTGGCTTGTGCTACACAACTACCCAAATGGACCAACTCAGGGCAACTTCATTTCTTAATCCATCACGTCAGGCTGTGCTGCTCTCTTAGCTGAAGGCCTTGCCCGTCCAGCCTTTCGCAAAGAAATGCCACTTTGGGGACCTGATTTTTTTTTAAAAGCAACACATCCATGCCACATAACTGGACACTGCCCTCTGCCTTCCCCACGTGTGTTGGACGCTCGTCATAGTCTTTTTCTAGTCTGTGGCCACAGGGGTTTCCATGGATGGTATAAAGTGCTTTGTGTATTGGAAACTGTGAATAAAAAGGTAGAGGGGGAAGAAAAAAAAAAAGGCTAACCCTCAAGCTCACCCAAACCCTAAACCTCAGACTCTTGGAAGGAACCAGTGGTGTAAAACTGTCCCAGACTGCAAACATACCGTCAGCAGGGAGCCGTTTCCGAAGAGACTGGTGTTTCTGCCCCTATGGAGGCCTCGGCTGGCCGGTCCACACCGAGGAGTTGAGATCCTTTTTTACGTTTCTGAAAGCAAGACGCTCTCTTCCTGCCACAACCCTCACCCCGCCACCCCCGACCCCTCCAGCCCCGCCCCAAACCTCCCTGCCTCCCAGGAGGATGGCCCTCTCCTCCAGGGGCTCCTGGCTGCCCCCCAGCAAGAGCTGACACCAGCCTCCCCTTGGTAGCACTCACCGTTCTTGCCAGCCCTTATCTGGGAGAGCAGAAGCCCTACCTTTCAGATTCCCCACAGTTTCTAAAAGAAGGTATTGTTATTTTCTCAAAACTGCCCAGGTTAGGAACAAAGGCAGACTCTGGATCTTCTTTGAGCAGGAGTGAGTTGAATTGGCATTCCTTTAAAATGGCTTGTTATTACAGCCGATCTCTGCTAACAATTACCTGACAATATAGAAAGGGATCTGACTCCTTTAGGGTCCTGTTGGGTTTCGCCTTTTCTCTTTTTCTTTTCCTGGAGCCTTAAAAAAAAATGCATACTCACAGCTTAGACGGGCCTAGTGTATTTTCATCCGTGACGTCTGGGGAGATCTTACTGACAAATAATTATTTTATACAGATGTGCGTGCGTGGCTATGTGTCTGTGTACGCACGTTCTCCGAGAAAAGAAAATAGGGATAATTTCTTTCTTTTTATAATCAAGTTGTCGCTTCTTGAGAACAGGATGGTAGAAAAAAAAAAAAAAGAAAGGAGTGAGGTGCTGAATTTTGGAAACAGAGAGAGAGTGTGATAAGGGATGGTTTGCTTCACAAGCGGGTTTAGCATTTTTTATCTGATTTGAGCAAATGCCTTGAAGGTAATTGGTGCTCAACAAATATTTGTTGAAGGGAATTGCACCTGCTACGCTTGATATGTTTAAGTGAAAGGAAGTCCAGATTGTGTGCTGGAATTGGTTAGGTAGGAGAAAAAATGTTTCACTGACAGTTTGGGAGATAGGAGAGTTCTGAAGGTTCTAACGCAACGGAGCTTGAGAGGATGGTCAGCATGTTTGTTTAAACCTAAAAGCTAACTTCTGCTAACACAGTGCAACCCCCATATGCGTTTCCGTTAAAATCCAAAATCCAGGGCTGCTTAGACCAAAAACGTGACCTCTGTGTTCCCGTATGCCGTGTGACCTTTTGAGAAACACTGCGCTTCTCTTCTCAAGGAGCCTGTTTTCTCCTCTTAAAAATGAGAAGCTGCCTTGTCTGAGTTTCCATAGATATTTAAGCGGCGTTGCCTCGGGCTTATTAGGGACTTTGACCTCTGAGATGAGAGCTGGATTTAAAAAGCCGATCCAGACAAGCACCTGGCACGATGAGCATTGTTATTCCATTAGATCTATTTGTTTGACAGAGAAGCTTGGGGTGGAATTGGTGGGTGCCCTAGATGCCCTCGCCTGGTGAGAGGTAAGATACTCCATAAATACCTCTTGCAGCCCAACCAACCTCCCAACTCAGTAGACAACTAAACAGAAAATTCCGTGAATACCAGGAGACTGGGTTGTTTGGGGATGGATGGAAGCTCTCTTGAGACTTCCGACTGATACTAGCCCTTTCAGAGGCAATACGTGTCTAGAGGGGGTCAAGTCCCTGTAAGACTCTTTGTAATATGAGCCTCATCCCAAACGCTCAGAATCCTTTTTGATGAGGATGGATTTGATCGCAGATAGAGGGTTGTGTTTGTTTGTCTCAACCTAAAACCAACGTGTCACCTTCCCCTCTCACCCCTTTGTTGCCACCTTCCCGGCTCCCTCTGGCGGGGCCCACACATTGATTTTCATTTTCAACACTTAGAGCCTGACTTAGTGATCTAAGATCACTGACTCAGAAAATGGGAAAGGTCAGTCTGACTAACACCTCACCCAGCGTCCTGGGATTAGCACGCAAAACAAACAGATGGGAGATGGCCTGTAGGCTCCCAAGAGATGATTCCCGCGTGTGAGACAGCCTGGGAGAAACGGACGGCGTTTCTCAAGCTCACTGACATCACTCAAGTTCATGATCCAGGGTTTCACCTTATTGAGGTTGGGGGTGGGATCCTACTGGAAGAACGGAAGAACTAGGCCGGTGGATTAAAAAAAAAAAAAAAAAGGAGGGGAAGGGAGAGGAGTTCTTCCTGCTAATCAAAGGAGAAACCAAATAAAATGAAGGAAGTCCAAGAAAAATACAACGCTGTTGTTTTGGGGGCAGAAGATGCTGGCTCGGAGGCTTCATTGAGTAATCCAAGTCACACCCTTTCTCTGTGTGACTGAAGGAATGTTGGCTGTTTCTCTGAGGCAGGTGGGAGGTGAGTAGACAGGTCTATGGAGATGAGAATTTCTTGGAGCCAGAGCTCTCTGAACATCTCGTGGCCTTGTAGCCGAGAGGCTGGGACGCAAAGAAGCAGGAATGTGACGCTGAATTAGAGCCAGGGAGAAGCGACCATGGTCAGAGATGAGGGGAAGCAGAAAAAGGTAGAAGAAAACTCGGAAGCAACAGGGGAAATGACCTTGTCCTTTTTTGTTCTCATCTGAACAGGGCTCCTATGTCCTCAAGAGCCCCTTGGCTCCCTTTCACAAAACCATAGGGTGGCTACCCAGGGAGAGGTAGCGTGTCTGGGTCTGGGGTGCGACGGGAAGCAGGAAGTACCAGTCATTTCACAAGAAGGCTTGACAGTGGAGAGAGAGCCAGCAAAAACTGGCAGACCCCCAAGGTGGGGGTAAGAACGTCTGGCCTGGCCTGAAGAACATTTGGCTTCACGTAGCTCTGTGAGTATGTTAAAAAACACAGCAGTCCACAGAGTTGTTCTGCCAGCCCACCTAAAACATCACTTTCTCTCGCCCATCCTTGATCGTTTCTCTGCGAGGCCAGGTCAGCTGCCGGCGGTGAACTTCCACGGCCCAAGGAAGGATTAATGTGCCCACATGACTTGTCCGGAGAGTCCTTCCCAAAGCAAGTTCTTAAATATAATTCTCATAAATGTGTGTAGGCTCCTGATGGCCACTGCTACCTCATTTCATCCCTCCCCCCCCCCTCAGTCCTTCTCCTTCTCTTTAGATTTTAGCAAGAACGTTTGTATAGTTGTAGATACAGCTCTGGAGTTGCTTGTGACTCTACTTTGGGGAGAGTTTCACGGTTTGATCAGTTGGTGGTCCCTTTCCTTCTGAACATGTCCATCTGTTCTGTGGACCTTTGTCTCTCTCCTGGGCTGGGCATCTCTTAGCCAAACTCTAACTTTTCTTCTTCAACTACTAATGGCAAAGACTCAGAAGATGCCCCTTCTTTTTCATCTGATGCAAAATGTATCAGATTCATGAACAGTGTCCTATCTTGGTGCATCTGAAACTGCACTCTTTGGGAAAGACAAATGTCATTAGCGTGCTTTCAATTGTTTCCAAAACGCTTGTTCTCCAAGGATTTGTTTCAGTTCTCGAGTCTCTGGACTTAGGCAAACGGGCGTTGTTCCTTATCTAATGCACAGCAATACTCTGGATTCAGAACTCATAAATTCTCTCTCGCTCTTTTTTTTGTTTTTTGTTTGATTGACTTGCCCTGTGACTTTAGAAAAGCTATACCACATCTCTGGGCTTCGGGTGCATCTCTCACTCAAAGGCAGTTCTTCATCAAAAGTTAGCATGCACTCACTCTTCTTTTGCCTTTCCCAAGGCCAGAAGACTGACCGTAGCAATCTCTAACATGCTCCCTTATGGAGGAATCTGGTTAGACTTGTGTGTGAAGGAGCTTAGAAGGAGGGAAGTTGGAAACTGTCAAGAGCTTTTTGGACTGAAAGATGGCAATCCATTTGCTTAAGAATCAGAGAAGAGCTAATCATCTGTGGGGCATGAGCCCCAGAACTCTCAGGGTTTCATATTTGTATGGCAGCCACCACGGAAAACATCTCTGGGCTGAACAGATGAGGGATGAGTCTGTCTGGAAATATTTCCACAATGTAAATAGCCATGTTTACAGTAGGGCATATGGACAGAGTTTAGAGTTGATAAATTTCCATCACTTAAAAAAAGAAAAAAAGTGAGCCAGCCAATAAAAGATATACCTTAACAAGTGCTGGTGTCTGAATTCTATTTGTCTGACACAGCATGACCTTACCCAGCTATGGCATTTTAACATTCTCTGGTTCCTATCACGACCGTACCGTCCAGTTTTCTGAATTTAAAATCTGAGCACTCAAAGCAGTTCTTTGCAGAAAGGTCTTTGCCCGCTAGACAGAAAGCAGCTCTCCAGGGGACCCTGGGTTTGGCGGGTAGCATCCCTCGTGCTCCAGCAATAGCAGTGGGCTCGATTGTTAAAAGGATGGAGTATAGGAATCCAGGGCAATGAGAAGCGCTTACTGTTGGCTATGTTCTCATCTATAACCGGGTGCTGATTGGGGACCCTTTCTAAAAATACTACTGCTGCTAATACTAATCCCTGAATTATTCATTGAAAAGCCACAGTGAGTAAAAACTTTGTACTAGATACGGCATGCTCACGATGGCTCCTTTTACAAGGGCACCGCAAGGTAGAGGACCTGGACGTCCAGCCTGATTCTCTACAACGGGAGGCAAGACTAGGGCCCCTCTCACGAGGCCACTTGAGCATTTGAGCTAGCGGATGTCACGTGGAAGGGTTCCTGGAGTCTAATAAATGCTCAGCATAGGTTCATTGGGTGAGCTCTCTGCCCACCATAAACCGAAGGCAAACTGAGGCTCAGAGCAGTACAGTAACACATCCAGGTGCACATAGCTGATAAGTGGAAGGGTTGAGATCGAAAACCAGATCTGTGTATAACGGTAACCCAGGCTCTTCTCCCTTCTGAAAGAGGATGCCCTGGAGATCACCTTGAAGGACCACTGAGTACCGATTTCCCATGTCATAGGTTTCCCGTGACAAGTCTCTTGAAAAAGGTGGCTTGGAGAAGAGGGTAGGAACACAAGAGCCATGCAGGAGAAGGGCAACAACTTAAAAATATGCCTCGTGGGTTGTTACCAGGTGATTCTGTCCAATTTCCTGGATAGTTGAGATTTTCATAATAGAAGGTAGGGGGAAATAGGGTGCACTGGAAGCAAGATGAGCTTTGGGCAGAAGGCAATACAAACTGTGATCTCAGCATTTTCTAGAGGCAAGAAAGAACGGCAGTGACCTGGGGCTCTGAGCACCTTTTCTGGGGGCTCAGCTCCTGAGACTTGCTTGGCCTGATTCAGAAGACATCTACCCAAGCGGGTAGATAGGTTCTAAGGAACAAAAAGCCTCTTTTCCCAGAACCTTGCTGTTCTCCGCATTACATAATGTTGAGTTATGTGCCTGCTGTGAGGTTGGCAGGAACCTGAACATGATATGTTGACAATACATGGAGTCTTGCATGCAAACTTTGTTTATATGCTGGGCCCTCCCTCTGAGTCTGGGGGCAGGTAGCTGGCTGCACCGCCTCCATCAGAGCCGGGAAGAGTCGGTATTTTATGGACGGTCATGTTTATTTTGCTAACTATGTTGGCCATTGTGAGTTTGGTTAAAGCAAAGCCCTGTAAAGGGATGGAGAAAGCATCCTTTGATAGAGAGGCAACTGCGTTTCCGTATGTATCTTCCTTGTCAGATGGCGTCCCTGTCCACGGAGGAGGGCCCACCTATGTCAGAAAGGAGACTAGAGCTCTCTTTTGAGGCTTTAACTCACTGCTTAGATGTTTTGTTTTCATGCCGACGCCCACTGAAATATGTAACCAAGTTTTCTGTCAAAGTTGGCTGCTGGCGTCGGAGAACGGAGAAGTGGAATTCCGCCCTTGAAGGAACTGCAGAAAGACGCAGTCCAGTCTCTCACTTCCAAGCCATTGGATCTGAGCGGGAAAAGAGATCAGCCCTTCTCAAGAAGCCTTCCCCATCCCAGCCAAGAGGGAGTTCGGGCCCCAGGTCGGGGCCGGTCCCCATGAAGCAGCCGAATGTTTGCAAAACAAGCAGCAGGATGAAGAGACTCAGTCTCCAGAGACATCCCAAGGTTGTGACAGTCTTGGGAGGGGCTATGGGAGCTGGGGCCAGGAGGCAGACCTGCCTGGGAAGAGCACGGTCCCCTCCGCTCACCGCCTGGGATGCCGTGTGCCAAGCAAGGAAGGGCTAACTGACTGGGATAATTGTCCAGTGTTTATATTTGAAAAGGGATACTACACTTCCAGGATAATTCCCTCCAGCCTCCTCTTGGGCTAAGATTTCCAATTGGTCTAGAATCTCGAAGAGAAATCAGGGGCTGATTACCTGGCTGAGTGGGCTGCAATCACACCTTTCAATACTAATTATCTGCTCCTTGAGCTCAATGACATTGAGCGTCCGGGCTCTGGCTGGGGCCAGCCTTGCCCAGTGGTTTGCATCACTGGCTTAAGACAATGATTTGAACAGACAAAGTGCCCGCACGATGCCTTGATAAGCAGGAAATGAACGCTTGTTTGCAAATAAGATTGGGAAATGTGATCGGCTTCTTGTTCTGCATCGGTCTTTGGGTAACTAGCCTGAGAGTACTCATGTAGAAATAATACGTTAGAAGACACCGAGAAAGGGAGCCTTTTTGTTATGACCCTCCCCTGAAACTTTCGGTACCTGAAGCCAGGCAGAAGTAAATGAAATTGTTGTTTTGTGCGCTTTTTATCCCCCTGAAACTATTCTAGCTTGAATGTTTCTTTGTGGGGACTGGGGGAAACGGGTAACGATTTGATATAAAACTTTTTCAGCGTTGGGCCTTATTCACATACATGTCTTTTCCTAGATGCCTGTTTCTATTCTCAGCCTTCTGTGACCACTTCCCCCAGGAAGCCTTCCTTTGCTGAAGAGAATAAAATGTTCATTTCTACTTGGATGCAGCTACATCAAGGCTCCTTAGTGTAGCTTAAACAGCTTTGGCGTGGGATTATTTGAGGGGTGTATTACTCTGTAACTGAAGTGCATTATGAGTGTCTGGAAGCTCATGGAGGTTTAAGATGTGGGTTGGGTGAAGGGAGAGAGATTATGGGCCAGTTACCCATTGGAGATGCCTGCAGTGGTGTCCATTTTAACGTATCATTTCTCATGAAGGAGTATTGGGTGCAAAGAATAGATGCTCACGGTCTTTAATCTTCGGGGAATGTTACTTTCAAATCGTGGCCTCTTGATCGTAAGTTAGAGAAGTCTAGTGTTATGGGTTGAATTGGGTCCTCCTAAGAGATGTTGAAGCCCTAAGCCCTGGCACCTCAGAATCTGGCCTTATTTGGAAATAGGGTCATTGCAGATGTAATTAGTTAAGGTGACATCACACTGGAGTAGGGTGGGCCTGAGATCCTATAGGGCTGGTGTCCTTTCAGAAAGGGAGAACTTGGACACAGACATACACACACAGAAGGAAGATATGGGGGTGGGGGAGCAGGGGATTGGATTGATGTATCTGTCAGCCACAGAACACCAGCGGCCACAGAGGCTGGGAGAATGACATGGAGCATACCCTTTCCTAGTGCATTCGGAGGGACCGTGGCCCTGCTCAGACAACGACTTTGGACTTCCAGCCTCCTGAACTACGAGACAATACATTTCTGTTGTTTTAATCCACCCAGTTTGTGGTACTTCATTATGGCGACCCAAGGAAACTGATACACCCAGCTTCTACAGATCCAAATACTTCAGACGGGAGTAGCAATGTCAGCCTCCCCAGACCAAAGAACACATACGTCCTTTGATTTTCCAACTTGGGATGTGGGAGGTTCTCAGTCGGTGACGACTGATGGCTCTGGCCTACCTTGAGGGTGTTTGCGTTTCAGGGGACTGAATCAACTTGAAGCGAGCCTCAGGCCACATTACTAACAGGGGTCCGGATGCAGCTGAGACGGCAGTATGGGAGGATGGATTTCCACTTTGAATCTCTCCTTCATCCTCTTATCATTACTCCCTTCACCCTGGAAGGGCAGCCAAGAGCTAAACACTCAGGACTGGGGCTCACTCTACAGTCAAGGATGGTTAAAGCCGCAGACGGTTTTCATGGATTTTTCTTACCTGCTTGACCAATCTTACAGCCCTTTGAAATAGATTAGAGTGTTCCCTTTAGCAATCCTCCCATGCAACTGCCCCCAAAAGTAACTGGAACTCAGGGGAAGTGGAGACCCTCTGGGCTGAAAATAGCGAGTGTATTTCACCTTCATCTTTTGGTTTCTATCCTGAGATAGTCCTGATGTGTTTCTTTGTCTACTTAGCTTCTGCTCTATGATGGAGAGGACAACCAGGGAGGAGATTTCTCTTGCCCAGGCCCTTGCTTTTTGCCATCTTAGTGTTTAAAACCTTTGAACCATAGAGCTCTAAGGACCCTCAGAGATTAACATTAAAGCTTCCTTATTTTTACTTGAGAAGCTGAGTTCCAAAGAGTGAATCAGACTTGCCCAAGATGCTCTTGCCTTAAAGTGGACATTGAATCCACGTATTCGGAACCTTTCTCTTTGTTTCATACCATGTCTCTCTTCCTTCCTTTTCTCTGGAAGGTTCAAGGCTTGCCTCGTGATTTGAGAATTCCTCAGTATTCTCTCTTCCCCAAGCTCCCATCCTTCTGCCCCCAGACCACACAAGTTTGTTCTCTTTCTCTGTGCAGCCCGCCCTCTCTCCCTGGAGGGAAAGGAGAACTTATATTTCCTGGACACCTGCTCTTTGCCATGCTGAGTGCTGAGTGCTTTACCTGTGTTAGCAAACGAGGGGACTGTGGCTCAAAGGGGGGAACGTCATGCCCCAAATTTTACAGGTATTAAAAAGTGGAGCTGGAATCCACAGTTCTCTGGGGAGGTTCTTTCTCCAGCTAGAGAAAGGGGACCACACCCATGGGGCCCTGCTTGGGTGTAGTTGTAATCAGCAGAGGGAGGGTGAACATGGACCTTCCTGCTACATTTCCATTCTCTGCCACATTCTTCCAGCTCAACTGTTTCTCGTTTCAAGTCAACGAGAGCATTTTGATTCAGTAGGAGCAATGCCTGCTATCAGTGACTTATTTTTTCCTGCTCTGAACCTTCCCAAGATAAATAGGACACTCTATGGTCATGGCACATGCAGACTCTCCCGTGGCACGCTTATAGGTCTAGCATCATGGTCAAAGCAAATCAACAAATATTTGGTGGGTACGCACGATGCTCAAGGTGAAAGGTGTGATGTATGAGCTCCTCTGTTTGAGTTGGTTCCTAGCCTCAAGAGGGATGACTCAGGAGCCACTTAGCAAGTCAACATGCCCAGAATAAGGATGTTCTATGAGGAAAGCAGCCACTGGCCATCCCCCAGTTCACCTCCAAACCTTTCCTGTCACGTCTCTCCATTCCTAGCCTAGCCCTGTTGCTATGGCCACGGCCATATCCTGCTCACTCAGTTTGGTGCCTGAGCCGAGGTTTTGCCCCACCTCCTCCTAAAGTGGCCAGAATGATGTAGTGGAAAGACTGGGCACCTGGGCTCCTTGCTTCCTGATCCTTCTCTGCTACAGGAACCAGGTAGGGGGAAAATCCCACCGAGCCTCATTTTCTACACTTGTAAATAAGGGGTTCTCCCAAAGGAAATGAAAACAGGACATTGAAAGGACATCTGCAGCATTATTCATAATAGCCAAGAGAGGGAAACAGTCTCGGCGCCCTCACCCATCAATTCAATGAATGAACAGATAAAGGAGATGTGAGACGTATGTACACATACACATTGTGTGTGTGTGTGTGTGTGTGTGTGGCTGCACAGTGGAATATTTTTCAGCCATAAGAAGGAAACCCTGCCATTTGTTACAACATGGTTAGAACTTGAAGACATTATGCTAAGTGAGATAAGTCAGACAGAGGACAAACCCTGTTTGATATCACTTATATGTTTAATCTAAAGAAACCAGATTTGTAAAAACAGAGGAAAGCGGTGGTTACCAAGGGCTGGGAGGTGGGGGGATAGGAGAGGTGTTTTTTTTAAGGTTACCAACTTGCAACTAGTAGATAAATAAGTCCTGGAGTTGTAACGCACAGTATAATGAGTATAGCTGACAATATTGTATTATAAGCATCAGACTTGCTTATAAGACACTAGGTCTTAATTATTCCCAACATAAAAAAAGAAATAATCATGCGACATGATGGAGGTGCTTCTGCTACAACGGCAGTCATATTACAATATATAAATATATCAAATCAACATGTTGTACCTCTTAAATGTACACAATGTTATATGTCAAATATATTTCACTTAAAAAACACCTGTACTAATGAGAACCTACTGTATAGCACAGGGAAGTCTGTGGTGACCTAAATGAGAAGGACATCCAGAAAAGAGGGGACATATGTATACGTATAGCTGATTCACTTTGCTGTACAGTATAAACTAACACAATATTGTAAAGCACCTATACTTCAATAAAAAAATTAAAAAAAAACTCTTGTAATAAGGGGATTCTATTTACTAATAAAACAAATCCTTCTTCCGGTTCTAAAACTTTATACTTTTCCTGTGCCAATCCCTATTCAATCACTCTTTTCAAGACTTTAGCCAAAACTCTTTTCTTTTCATTTTTTCCTAATTCTAACTCAAAGCATTTAACGAAATAGTTTAATTATACTATTTTATGCTTTTTAAATAGGCTCCTAGAATAGTTTCATAAGTATATATTTCGTTTTCTGAGCAAGTTTATTAGCTATTGAGTGTAGAACTGCATCATTCATTTATTTATAATCTCAGGCACTTGACAAATCTGTATCATATAGATAGAACTTAACTGCAAATTCCCATGTATTAGCTTGTCACTGATAATATTTTTTCATCCAGCCTTCTGTTAACTTCTTCGATGACTTATTGATAGATATTTTTATAAACACACTTCCATACTTAAGCAGGTAGAGAGGATTCCCAAGCAGATGTGGGAAACATGTTAGACAATTGGTGTAGTATCCAAATTATAGAACACACAACAAAGAGTTTGTGATGTCTTTTCTGGCAACAAGAGCATTAGTCTCCTTGGCCTTTTGGGCTACACATCTTTCTGCCACTGTTATTTACCATTCACATGAGTTCAGTTGAAGATAAAGTTGCCCACAGGATCAAGGATTCTGGGTTCTGGTAGCTGTTATTGATCTTTCCCTTGAACTAATTAAGCCTGGACAAAGCAAGGACATTTATTATGATTTAAACAGATATTGATTGAGTTCTCATCACATTCCAGGTACTGTGCTGGCACAGCAGAAAGCAGCTCCCAAGGAGCTTCAAATTTGAACAGGAAGACAAAGCAAATAAAGGCTATTCGATATTGTGACAAATACTTGAAGAAAACCAATGAATGCCCAAGATAGGCAATAATTGGTGTGGGGTGGGTGGACGATGGCCTCCTTTAGGCAGGGTAGCTGGGGAAAGGCTCTTTGAGAAGATGGTGTTTAAGCTGAAGCCTGAAGGATTAGGGATGCCATTCATGAGAGTCGGGGGACGTGGGGAGAGCATCGCAGGCAGAGACAAGAGTACATTCAAAGGCCCTGGGGTGGGGAAGACTCTGGTATGTTGGAGGAAACAAAAGAATGCTGACTGGCTTTCAAATGTGGAGCCTCTGGTGTAGAGAGTAAGTAACTTTTTCAAGCCCACCCTGCTGGAAAGTGGAGAATCCAAGTTTGTCCTCTTTCCCGCCCGCCATGCTTCAAGGCGTGCAGTCGGCTGGGTGTGTGTCTCTAAGGAAGTCAGAATGGATCACCTGTCAGGACTAGGAGGCCGGGGCTTGGCTGGCAGGATGTGGAGTGTGTGTGTTTTCTGTTTATTCTTGAAGTTTACTTCCCTGCAAATACATGCCTAACTGCCTCGCGCCTCTCACGAGGAAGCCAAGGCCGGCACTCCATTACTCACGAGCAATCCTGAAAAAACAAATCCGTGTCCTCCATGCAACTCTAGTGCCAGCCTGTCAGGCCTGCACCGGCCAGGCAGCCCGGAGCTTAGGAACAATATGGTCCTTAGGAAGGGAGGGAAGAAAAACAATTTCGAATTCCAGGCGCTGAGGGCCGCTCACAGACGGCCATTGTCAGGGGCAGGAAAGTTAAACTGTGGAAAGGAGCCCGGTGGCACCTCTGAGAAGGGTAGAGGATATTGAGTTTAGGGGCTGCTGCCCTGGGCGTGTGGGCGGTGGGGATGGGGATGGGGGAGTGTTTACTCCTGTGAGCTTGGGCAGCTTGCCTTAAGGGACTCAGTTTCCTCATTTAAAATTATGAGTGATATCTGCCCTGCCTCCGTCAGGTTGGACGAAGGAATGAGGATAGCCTTAGGAAAGGGCAACGTGCTTTTTAGGGATTGCAAAAGGGGGCTGCTTCCCTCTTTAATTCGGTGGTTGGCTAGACCCTCCAGAATGTCCTAGGGATTTCCCCCCTAGGAAACTCCTGCAGTTTCCTTCTTCCAAATGTGAAGGTGGTGGGTGGAGGTCTTTGGAGTGATCTAGGCTAGGTTTATGCCCCGCATGGTTTCGGTAGCTGCAAAATGGTACCAACTCGAGTTTTACAGCACCAGGAGCTGCCACAGAGAGATGCGGCAGGGCTGTTTTAACATTTTGATGGGGATGACGGTGGTGACGTTGATGATGGTGACTGTTGTCATTAAGTTGGTTGAATGCTACTGCATGCCTGGTGTCTTAGTCTGCTCAGGCTACGAAAACAAAAATACCGTAGACTGGGTGGCTTATGAGTTTATTTATTTCTCAGAAATTTATTTCTCACAGTTCTGGAAGCTGGAAATCCAAGATCAAGGGACTGGTAGATTCAGTGGTGAGGGCTGGTTTCCTCATAGCTTTCGTCTGTGTCCTCACATCATGGGAAGGGTGCGGGGTCTCTCTAGGGTCTCCTTTATCAAGGCATTAATCCCATTCGTGAGGGCTCTGCCCTGATGACCTAATCACCTCCCAAAGGCCCCACCTCCAAATACCACCACATTGGGAGTTAGGATTTCAACATACGAATTTGGGGAGATACGAACATTCAGTTCACTGCACCTGGTAAACAGCACTAAGCACTTTATCCTTATTATCTCACTGGAGCCTCACCACAACTCTATCAGGCAGGTGCTAAAGTCATCCCCACTTTGCAGATGAGAAGACGGAGCCTAAAGGGGGTAGATAATTTTCCAAGGTCATACTGCTAATAAGTGGCAGAGCTGAACCGCAAAGCCATGTATATCTGACTTCAAAAAGGATGACCTACCAATTACATATGGATCATTTTTTACAAATGCACCTGAAAATTTGAGTAATCGATGTTCATGTTTTTAACGAGCTTGTACAGGTACTTGTAAACTGTATTTAACATTTATTGCTTAAAAAGTATTTCCTATATGGCATTGCTTGATTTGTGGCTTTGCACATTCTTTAGTTCTGGGAGCTTTCTGAGAAACGAAATATTAATATAACGTAAAAACTCAGCTGAGAGCCGGTACTATGTGTTTTCTGCCCTGTGTTTTCTAGTCCAGTAGATGTTAGCCAGAGAAAGAGGAAGTAGGGCAAATAAGTTCCGGACAGAGGGAAAAACATGGGCAAGACCCAGATATCAAGAGAAAAGCTGGCAGGTTCTGGGAACCAGGGTGGATCAAATGTAGAGAGTTACTGGGGGTGAGGGCTGCAGTGAGAGATAAATCTGGAAAAATAGGCTGATGTCAGATCAGAAAAGGTCTTAGATGCAGTGTTAAGGACTTTGGAATTTATCCAAAACAAATGCAGGCTATGCAGCTGGAGACCTATATGATCCGATTTACATTTTAGAACGAGATGCTTGATGTATCAGTAATAGACCACGTCCCATGCTGCAGACCTAGATTCCCTTCCCTCCCCAGCCCTCACTCAGATAGTGAGAACAATCGGATTTTTTTTCACGATGTGGTTCAATACTCCAGGGATTAGTCCTAAGGGTGATACCATCTTCCTCTTTTAGGAGCTCAGCTACCACAGCAGATGGGGCAGCCCTGCCCTAACCCCATGAGAACACATGCTCCCTTCCAGACTCTCAGTCCAGGCCTGTGCTTCCCCCTTTTTTCATTTATGGGACACCAAAAAGACAGGTGCTGAGTTTTAGGACTTTCAGCCCATTGACTGTTAGCCTTGATGCTGTGTTTTGGAGAATGTATAGCTGAAGCCATTTGGGGGCAGATACTGATGTGAGACCTTGAGTGATTTTTCACCACAGTTATAACTCCTGCACATCAGGAAGGAGAAGGCTGAACAGAACCATGGCACCTCAGTACTTAACAACAAAATAGAAATGCTTCTTCATCTCCTACTGGCACTTACATCCCTAAACGGGTTCTCCATCACCGCCGCAGCAGAATATACAGTTAAGTGACAGATTTATGGGCATTTAATAAATTGGGTGCGTTAGACGTGAAGTGGGTCAAGTCTGCTGACCTCTCTTCTTGACTTTGGTCTTCCCTGAAGTCAGCGTCACCAGCTCCTCTTTGCTTGGTCCACTCCAGAGACTACAGGTCAGTGTAGAGGCAGAAAGAGAGGTACGCTTGATGCTTTTTCTGATCCAATTGTCCAATTCACTCAGATCACTAACTACAGATTTCTTGAGGCTCAGTTGTGAAGGTCCACTAATCAGAATAAAAGATCCTGGCTCATGACTGTGCCAGGAAGCAGAGCCAGAAAATTCCTTCCTGGCTGCTTCATAGGGGTCAGGTCTCAGAGGGTAAAGGACTGTTGTTTGCAGGGTGGACCTTCGTCACCTGAATGGAGCTTGGGAAACTTCACAGCTCCACTTCGAACTGGCCTGTAAGAAGTCAGAGCAAACACTGGAGGTCAGTGACTAAATCGTGCCTCAAACTCTTTCCATGAGAGTCAAATTCCACTCCCAGCTGTTTAACCAGGACACCTAGGACCTGAAATGTGAACATTTTGACATCCACGTTTGAAGGGACAGTTCATGACAACCTACCACCACGTTTTGGCCAAAGGAAGAGGGGGAAGGAAAAAACATGGTGGACTATGTTGTACTGCCTTTAATTTTGTCAGATGGTTTCGCAGCCCCAGTGGGATGTTTGAAAGGTGGTCACTAAAAGATGGATCGTAATTACGGATTTCTCTTCCATTTTATTTTCCAAGTTTCAATGTATTTCAAGACCTAAATCTTATCTGTGTTAAAAGTCATGGTTAACTTAGGGTGAGAGCAATATCATGAGATTAAGCAAACCTATGGAGTTGCAGTTTTGTGCAGCAACAAAGTTTACTTTATAACTCTGAGCTCCAGTTCTCTTACAAACACAATGGAGAAATAATTGAAAAGGTGGAGGCATCGTGAATATCACGGTAGGTATCTTTACATTAACTTCTTAAAAACCAGTAATCTGTTTGGAAGGACATGACGACAGATGTATTTGTTCTTGGTGTTTCAGCCTTTTTTGTCCTTCACTTTGATAGCTGTATTGTTACCGAAGTGTATTAAACCATTTGGAGACGATGCGTGAGGCTTTGTGTCCATCTCTGCGAGACCCCTGACAGGTTACCTGCAGCAAGGGGGATGAATTACAAGAGTTGGTGTGTGTTCACGGCAGAAAGAGATGCTCTCTCTTCCATCAGGGTGTCTGCCTGGATCTTAGTAGACCCAGAACTGTGAGGTATGTCAACCCTCACATAGAACTGGACTTCAGAGACTAGTCTTCTCTTTGTTTGCCTAACGGTTGTACTTCCTGAAAGAAAGGATTTGATTGGGCTCGTTTGCCACCATCCTACTTAGACAGCCTTATGGGGCAGAACCGGGGAAGAATGCGCTCCAGAGACATTCAGACTTCTTCATGCCCTGTCCGTATGTGGCTGTCTTTGACTTCTCGACCATTCAGTGGAGCAGTTGGGTGTGGTTAGAGAGCAGGGTTTGTTTATCCACACAACATGGCAGCACCTACATCATATCATGACGTAGGGTAGAAATGAACCCTTTTAGCCATTTTCCTTATATGTGTATGGGGAACGTGGGCATCTGATGACTTGGGGCTCCTCCCAAAGTCCCCCCCTGCAATACTATTCTCATCTTGTCCACAGTCTTGGAGTATAGTGTCATTGGCCTGCCATTCACCAATGCATTTTGATGTCATGGTAAAATTTGGTCTTTATGGGTATATCTAAAAGACCTTTCTTTGTACAATGTGTATGGACTAGCCTATAGATATACCAGGTAGAAGCCCGTGGGAACGCAACTAAGTCTGAAGATTAGCTCTGAGAACCAGCGGTCTCATTGTCAATGAGGATTTTGTCCAAAGACCTCAGGGAACCCCTAAATTTGCCAAAACATGAATGTTGGTCCTACTGTCGTATGGACCCTGTTCTTCTCTTGAATCACATTTCCTCTGAGTTATGCATGTTCTGTAAACATCATTGCACCATGAGACAAACTGCATCTAACCTTCTTTCTACACTAGTTTTTTTTTTTTTTTTTTTTTTTTTTTTTTTTTTTTTTTTTCGGCTGCGGGCCCCCCCCTCTTTTGGGCCCCCTTTTTTTTGCTCCGCGGCACGTGGGATCTTCCCGGACCGGGGAACGAACCCGCGTCCCCTGCATCGGCAGGCGGACTCTCAACCACTGCGCCACCAGGGAAGCCTGGCATAGTGTTTTTATTAATTTTTCAAATAACAAAATTAACAATAACTAGTACCTATCGAGTGTTCCCTATGTGTAGGAAATGTAACTTACATGTACTTGTTTATTTCTCCTTGCATATAACCCTATGAAGTATCTTCATTCCTGTTTTACATACAAGGAAACTAAGAACATGGAGATGTTAAAAATACACATCCCAAGGTGACTCATCTAGGAAATGCCAAATCCAGGAGTTGGACTTGGGCAATCTGATTTTCAACTGTTGATCTCTAAATTTCAACTGGATACTTCTTCAAGGGCAGTTGTGTCCACATGACACACAGAAAGCTTCCACGGCTGGCTTTCTAAGCAGCTAAGTCAGACACTCCCTAGCATTAGCCTAATCATAACCCATGGGATTTGAAGCTATGAGTTACCGAAGGTAGGAACTTTCAGGGTTGCTCTCCAACAAAAGAATTTCAAATATCAAGCTCCAAGACTGCTTATTCTCCGCATGGTCTTTTAAGTGAATGATCCACTGATCGATTCATTCAACAAATATTTATCTAGCCCCTGGTATCTCTTGTGTGCTGAATACTGTTCAGGACGCTGGAAACACAGCTGTGATTAAATTAATTAATGACTCAGTGCTCATAAAGCTTACATTCTAGCAGGGGAGATAGATCAAAAGGAAACAAACAACTATATGATATGATGCCAGGAAGAAAAATAAAGCAGAACTAGAGGGTTTGGAGTGTTGGGTGGTAGAGGGTGTCATTTTAGATAGGGTGACCGGGAACGATCTCTCTGAGAAAGTGGCATTTGAGTAGGAAGTTGAGTGACACGAAGGAGGGAGACAAAATGCAAGCCTCACATGGTAGAAGTGCTATAGTTACTTTGTAAAATAAATTCTTCCTACTGTGCATTTGACTTTATATGAAAAAAGAACACAAGATCAACAGGGGCAACGATGTTAATAACGAAAATGTCACTCACCAAGGCAAGGCTTTGTGAGTTATTTTAATCCACTTGCTGTGGCAAGAGGGAATAGATGGGGTAGATGGTCCATAGAACTATGGGCTCCGTGGGCATGTTCTTCTGACTGGCGATTTGAGGTCTGCTGAGTGATTCCCTGTTTTTTTGTTCTTCTGAATTAAGCTAGAATCAGGCAGCCTCCGTTTCGTGGTTTTGTTCTGCAGTCTCTGGTGGATCAGAGCATCAGCCCGTTTTCATTTGTGTTGATTCAGTCGGAGGAAAATGTTGTGGCAGAAACTGCCCGACGTGTGTGAAACAAAACCGTTCTCGGTTGATTGCTGTGGACTCTGTTTCCATTCTTTCCCAGGGGCAGTGTTTTCAGGTCTCTGATTCTGAGCATCGCACCAGACAGTAGGGCTCATGCACGGAATGTGTAAGTCCTGCCTAGGGCTGGGTGAGGAGAAAAGCCACAAAGACAGTCTTATACGTACTTTACTGGGCAGGCAGATAGGTTAGCCTGGGTGTGGACTCTTCTTCCGTGAAGATGTAGAAGAAGACAGAGATTGAGTTGGGCAGTATATTTTGGCCTCTTCTGGCCTGGGACTGGGAGGAAGTTGACATCACACTGTGATCTGGGTGAGTGGACTGTGAATAAAGGTAGATGCTCCCAGGGCATCTTTGGCCCGAGGCAACGTTTTAGCTCTGTTCAGAGCCAAATTTTAAGTTTTGGCAAAAACATGTTTTGCAACTCAAAACGTCTCTTCCTGCTTTACTCTGATGAGCTGTTGGTTGAAAACTCTCAGCCTCTCAGCTCTGCCCACCCCTCCCTTTTGTC
>NW_020174923.1:4538522-4538806 GCF_003031525.2 Neophocaena asiaeorientalis asiaeorientalis | reverse complement strand
CTATGCCCAGAGTAGACATTTAAGACAATTGTAGGAAGGTAGATGGGAAGAAAGCAAGGAAAGAGGGGTGGGCAGAAGGGAAGGAGGAAAGAAGAAATCCCTAATCCATCCAGTTCTGGTCTTGGAGATCCTGCTCTCCCGGGCATGTGAGATGCAGGAGTTAGAACAGTCCTGTTCAAACCTTGATCCCCCATATATATGTGTCAGCATACAGTATTTGTTTTTCTCTTTCTGACTTACCTCACTCTGTATGACAAACTCTAGGTCCACCCACCTCACTACAA
>NW_020174923.1:4526214-4537621 GCF_003031525.2 Neophocaena asiaeorientalis asiaeorientalis | reverse complement strand
AGAAGGGACGGGAGGAGAGGGGGAGGGGGGTGGGAGGGGGAAGCTGGGGCGAAGTGAGAGTAGTGTCGACATACATACACTACCGAATGTAAACTAGATAGCTAGTGGGAAGCAGGAGCATAGCACAGGGAGATCAGCTCGGTGCTCTGTGACCACCTAGAGGGGTAGGATAGGGAGGGTGGGAGGGAGGCTCGAGAGGGAGGGGATATGGGGATATATGTACACATATGGCTGATTCACTTTGTTGTACAACAGAAACTAACACAGTATTGTGAAGCAATCATACTCCAATAAAGAGCTATTAAGAAAAAAATATTGATCCTCCACTGAAAGCACTGTGTGACCTCAGACAAGTGTCTTAACCTTTCTGAGCTCTGAATTTGCCTCATCTGCAAAGCAATAATGTGAGGATTCATTTCAGTGAAATAACTTTAGTCAAATGATGCTGTTAAACTACTTAGCAACTTGCCTAACACATAATAAGCATGTAACTTACTATGAAATAATTTCATAATTTCATTATGACTTGATTGAGACAGCGAGACCCCCATTTCAGGGGTGGCACTGCCTGGCTTGGGGTAAAGTTGCAGCCGTGAATCCCAGGTCCACAAAATCTTTGGCTTTCCATAGCCAAGAGGTTTGAATAACCCCAAAGCTTCTTACGATACAAGAACTTCATAGAAGTTCAGATGCCAGCAAAGCCGTCAGAGCTGTGATAGTTAATTCTAGGTGTCAACTTGGAGAAGCTAGAGCACCTGGCTATTTAATCAAACATTCATCTAAATATTGCTGAGAAGGTATTGTGTAGGTGTGGTTAACACTCAAAACCTGTTGGCTTTAAGGAAAGGAGATTACCTCAATAACGTGGGTGGACCTCATTCAGGCTGTTGAAGGACTTGGGAACAAAAGCTGTTTCCCAGAGAAGAAGAAACTCTGCTTCTAGAATGCAGAATCAGTCCACAACTGAGTTTCCAGTTTGCTGGCCTCTCTGCCCTATGAATTTGGGGCTTTCTAGTCCCCATAATTACATGAGCCAACCCCTGAAACAAATTCCTTCATATATATATGAAGAAATATATATAAAAATGTATGTATTTCTATATATGTATATATATGTATTTTGTATATACATATAATATATACATATGTGTATATAATTATAAAATTATATATCTTTAAATTTATATATTTATATATAATATATAAAACATACATTTAAATATGTGTGTACATTTAAAGTATGTATATGAAATAGATATAAACATAAATATATAATAACATATAATAAATATAATATATAATAAATATACTTGTACATTATATAATTATTATATAATAATGTATGGTGAATATATTTTATATATATAAAATATCCTATTCCTTCTATTTCTCTGAAACACTGACTGACATAAAAACCCATGACTTAAACATGTATGTAAACAATGTTTAGCAGGAAGCTTCTTCTGGCTCACCTATTATAGGAATCCAGACTTGCGTTCTCAATGAAAGCAACCAAAAGGGATGCAGGCAGGAGCCTCTGGCTCAGTGGAGACTGGGGTGGGGAAGGATTTCCTAATCTTAACCTGAAAAGGGAATTTCGGGGTAGGATGGATGGCATCCTAAACCCCAGCCCTGTGTTCCATCCCTGAAAGGCTCAGGAGAAGTAAACAATCTGGGTGGGGCGTGCAGTTTTGCCGGCTCCATTGCTTTGTGAACCTGGCCTTTCCCCCAGGCTCGGTCATGGTGGTTTGTTTAAAATTAGTTCTTGTTTGGCCTGTGGGGAAGAGTGAATCGCAGAGTCTGGGATTTACTCTGAGCCTTTGCATTTCAGGTTCTGAGGCCAGATCACTTGTCTATTTTAAAAGTGGAGAGACGTGGGCCCAGGACCGTCCTGTGACCAAACCTCCATCCTCATGATCAGAACTGGCTAGAAACCCTAAACTGAGTCAGAGGCCGTCACCTGGGTCTGATCTTCTCTGTCCCAGATAGAACTCCCTATCTCCCAAGCTGAGATGCCTCCAAACTTCTGGGAGAGTTGTCCCTTTCAGGAATGAACTGTCAGCTGCCCCACTGCAAAAGTGTCCTCTCAAGGCCGTCACCGGCCATGAACACACATCATTGTTTCATTTCACCTTTGGGGGTAACTCACATCCCCTCAAGCGGGGTCACCTTGGAACAAGACGCAGGATGGTTAGGCTTGGAGGAAGGAAGGTGGAGATACCAATTGCATATAATAGCCTATTTGGAAAAGAAGCTCGGGCTCTCTGGGAGTCAGCATACAATCACTAGGGGCTAGGAAGGGGAGGACACCGGAAGAGCCAGTTCTATAAGGGACTAAGGAGTATGAGAGCTGACATTCATTCACTTCACAAATCTGTTTGCAGCTGGCATGAAACCTTCTTTGATTCTAGAGTGTTTTCTCTAAATATATTTGCTTTCCCCTTTTCTGTGAAGTTGGTTTTGATTCCAGTGTCAGAATAAGGCAACACATTGTTGACTACACACATTGCCTGGTCCCTGGGAAAATATCTAAACTATTCTTGAGCTGAGGGGTGCCGCTGATGGCTGTCCTTAGGGGACTAACATGGTGCAGCGCTATTTGAATCAAGAGCCATATCGACAAGCCATACTGCGAACATGTGTTGTCAACTTGGGAAGTTGAAGACTCGTACTACACATCCTCACACACACTCGCTCCCCAGATGTTGACAGATATGCATACACACACAACATTTTACTACACGGTAAGTTGAGCTTAGTTATATTCATTTCAAACTCAGCAATGCCTGGTTTCTTTGCCAGATATCAATGGTAAAAACTGAGGTGAAGAAAGGTGATTGCACCCCTAGTCACACGATGGTACCTATTTAAATCTTTGGTTGGCAATTCAGTCTCACGCCCCCACACCCCCAGAAAGAGTGATCCTTGTGGTAAAGATCAGCTTGGTAAGAATGGTAGGATTTTAATACTCTAGATATGATAAATAAACAAAAAAACTAGAAATAATTGGAAAATTTGCTGCAACTTCACTTTAAGTTATAATAAAAGACTTCCACATACCTGACATATAGATAGTTAATTTCTGTTCCAATTACAGATAACTATGTCATCTGTTATTGAGTTAAGAAAGTTTATATAGTTTGTGTTCAAATAGACAGATTTGAGCAATGAAAGAAATATTATAACTGGGCATCTGTTGGTTACGACAACAGCTCAGGCCCCAATCCCTGCTATGTCTTCCCAACAGAACCCTGATTTGTTTGAGCTTTAGGGAAGCAATGTGTCAGGGAGGGTGGGCGAGGAGGTTTTCAAGGGAGACAACTTGATTGATCTTAGCCAATCATGAGATTCCTAAATTTCCCTTTGCTAGTGATTGGCTTAGAGGCGGGCATCTGAAAGATGACAGGGATCTGTTAGATGCTCTGGGAAAATACTGCACAACAAGATTCATCAAAATAGGTCTTTCCTTTGACTGTTGTCAGGTAGGAAGTAATGCTTGAAGCTGCTATAAGTTGCAATTATCAGGGAAAGCCAAGACACTCTGAAAGAGACCATTTATTGAGCCGCTGAATTAACCCCTCCTGGTGACAACCTGCCCCATGTCTTTTGATGTGTCCTTACCATTTGAACCACTTTTAGTGGGGTGTTTGCAGCCAAAAGCATTCCACTGATACACTGTGCCCTATCTATTCAGAAGAAAAATAAACATGGGTGAGATTTAGTCTTTATATCTCTTTTGGCCCCAAGTAAAAGGTAAAGTAGTGGACAGAAAGTTGATTGCACTTTTTGTAGCTCTAGTAGCCATTACATAAGAATAAAGCAGTTTGGGGGAATTCCCTGGCAGTCCAGTGGATAAGACTCAGCGCTTTCACTGACACAGGCCCGGGTTCGATCCCTGGTCGGGGAGCTAAGATCCCACAAACCGAGTGGCACAGCCAAAAAAAAAAAAAGAAAAAAAAGAAAAAAAAAGAATAAAGCAATTTGGAAAGCATGTGTACACTCACGTGTGTGCACACACACACAGTCCATACTTGAGGTTGATGTATTGGAAGTTTCCAGGCATAGACTGTTTCACCATTTCCATAAATAAAACATTGATGAAGGATCCTAAATACCCAGTTCTAGAAGTTGTATAGCTCCTTGTACGTGAGTGTGATGAGGTGGGAATGCATAAATGGGCAGGGAAAGAAAGCAAGGGGTACTGGGACCAGCTGAGGTGAATAATGACCAGGCGGAGAGCAAGGCTCAGCCTTGTTGGGGTCCCCCTCTCCCCACATCACTGCCCAAGCTCAGAAGTCATGTTTGCTAAGTGTGCTTTGCAGATAGAAAGTTCCAGGTGGAGAGAAGTCAGGACCTGCTCACAGGAACGGAACGATCCAAGTTCCCAATGCTTCCGGAGAATTTTCATTACTGCCCATTACCTCTGGCTCATCTTCTCTTATGAACAAGGAAATGCACGCCTGCTCAGCCCTCTGAAGATCTGTTGCCTCTTTATGAGCTGGAGTAGAAAAGAGGTCAAGTCTGCTGGGTCTGCTCGACTTGCAACTATGAGTTTGTCCCAAGAAAAATGGTTTTCATTTCAATTAACCCAGCCATCTGGACTGCTTGGGCCTTAATAGCCAAATGTAAGGAACTGCATTTGGAAGAGATTTACTTCTGTAGTTTAGCAAGGGGGTCACAGGGGTCCCTCTCAGGACCTTACCAACACCAGACCAGCCACTGATGGAGATCCTAACTGTGTGTGACAGGTCTGTACATCATGCTTCCAGGTTGCTGCAGAGACACACTTCCTGAAAATCACCCCTGATTTAAAACTTTCCCCTGACAATCCAGCTATGAAAGTGCAGTATCCATACCATCCACCGAAGGAGCTGAAGAAAACATCCACACGTTATCACGCACATTCCTAGTCCAGCTGTCATTGGGTGATTCCTCAAGGACAAGGAAATGTATGAAAAATAGTGTCAACGAGGGACTGAGATGGTTTGGGTACCACTGCTGCCTGGGGTTGGGCATTTCTGCGGAGCAAGAGAATCAGAGCTAGGGACTGTCACAAGCAACACCCCCTCTCAATTGACGAGGGACAAGAAATTAGAAGCTTGTGATGGAGACAGCAAAATTGAGAGCCTCCTACATTCTACTGCTTACATTCTGCCTTCCTCTTGGCAGCTGCCGGGGTGGTCACAGCCCATGGTGATGATGTTCCCTCTTCCTTGGAGGAGTTGGGGAGGGTGAGGAGACTTTTTCCATCTTTCTTCAAAACCAAGACAGTCTAAAATTTTTCAAAATATCACTATTTTTAAAGTAGATTTTTATCAGAAGAAAAAATTTAAACATATGAATAATAAATAACAAGGTCCTACTGTACAGCACAGGAAAGGATATTCAATATCCCATGATAAACCATAATGTGGATTTTTAACCACTCTGCCACCAGGGAAGCCCCAAAATTTAAAAAATATATATGAATAACACGAATTAGTTGAGTCTCCAAAAATAATTCTTAGAAAACGAAAATATCACCATAGAATAGCTCGTGACCAATACATTTTGTCCTCATTTCTCTGGCTTCCTGCTTCTGTCCCATCTGGTCTGGGACTTTTTTACTCCTTGGAAACCAGTCAGTCTAAATTTCCTGCTCTGAATTAAAGTTACATGTGACTGTTTCTTTTTGTTTGTTTCAAATATATGTATTCCTCGGCATCTATCCTCTGAGGACAGGGTTATGATCCTGAGGAAGAAACTTGTTCTTTGTGTATTGATACAGCATCTGTAATTAACATATTTTTATTTTTGCTTCTCACTTCCACTGCTATCTGGATCATTCTTCAGATACATTAGTCCCCTCCTTCTGGGAATATTCTGTCTTCAGTCTAAAGGAGTTTGGTAACTGCTGCAGTGAAGTATCCCCTATAAACTGGTATTTCACATTCCACCTAATAACACCTTCCAGGGTCCACGTTCTCGGGGAAGTACTTTTGGAAATGTTGAAGTGATGCGATATTCTGGCAGCATTGACTAAAATTGCCTTGGAATATTGGAGGTTTCCAAGAGGAGGTGACCTTTCATCTTGATCCTGAAGACTTAGTAAGAACTCAACCAGGAATTTGACCGGAGAAAGAGGTTAATGGTTAAAATAAGGAGGTTAATGTGTTAAAATAAGGACTACTTAGAGAACTTGGCATATTTGGGAAGTTTGGAATGTCCACCATGGAGGGTATCTGTGAGTGAGGGGTAGAGAAGGAAGGAGGGACGGTTTGGACCAGAGCTTGAAATGTCTTCAATACTGTGCTGATTTCTTCCGTTTGTCCCTCCACATCACTTTCCACCCTTGCCCTCCTTGCTCTTGGAAAGATATCAATGGGTTCCTTTGCCCTCTGGCTTCTGGTTGGATTCCCCCCATGGAGAGCCTTGGCAGGAGATTGGGAAAAGGGAGCAGAGTGAGGTCAGAGTTTTTGCTCCATGGGCTCCCTCCATGAGAATGGAGGCATCCTCCATCCTCCATCTTGGGATAGATGCTCATCCCAATGGAAAGTCATTGGCCCTCTAAACCTGGTCAACTCAGCTTGTCCTTGAAAGATCAGGTAACTGCTGCTTCTCCTCATCTTTTTGGGTCTAGAAATGGTAAACCCTAGGTTTCTGCACTGTCCCTTGTGATTCTCCTATATGCACACCTTTGTAAATGGTCGCTGTGTAGATAAAGCCTTCTTAAATTGTCCTTTTTCAAATGTGTCATCTACTTCCTGTTGTGCATAAATCATAAATGTGATGCTAAGGACTCAGAATATAATGTAGACAAAAGAGAACAACGAGAATTTTAGTAAGGGTGTGGTATTACCTGATTTACATCAGCAAGAAATCATTAGTAGTCCCAGAGTCAGATCCTGTTTATCTTGTTAATAACGAAGTGTATATACCACATATCACCAATTTGTTTTCTAAATATTTGGATAACTGCATTTCAATATAATTTATTTTTTACAATCATATATATTTCAAGTTATGTATTTAAACATACAGTTCTTAGAAAAAGCCATCAACAAATTTCCAAAAGGGCTAATGGTACCCAAATTGCTAACCTCTGTTCATTCATAGATACTCAGTCAAGGAAATATAGCAATAGCTGGATCTCAGGGATATCCCTTTCTAGAAAAAAAAATCCCCAGTTACAAGAAAGCCTGAATAGTTTCTATATTGTGGAGTTTCTGGACTAAATCTCTTTAGTTCAATGTGTTGACTATATCTAAATTATCTTAAATATTTGATCTAATTCTATGTTTCTCTAATTCTTTGTGTGTTTCCTAAATGTATTTCCTATTTACTGTTTGTTTCTCAAGGGTTAAGGGCAAAACTTGATATCTGTGGCCTAATTTTAACTTTCATTAGGTAAACTTATAAGGAGTAACTCACAGCTTGGTGTCTTATAACTCACTTCTGAAATATCCAATGAGAAACTGCCAACTTCTTCATGGTTGTTTATTTTGGTCCCAATACACTGTCCATGCTCTGGTTGAATATCTTGCCAAATTTCCTCCAATTTATTGCAAAACCAGTTGGCAGAATAATGAGGAAACACGTTTGGGCCAATTTTAGGAAACTGATGGTGCTGCCTCTTTCCCCCTCCCCCACTTTCCACTAATCCCTCAAAGTTTCTTCCAGATCTAACCATTCTTCACAGGAATATGACACCTTGGCATGACTCCAAACATGAAAGAAATACATTCTCTCATCCTCATCCCACTTCTCCCCTCCCTTCTGCTTCCTATCCTTTCCTCAAAACCCACATCTCCCAATATTTACTTCTCTCAGCACAGAAAAGGGTCAACCTGTCATTGCACCATCCAGAATAAATCTTATTTTGAAAATGGGTGATTATGATCTTATCAACAAATGAACAAGAGATCTCAACCTCTTTCTGTCAAGGTGAGTCTTTCACAAAGCAGCAAACCTGGACTATTTCCTATGTGGTTGATGTAGGTGGGAGGAGCTGTCTAGGAGAGCCTACTGAGATCAAAACTAGGAAGCGTCTTTACAGCCTGTTGATATTCAAAGTCGTTTTGTACAGACAATGATGCCTTTCTAACATAGACCTTAAAGCTCTTTCACATAGACTCCCTGTAGTTCTCACTGCATTTCTAGGACAAAGCAAGAGGCTAAGATTATTTGCCCCCATTTATGGTCTGAAGGCTAGGGCCTCAAGAAGATTATGTGACTTGTTGAAGGTTATTCAGACAACTAGTATCAAATGTACAGTAAAAGTTTTTTCTTCTCTTAGACTCTGCTGTCATTTTGAGCAAAGAATCTGATTCTCAGATTTTCCCTAGGTGACAAGCAGAAAGAACCCTTGGATATTGTATTAGTTGAGGGTATGGGCAGAAAAACAGAAAGCACATTAGGTATTTCAACAGAGGGAATTTAATATAGGGGACTGGTTATATAGGTGTTGGAGGACTGAAAAAGTGAAGTAGGAACAGAGAGGTAACACAGTACCTGATGGAAGAGGCTCCCCGCCAAAAGCTGGGGGAATATGGGAAGAGATTAAGTCTATGGATCCTAAGAAATCAGGGGAAGGGCCCTGAGAAGGGAAAGCCTAAAGCTCTGAGGGGGAGGTTCTGTCTGGCTGCTGATGGCATCTGCAAAGCTTGGAGGAAGCAACCTATGGGGCTGGAATTCAGATCTCTGAGGAAGGAGTACTGTTGCTTTGTGGGGACTTGTACCTCTGAGAAAGCACTTGGGGCTGGCTCTGGGAGATGGAGGCCACGACCAGCTGTTGCCGTGGGGACAGAGAAAACACTGCTGCTAGGTGGCATTGGCAAGAATGGCAAGTAAAAAGGAAATGGGGGTGCATTCTTCTTTGTCCTGCTTTCAGTCTCTCTCTAGTGTCCCCTATTGCCAGAACATCTCAAGAAGCAGCCAGCAGCAGTGAAAAAACATTTGCAGAGTACCCCTTAGCACCCTAAGCGATGAACAGGAGTTTTGGAGCTGAGAAACAGTAGTGGACTATCTCACACAGGTACGTAGGACTCTTTCAGATTACCAGAGGGTGCGCCAGTCACCTGTAGGGACATTTGGTATCAGGAAGAGGCTGATTTAATATGAAGTCTTTGGGTCCGGCAGACATGGGAGTCCCTGGGACTTCAGATTTCCTAGGTCCTCTCTCTTGTCTGTGCAGTCCTGTTGCTTGGGGAAGAGAGTGTGCTTGGTGTGAGACGAAGGAGATTGCAGCACCCAGAGCTGTGCGTGGCAGTGCTGGTGCCTCTTGTCCGGCCACGCAGGTACTAGAGACTCTATAGCAGTTGGGCTGAGCTGCAGCCAGGTCTTAGGTGGAGAGGAAACTGACAGAATGTCTGAAGGACCACACCAATATCATTTTCATGTAGCACAATCAGTGTACGGGTCTAGAGAAGCACTCACACCCACTTATGGCTCAGGTTTCTGGAACTGTAAGGAATTGAAAGAGTCTTAACAATATAAATATACAGAGGCATATGCTCATCAGATAATTATGGGGCATCTACTCTATGCTACTCACCATGCTAGGGTCTGGGGATATGAAGATGAATTAGGTAAAGAAGAATCTGTCTCCAAGGGAACGCAAATACTGATAAGTGTGTACAATAGAGCATTATAGCCCCTTTTTTTTTTCCTGGCAAAGTGGGAACAAAGCTGAGGGAGAGGTACCTTAACTAGGACACGTCAGAGAGACACATCACTAAGTGCTGATAGAAGGATGGGAGCTCAGTGGGTGTCAAGGGGGTGGGGGAAGAGGAAGCAACATGACTCGAAGCCCAGAGGGACAGAACAGCCTGGTGCACATGAGAAAGTGGGAAGAAGAGATGGAGAAGCTTAGGGTCTTCGTTAAGGTAGCAGCTTCATCCTCCTTCTCTGCTCAAATGGGCTACCGGGGAGCAGCCTGACCGGCTTGCGTTTCCTCTTCTGCTCACCTCTGATGAGAGCAATAAACATCACTATCCCAGAGAGCAACCAAAGAGAGAGGAAATGCAGATTTGGACAACACACCATTGGGTTAATCAGCTCTTGGTTAATTGAGAGAAGATGGATACATGAACAGTCCTGATTTACTTATGAAGGGCAGGACCCAGTACCCTTGGCATTTGCCTTTTTCTGGAACCAATCCATATTTTCTTGTGGCTTTCCGAGGTTGAGAGGGTCTGTTGGGACCTTTGGGGTCTTTTTCACATTTTAGAGGGAAGGAGGGACCCACAGCATCTCCGCAGGCGGAGTGTGAGAGGCGGTCCCTTCTGAGTGAGCTGGCCGCTAGAGCCAGCTACTTCCAGGAAGCTGTCCTATGATTGAAGCTACAGCAGCAGCCTTCTCTCAGCCTCCCTCCCCGACAGAACCTTCGGCTTCCATCTGACCAGCCTTGACACCCAGTGTCCAAACGCCGATAAAACTGATCCCCCCAAGTGTGGGAAAGTCCTCGAGCATCGATTGTTTCCTCTTCATCACCCCGTGCCCTGGTGTTAGCGCTCGCCCAGCATGTACCTTGCTTGTTTGGTTGGACAGAGGTCAAAGCGCTGACAAAGAATGAGAGGAATTCCACAGGATCAGGCCAGTCTTGATAAATGACAGCAGGGGACGGTGTGGGGAGGGGGAAAGGATCAGGGAAGCAGGGAGGACTGATTGGCTCCCAGACAATCAACCCGTTTCCTCCCCTTGTGCCATCCGTCTGCCTAGTGCTTTTAGAGTGACTGAAGGCTTGCCCTTCTAAATATTTGGAGTTTCAAAAAATGACCTATGGAATATGGGTTTTTTCAGGTGAAAATTTTTTTACTTGAATTTTATTTTATTTATTTTTATACAGCAGGTTCTTATTAGTTATCTATTTTATACATATCAGTGTATATATGTCAATCCCAATCTCCAAATTCAACCCACCACCACCCCCTCTGCCCCGCTTTCCCCCCTTGGTGCCCATACGTTTGTCCTCTACATCTGTGTCTCTGTTTCTGCCTTGCAAACCGGTTCATCTGTACCGTTTTTCTAGGTTCCACATATATGCGTTCATATACGGTATTTGTTTTTCTCTTTCTGACTTCACTCTGTATGACAGTCTCTAGGTCCATCTGTGTCTCTACAAATGATGCAATTTTGTTCCTTTTTAAGGCTGAGTAATATTCCATTGTGTATATGTACCACACCTTCTTTATCCACTCGTCTGTCGATGGGCATTTAGGTTGCTTCCATGACCTGGCTGTTGTAAATAGTGCTGCAATGAACGTTGGGGTGCATGTGTCTTTTTGAATTATGGTTTTCTCTGGGTATATGCCCAGTAGTGGGATTGCTGGGTCGCATGGTAATTCTATTTTGAGTTTTTTAAGGACCCTCCATACTGTTCTCCATAGTGGCTGTATCAATTTACATTCCCACCAACAGGGCAAGAGGG
>NW_020174923.1:4499640-4525374 GCF_003031525.2 Neophocaena asiaeorientalis asiaeorientalis | reverse complement strand
TTGGGGTGCATGTGTCTTTTTGAATTATGGTTTTCTCTGGGTATATGCCCAGTAGTGGGATTGCTGGGTTGCATGGTAATTCTATTTTGAGTTTTTTAAGGACCCTCCATACTGTTCTCCATAGTGGCTGTATCAATTTACATGCCCACCAACAGGGCAAGAGGGTTCCCTTTTCTCCACACCCTCTCCAGCATTTGTTGTTTGTAGATTTTCTGATGATGCCCATTAAGGTGAAAATATTTTAAAAAATAGTTTTGAGCGTAGTGCTGTTATACTTCAGGGAACTAGAACCTAACCAAGCAAGATTGACTATCATTGGTTTGAGGCTTCTGTTTGCTCTGACACTTTTTTTTTCTTTATTGCCATGAACCTGATCAGTCCATCTGCAGCTGTGACTAGCCCATTGTACCGTGTCTTTAAGTAGCTCATGACTGTCTGCAACTCGCTATAAAATGAGTGGTGGGTTGCTGGTCTCTTATGTTGTTTCCAGATTTGACTTTTATGGTCTCTAACTTCAAGATACCTCATCGAGTCTGCGGAATTAGACATAGGTGTGTTCTAACACCAGATGAGCCATCTGGAAAGTGGTACAAGGACAAGATGGAGATTTCTTGCACTATCCTTTATATCTTCTCAAACCCAGCCAGGCATCACAGTGGCAACACACCATGGAAACCATGGAGATGTTTTTGGTTATTCTTCCATGGGATGTCCCTTAAGAAGAAGGTAACTGCCCACACTATCAGGCCGTCAGACTAAGATATAGACGCCTTGATTATAGACACTACTCAGATCTCCTAGTTAGGATCAAAGATGCAGAGAACCTGATGGCTTTTGAACATATGGCCAGTGGGCTTCTCGGGAAGGCCTCTCCCAAGCCTGGGAAATGTCATGTTATTGTTGAAGCTTCTGCACAGACCAAGAAAGAACATCCATTTCTGTTACCCCTGGGTTTAAAGTCATGCTGAAAGTTCAACGAGGGGCTTTGGCATATAAGATAGAATAGAATGGGATTGTACTTACCTACCCTCCTTTCACTGAGGATGAAGATTTCCGTCCATTTAGTGCAGGGGTTCTCATCTGGGGACAATTTTAATCTGGGGACATTTGCAATATTCATAGATACGTTTGATTGTCAAAGGGGGCGATGGGTGCTACTGGCACCTAGTGAATAGAGGCCAGGGATGCTACTAAACATCCCACAACACAGAATTATCTGGTTCCGAATGTGCTATAATTGAGGAGTTGTGGTTCATTGATTCCAGGTGCCAGAGCAGCAGGCTGCTGGTGGTGGATGGGCTAAAGCTTTCCTGTTGTCTGGTGGGAAGACTCAAATTCAGTCATTTATACCATATTCGGTTTTGCTTAAGGCTGACAAGACTGGCTGGCTGTGGAGTGAAGGGAAACCCCTCCTCTCCTTGCTCAAAAGTGCTTCAAAATACGTCTGCCTCCCCTGTTCTGGTAAGTCTTCTGTCCATGCACGAGTGGGAGGTAGGAAGGAGGCCACTGAGAGGCTCCCCAAGGATACGATAGGAAACAATGGATATGATACGATAACTGGATGAGGAAACTCTGGAAATGAGGGCTCCACTAATGACCGTTTCATCCATGCCTCTGCTTTGAAGCACCAACCCAGGGGCCATCCAAGGCGAGACTATGAATTATGCAATTTTCAACACTGCTGTTCAGTCTGTCTACACTTCCCTCCATCATTTGCACTATTTTTGGTGCCCCCTTTGCTTTTTTTAATGTTTAAAAATTTTTTTTTTATTGAAGTATAGTTGCTTTACAATATTGTGTAAGTTTCAGGTGTACAGCACAGCGAGTCAGTTATACACTCACTCACACACACACACACACACACATTCTTATCAGCAGGCTGCTGGTGGTGGATGGGCTAAAGCTTTCCTGTTGTCTGGTGGGAAGACTCAAATTCAATCATTTATACCATATTCGGTTTTGCTTAAGGCTGACAAGACTGGCTGGCTGTGGAGTGAAGGGAAACCCCTCCTCTCCTTGCTCAAAAGTGCTTCAAAATACGTCTGCCTCCCCTGTTCTGGTAAGTCTTCTGTCCATGCACGAGTGGGAGGTAGGAAGGAGGCCACTGAGAGGCTCCCCAAGGATACGATAGGAAACAATGGATATGATACGATAACTGGATGAGGAAACTCTGGAAATGAGGGCTCCACTAATGACCGTTTCATCCATGCCTCTGCTTTGAAGCACCAACCCAGGGGCCATCCAAGGCGAGACTATGAATTATGCAATTTTCAACACTGCTGTTCAGTCTGTCTACACTTCCCTCCATCATTTGCACTATTTTTGGTGCCCCCTTTGCTTTTTTTAATGTTTAAAAATTTTTTTTTTATTGAAGTATAGTTGCTTTACAATATTGTGTAAGTTTCAGGTGTACAGCACAGCGAGTCAGTTATACACTCACACACACACACACACACACACACATTCTTATTCAGGTTCGTTTCCCTTATAGGTTATTACATAATATTGAGTATAGTTCCCTGTGCTCTGCGGTAGGTCCTTGTTGGTTATCTAGTTTATACAAAGTAGTGTGTATGTGTTAATCCCAGCCTCCTAATTTATCCCTCCCCATGCCTTCTTTTCTTATGGACCCTTCTTCCTCTACTCTGAGCAGTATTCTGGCTAATTTGGACCCCTACATCTACGGGAGAACACAATCTAATTGGTTATCCCATGCACGACTGTCAGCCGCCCATCCTGCTCTCACTCGCAACTCTATTAGCCTTTGGAAATGGAGTTCTTGAAGAAAAAGTACAGCTTAGCCCACTTTCCAGTAGTGGAGCCCTAGGTGTGATAATCCCCAAAGGAAGAAAACATCTTTGATTACGGGCCTCTTATACCTCTCTTCAAATTGCGGTGTGTAGGCAGTTACCTACTCTTAACAGCGACTTTATCGATGCTAGCATTCTGAGCAAGATATTCTATAATCTTCCTTGGAAACACACCTGAATATTTAATAGGATGGAGTCCGTGAGAGAACATCACCACATTTGCCTAACTCTAAACTCTTGAATGTAATGGAAAAATATCTCATTTGGACTGACTGGGAATATCTATGGTTTAGAGCTGCTAAACTACAAACCAGCTGAGTCTCCTGGAATTAAATATGATTTGCCGTCCTGGGTGCCTTCTTAGCACTCTTCCAGCCCTCTGATGTAGAGTTACAGGCTATAGATGAGGTGGACTGCTTTCTGGCTTTGACCTCAGCAGAGGGAAGGAAGGCAGCACCTTCTCGATTAGGGAATGGAAAGTCTAATGAAGTTCAAGAGCCTGTCTCCCCCACACCCCCGAATTCCCTAGGAAAAGACTAGGACTGGGGTTCTCGGTGATGAATCAAAGTCCGTTTTCATCTCTCCAGACTTCCCCCCATCTTTTATGGCGTTGTTTTAGAGAAAGAAAACCACCCTTCAAAAGCTCTGCTCTAGGGCTTCCCTGGTAGCATAGTGGTTAAGAATCCGCCTGCCAATGCAGGGGGCACGGGTTTGATTCCTGGTCTGGGAAGATCCCACATGCCGTGGAGCAACTAAGCCCGTGCACCACAACTACTGAGCCTGCACTCTAGAGCCTGCGAGCCACAACTGCCGAGCCCGCGAGCTACAACTACTGAAGCCCACGTGCCTAGAGCCCATGCTCCGCAACAAGAGGAGCCACCGCAATGAGAAGCCCACGCACCGCAACAAAGAGTAGCCCCCGCTCGCCGCAACTAGAGGAAGCCCACGTGCAGCAACAAAGACCGAACGCAGCCAAACATAAATAATAAATAAATAAAATTTTAAAAAGCTCTGCTCTATCAGTTTCCCCTACCTACTGTGTGTTCTTAGATGTTTATAACACGCTTTAGTTTACGATTATGATGTTAGGACTGTCATCGATTAATAAAACATATGGTAAACTATAACTTACCATTTTGATTTTTTTAAAACATGGTAATAACATACATGGTCTAATCGTTTTCTAAGACAGCCCAAAGTATTCTCAACATCAGTAAAGAATGTTAGCAGGTCACACTATTTTCAGGCTAGAAATACATTGACTATATATTTGCTGGTGTTGGGGTCATACACCTTGCTTGTTGTGAGAACATGTGAAGTATTTTCTGAGACTTACAGCAGCACAGCAGTTACGGACGTATTTTAGATGTATTCCAGTTGTCTGTAATTTGTCCTTGTTAGACAAATATGGCCACTTGAATTCCTTTACTGACAGTATTCTAGCAGAGGAGTAATATGTGTTCAGAGATCTGCATGAAAAGCGTATGATAAATAAGCTATTTCCATGAAATATTTTGACTATCTTATAATTAAAGTAATTATGCTCATTGTAAAAACCGGGGGAAACACTGGAAATGTGAAGAAGCAAATAAATACAACTGATGATCCCATCACCCGTTTGTAACACTGTTGACTTTCAGATATACACGTGGATACGTATGTAACTATATCATACACACACACACATATAAACAAGGAAAACAGAAGTGCTTTGGTAATCCTATTGCATATACAGTTCTGTATACTTCTGTTAACATTATGCTCTGAGCATTGTCTCCTGTCAGTACAGAATTTTTTATAAACAGTTTTAAGGGTCTGGTGGTAAAGCATTACGCGGCCACAGCATAATGTTACTCTCAGCGGTTATACAAGAAGGCTGTGTTCAATTTTTCACGATTATACACAAGGCTACAATGAGCATTGTTGCCCTAATCCTGTAGATTTTGTAAGGATGAAATGAGATGATCCACGTAAAGTTTCTAATATAATAGTGATAAACATTCAAACTGTTGTCCTTTCCAACTCTCTCGTTTCACCTACTTTTCTCCTGCTGTCGCTAGCGCATTTCCCCCCTGAGAATAAGACCTTAGAATTGTGGCTACTTAGTTAAAGCAAACACACATCTTTTAAGATCTCAATATGGGTCACTAGGTTACTTTCCAGAGAGTTCGTACCGATTTTTCTTCTACCTTGAGTGCTGTTATTTGAATCAGATTTTGGTTGGCTGGTGCACCTTCCCATCCTCTGTTGCAGTCTTAGCTCATTTGAAAAAGAATGGATACGTGTCTACAACTGAATCACTTAGTTGTACACCTGAAACGAACACAACACTGTTAATCAACTATACTCCAATATAAAATAAAAAGTTAAAATATTAGAGGGCAGGGGGGAGGGTGTCAGGCGTCTGAGTGGGGAAGCTTGTGAGCTGGCCGCCATGTCAAATCCTTGCCCACTTCTAGCTTTATCCAACCCACACCACCGGAGCTTCCTGAGCCAATCTTCATGAGACTGGGTGTACATCAGGAGTCCCACCTGCTCTGGGGGTCTAGAATCAGGTTCATTGTGGGCGGTGTCACCCAAACACCTTCGTGTTCACCAAACCCATTTTATGTCACCATATTTATTTGACCTTTGCTCCCCCAATTCCTGGCTTAACACTTTACTTTCCTCCTTGCAATGGAAACCCTGTCCTAAACATTAGCCCACTTCTCTGGGGCCTGGAGACCCTGTCTGGTCCCTGCTGATCCCTTACCCCTGGGGAAATGCAGTCTGTTTCCAACTGGATGGACCACATGGAAACACACTGCTGTCATTCTGTCACATCAACTTCAAAACTTTTGCTCCTCTGTCCCACCCACAAGAACCAATCTCCTTGAATCTGTACTGCATTCCAGATCGAGGTCACATTTTCTATTCCTCTTTGGAGTTTTGGTCACCTCCCTTCCCAAAGCCTTTGGCCCTGGGGCTGATTTGCTCCAACTGTCTTGAGCCCACAGTTCCCAGCATCCTTCTTGCGTCCTCAGCCGGTGCTGCCGAGTTCTTACTCTGCTCGTGACCAAGCCAGCTCACAGGACAACAGCCTCTGGTGTACTTCTGGCTATGTCATGGCTACGAGGAGAGGCAGCAGCTGGCAGAAAACATGTTAAACAGACCTGGCTCCTATGGGAATCACAGAGTTAAGCGTTCTCACCCCTTTAAGCCACCTTTCACATTTGATTGATTTTTTTCTATTGGTTGTTTGCCTGATCTGATCAGAGAGTTTGGGCAGTTTCTGTTGACACTTTATTTCACTTTGGGTAAAGTTTAAACATGACTTATCGCAACTCTGACACATCTGGAAGGCCATGTTTTGCCCCCCTCCTGTTTTCTACCTCTTTCGGTTATGAGAACACAGGGTATAAAGGCATTTAAAAAAATATATATACATAAGAAGCAAACTCATTGCTTTGGATCTCTCTGGAGAAAGGTCTTAGACATTCCAGGTTATAAGCATGGCTAGACAATCCTTCTGTTTTGCTCTAGAGTTTAAACCTTTCGTATTTATTTCATTTCCCACAGGTGAAAAGCATCCATTTCCTAGAGAAGCACCTGTGGGATAGCAAAGTCCCAGGACCAAGACTTCTGTATGTCTCTTTCCAGTGAAGTGGCTGAAGGTCTGGAGGTGAAGTTGCAAATTCCATAGTGTCCTTGATTCTCAAGTCTAAATTGATAAATTTCCTAAAGGCCCCCTGGTTCAACCTTCTCCTTCATATGGAAATCTCTTCTACAGCATTCTTGTATGGGAATCATAGGTCTCTGTACCCACCTAGCATAGCTTATTTGGGGGCTTATTCTCATAATTAAAACATCTCTCTCTCAGTAAATGGGAAATTACCTCCAATTTTTATTTATTCCCTACTTGTTCAGTACCTATTACGTGCCAGGCATGCTGCTAGGCTCATGGGATGTCAAGCTGGGTAAATCCCAGGATTTGTCTTTAAGGGGTTCGGAGTGGAGCGATGGACATGGTTACAGAGTACAATGCACAAAGTTCCTGGGGGGACACAGGTGGAAGCGTACTTAGTTCTGTCTGCTAGGGAAGGTGGGAGAAGACTTTGCAGGTGATGTGACCTCAGAAATGAAACTTGAGAGATTGGGTCAGATTTCATTAACCTGAAAAAGAGGCAGAAGAATCCACTGGGGAGGAAGGAAAACATAATCGCCCTTCCCCAAACTAGAATCATCCATTGCAGAGCACGCCTGAAACAGAGCAGGGGTGCGAAGGAATGGATAACTCTGGAAAGGTGGGCTGGAGTGAGGCTGACGTGGACCTTGAGTGCCGTGCCGAGAGGTCTGAACCCTAGGCTGCTGAGGGGAGGAGCTGTAAAAGTGAGGAATGTACCGGCATTAGCAGGATGACAACCAAGAGCAGCTGGGGCCGAGGCAGTGTTGAATTCAAGAAATATGTGGAGGCACAGGGAACGATATTCAGTATCTTGTAATAATCTACATTGGAAAAGAATCTGAGAAAGAATATATGTATTACAATATATATATAAAAAGAGTATAATATACAATACATAACTGAATTGCTTTGCTCTACACCTGAAACTAACACAACATTGTGAATCAACTATACGTCAATGAAAAAAAAGAAACGTGTGGAAGCAGGATCACAGAACATAGCAACCGTTGCATCTGGAAGGTGACAGAGAACATGGTTCCCGATTCCGCAACACCCTGAGCATCGTTCTCCTGCTTCTCCAGGAGCCTCCTCTTCTAAGGCACCACATACCACGTGTGTTCCAGAATCTTCAACACCCTCATCACCTCCCTTAAAACACAGTGGTTTGCTGAGGCCCCTCTTAATTGTGGTCCCCAGAGTCAAAAACATGCAACAAAAGATACATAACTGGAGCGGGGTGTGGGGGGATATAGTCTCTTTTTACGTGAACAGGAAATTTCTTCTGTTCTCAGTTCCACATCTTGTTCTTCCCTGCCTCCTCATCAGGGAGAACACTCCTCCCTAAGTCTCTGCTTGTTCATCAACACAATCTATGAAACAGAGCACATGACCACGTAAAGGAAAAGTGAATAAAAGTCATTTTTGAACATTCATTTGTCTGCTCAGTAAGAATTTGTGATACTTATAACGTGCCAGGCTTCATACACTTTGTAATTAAACACTATGTACCAGACCCATCGCTGGGTCCATGGGGTGTAATGATGGCTAAAGTCCACGATTTGCCTTTATCCAGTTCAGTCTATCTAAATATATAAAAAGATGTCTAAAACAAGGGTTCTACTAACAAATAACTTATAGTCTAAAAGGCAAAGAATGACGGCCACCCTTTCATTTGTGTGGTAATAATAATACGTGACATGCATTGAATGCTTTCTCTGTGCAGGTATCCTTCTTTTTTTTTTTTTTAAACATCTTTATTGGCGTATAATTGCTTTACAATGGTGTGTTACTTTCTGCTTTATAACAAAGTGAATCAGCTATATGTATACATATATCCCCATATCTCCTCCCTCTTGCATCTCCCTCTCACGCTCCCTATCCCACTCCTCTAGGTGGTCACAAAGCACCGAGCTGATCTCCCTGTGTTAAGTGGCTGCTTCCCACTAGCTACCTATTTTACATTTGTTAGTGTGTATATGTCCATGCCACTCTCTCACTTCGTCCCAGCTTACGCTTCCCCCTCCCCGTGTGCTCAAGTTCATTCTCTACATCTGCGTCTTTATTCCTGTCCTGCCCCTAGGTTCTTCAGAATTTTTTTTTTTTTTTTTAGATTCCATATATATGTGTTAGCATATGGTATTTGTTTAGGGTATCCTTCTAATTGCTTGGCGTGAATTAACTTACTTGGTCCTCATAATAACACTGTGAGGTAGGTGGTAACTCTTACTACCATTCCCATTTAGCAGAGCAGGAAACTGAAGCACAGTTGCTCAAGGTCATACAACTAAGAATAAGAGGGAGTCAGCATTCAAACACAACAATTTTGCCTACTGGGTCTGCACTTTTTACCTGTATGTTGTAATATCTTGCAAATACCTAACACAATAGGTAGAAAGAGAGAAGTGCGATGAGAGAGAAAGTTCAGACTCTTGTGTCTGGCGAAAGGGGCCAGTTTTGATCCCTTTGTGAATGATTCATCCCTGGTGCGGGTTTCTCTCAGGCGCGTTTCCGGGTATGGGGGAGGGAGGGAGGGCATAACTGCCTTACCTCATGCATCTATCTGCTGCCACCTGTAATTTACAGCGGGAGGGCTCACACCCAGCTGGACCTTGGTGTTAAAGTAATCATGTTCTATGCGTTTGCTTTTAGCAGGTGACAATAAAAAAATCAATGGATTAGAATTATAGGACCTTGAAGTTTAGCGTTGCTCCAGACTGTAATGAAAATTCATTTACGGTGTGACAACCACAGATTGGCAATTTCTCTCTCCCCACGTAGCAGGCAGTTTATCATGTTGCTAGTTTGCTACCTCTTACAGAAGGGACCAGATCATGTGCCAGGTTGCCCCAGTGAGTAATAGCCTGGTTTTATTATAAGGGATAAATCAATCTCATTGACTTCTTGCATTGGCTTAATGAGGTTAGATCAGCAAAAGCCGAGCTTGGGAAACAGTTGTTGGTCAACAGCCTCCGAGTGCTGACAGAGAGCCCTTGAAGGGTTGAATCTGGAGTGAAAACCCGGCAGTTTGCCTGCAGGTGGGTGGGAAGAATCTGAGGTTTGGTTTGGGGATTGGCTTTCAAGTGGGCAAGGGTTCTAAAATACAGCTGAACCCGCGGAGAGCTCTTGCACATTACTAGATAAGTGGCTAAATAAATGAAACAAAACAAAGACACAATTTAAAAAGGAGTCTTTATTTTTTTAAGCCGGTAGGTCTTGTCATTTGCCCATGCAGTGATGGCTTTAAATTCCAGCAGAGAGGGGTGGGGAGCAATGCATAGAAGGGGGTGGATTACAGAACACCACAGTGACCTTCCAGAAGAATGCATCCTGCTTCTCTATGCTACATGGGTTGGGGTGTGGGGAGTTGCTTTGGCACAATGTGTAGTGACTCCCTGCTTTCCAAGTTCCGAGATGTTGCAAGAGCCTGCCTTCACTTCTTTAGCTAGGGTCATGGCAGGGGAAAGGCATTAAAGTTTCCCTCTGCCCTTGTACCCTGGCGTAGCTCTAGGTGAGTGAGAAGAGTCCTCTGAATATCTCCCAGGCATTTGCCAACAGGGACAGACCAAATGGACCTTCCTCTCCGTTGGGTGAACCCTCCTGCCTACATGTCCCATGAAGCTATTTCATTTGCCTCCCTGCATGTGTACATTTAACGAGAGTATCACGCTCTAGAGATTAAAGTAACCACAGAAGCCATGTTGAGGGCGCTAGAGCAGAGAAAAGTGGAGCCAGAGAGAAGCTTCAGGTGATGTCCACATTTCGCATTCTCTATTTCAGAGCCGATCATGTCTTGCCTTTTGGAATGCAGCCATAATCCCTAAGGAAATTATGGATGAGAACTTTAAAGGCTTTCTGCCCCAGCTAATCCATTCCATGTTTAATTTTATGTTTCTAACTTTGTCCTTTTCATTGAAAAACGTTGACTTACCAGAAAAAACAAAAAAACAACAACAAAGGTTTCAGTTCTCATTTCATAAGATAGAAATTTCTTGACATCTAAGCAGAAAGGGGACCATTGAGACATAAGAAAGCACTTTATAACAGGGACCATGATGGTGATTCAGTCAGGGCTGGCTGCATTGTATCAGTCAGGGCTGTTAGGATGTGGTAACAAACAACCCTCAGACATTTTTTAACCTCGTAGTGTAAAATAAAAACACTGATACAGAGACCCACCTGAAACAAATATTTATCATATTATTATAAAGCTAACATCCTTCTAACCAGCACTCAAGTTAGGAAATGGAGCTTAGACAGGCACCCCAGAAATCCCTTCCCACATCCTGTTCCCTCTCCCCCTCCAAAACTAACCACCTTCCTTGCTTTCATAGTAATAATCCCCAAACCTTAATGGATTAAAACAATTAACGTTTATTTCTTATTCATACTACGTATCTATCACCAGAAGCCACTCCCTTGTCTTTGTACCCTTATTGTGGGACCCAGGCTGACAGAACCTTCTGGAACATTGCCAGGGAGGGTGGCAGAGGATACGGTGCATTCTGCGGAGATGCACATGGGCTCAGCCTGGAAGTGATCCACATTATCTATTTTCACAACTCATTGGCCAGGACTGGTCATGAGGCCCCATCTGATCTCTGAGCTCAGGAAATGTAACCCCACCTGGTGCCCAGAAGGGGGAGCTGAGGAGGGATTAGGAATATTCGGCAAATAGCACTCAAGTTGACAGCAGTTCTGGATTTGGACTCTGGTTCATTTGCTAGTTCTACCAGTGGCTAGACATGTGCTTTGGACAAACAACTTTTTAAACACTCGGTTACCTTAAAATGAGGGACATTCGTAAGGTTCTTGTGAGAATGAAATGAAGCAATGCTTTAAAGCCTTAGGACAGTGCCGGGCAACCATACTCTTAACTCAAGGCTTATTATGAAACCTGTTTAAACCTCCCCTATTCAGTTACGATGCTCAAGATGGAAAGAGCTTCCCTCCAGCCACTGTCTCACATGGGGTTGGGGAAAGGATCGGATGACCTTAGTGGCTTGAGTTTCTCTAACCCCATGTGTAAACACGAAGGAACAGAGCTGTGGACCACCTTTGGAAGCACTTTGGAGGCTGTCTGTCTTCCACTCCACGACCTATTAGTTTGCAGCGGGGGATGGAGGAAGAGAAGGAAAGATGAGACATCCCCGTTGCTAGATACATCTGGGGTTTCTACTTTGTTGTTATTGCTCCAGGATGTTGATCTTTTCCCCTTTTTTGGAGGACAAGAAAGTGATTCATGTTCAGGGGAGGGGTCCCATCCCCTCTCTCACTGACAGCGAAACTGTCAAAAAGCCCATCCCCTATAAACACTAACCTGGCAAAGGAGACCAAACCTCCATATGGAAAATCAAAGTAAGGGATCTGGCAGGGAGTTGCAAAGATGGTTTGAATCAGAGGCAGAGACAGCCCATGATATTGGGGTGGGGGCTTGGGGGGCTGTCTGCACCCTCGTGCCAAGATGGCTGGGAACCTGGGCCAGTGAGTTTCCATTCGCTGGGGAAGGCAGGCCCTGTCTGCACTGGAAGCCAGATCATGGCAGGTCTCTGGTTTAGATTCGGCTCATCGGAGGGTCCTCTGAGCTAATTGGGAAGGAGCCGGGCTGTGTTTTCTTTCCTGCTTAATAACAAGGGGAATTGCTTACAGCTCTGGACTTTATTAGGGGGGAAATTTGACATTGTTTTGTTGGACAGAGGCTCCGTCCAGGGAGCTAATCTCTCACACCTGTTTGGCCTTGTTAAGGATCCAAGGGGCCCCGGCCTGCTGGCTATTGGGTACTGCAGAGACTGATACAAGGGGAGAGGATGGGGATTTTCCTCCTCAGTCCTAATTCCAAAAATCTAGTGCTAAAGAGGATACAAATGCCGGCTACAGAGTTAATCCATAGGATCTCTGCACCTGGATTAGATCCACCCAGCAGGATTGATTCCCTGGATACTTAGGAAGCACCTCCAATCTGCAAGGCCCTCTGCTGTGCCAGCAGCAAGCCAGACAGGCAGAGCTCCTGCCCTTTGGGAATTTAAATGCTGGTCATCCCAAGGGAAGATTAGCACATCTCTCATGATTCTAGGAAGCCGGGGTGCTGGTGGAGGCGGGAGGGGGTACCTCTAAGGACTGCTGCTGACTCCTTGCCTATGCTTTTTCTTTCACTGGAGTAACTCTTAACATTATAGGCTATTTCATAAGCCCGGGGAACCTTGCCCTTTATCCTCTGGGGGAAACTTTATCCTTGTTAGTGGTCTTGAAATAATGGTCAATGGACCCTTCAGAGGATACATGTGGGCATCGATTCCTGCAGGAGAATGGAAAGTCCCTCATCCTATGGGATGAGCAGAGGGCAAACCCAGGCAGGGCCCTTTGGTTGCCAGTCCCACACGTTCCCCTTTCTCCATACAAGGGCGCTGGCAAAGGAGGCGGTTATTAATGCCAGTTGAACAGCTGAGGGAATAAGAAACAGATGCTGACCCTCACGGATAGAAGAGGGAGACATCTGCACAGTGATCAATAGCTCCATCTCTTGGGTTTGAATCTTAGCAGGGCCAGCTGCATAGCGCATGGGGCCAACTGCGAAATGAAAATGCAAGGCCTTGGCCGGGGGCAGGGAAGTCACAGGCCCACAGCCCAGACCCACCGTGGACACGCAACTTCCTTTCCAGGACATGATTAGAATCTGGATCGGGGGAGTCCAAGAAGATCCCCTCCTTCCCCCTAGATGGGAACGGTTCAGCTTTCCTTGTGTACCTGCCTCTGCCCCTCTGAGTGCTTGTGCCATACGGGTACTTTTCCTTGTCTGCAGGACCCAGGCGCGCCCCACGTCGTGGGCAGTGGTCAGGAGCAGGGCTGGCAAAGAGGAAGACAAGGAGATCGTGGAGCATCAGAGGTGGGAAGCAGGTGGCCGAGAACCCATCCCAGGCGGCCAACAGGCAGCAGGAGGCTAGACCACACGAGAGCAGAGGCCCCAAGCCGCCAGGAAATGCTCCATCCGACTTGACTTACAGAACACAGATTCAAAGATAAAATTATTAAGGATTTTAAGACAGCATCTGCAGAGCATTAAACCCCAAGCAGGGGCCCTTGGAGTCCCCCTGGGCGACTGCACAGGTTGCATGCCCGGGAAGCCAGCCCTGATCTCAGCTCCACTGCTTATAAGCAGTGAAAGCTTGAGAATGTTAGCTGCTCAAAGCATGAATGTCTCCATCTACAAAGCCGGGACGACGAGAGCACTTGTCTTGAAGGGATGCTGTCAAACATTTAAAATGAGAACACATTTGAAGTGTTCAGAGCAGTGCCTGGCACTTCACAAGCACTCTTAGCCATCATTATGATTATAGATTCACCTGCTGTGCTCTTCTATAGTATGATGTGTGACTGGAGTTTTACTTTTTCGCTTTTTTCTACCTAGTTCTACTGAGAGGCCCTCACTTTTTCATTTTGGCCTTTTGTTGCCAGTGGCAGCAGATTTCAAGGTATCTAGCTAAGCTTCAGGAGACCTACAGGGAAGAGTATGGAATCCTCTGCCCCCGCCGATACACATACACACAGCACTCACACATACAGAGATACACAGAGACACACATACACAGACACACAGAGAGGCACACACAGACACAAACACTGCCCTCATTAATTGTTAATGTGGATTTTTTTTTTTAAAAGCTCTTCAACGAGACTAGGGTTCTTTTTTGATGCTCTAAGGGTCCCCGTGAGCAGACAGCTGTTATAACCATAAATATAGCCAACCCCCTCCCACTATCCCCACAGAAAGGTGCCTTTTGGTCTGAATTATACTTTGCTATTTCGGACAGGATTTTGCTTGAAAAAATAAAAAAAAGTTTCTGTGATTCTAAAAAACAGAATGCGTGACAACCAGGGAACGGAGCTTTGGACCTGGACTCTGCAGCTATCTGTCTGCTGAGTTTGAGTCTCTGGCCAGGTGGCTGCCTACCTGGGGAGCAGGGGCTGTATGTGGGCCTAGAGATACAAACCTGGAGTCTGACATCTAGGTTCCTTGCCCAAGGAAATACAGTCAGGAAGTGTGGTTGAGTTGACAGCAGGATTTTCAGATTCCCAAGTGCCTTCTTTTCCCACTGCCTCCTCACTTAAACTCACGTTCAAGAGTGATGTAGCTTTGCAGAAGAGCTAATCCAAAGTGGGTATTTTGATCCTCCCTTGAGAAACACAAGGCTGGGCATCAGAAGACCTGTGTTTTAGTCTCACCGTAGCCACCCACAGTCACGGGACAGTAGGCGAACTACATAAGCCTTTGGAGCCTTGATACACTCATCTGTTAGGTGAGAATACTCTCTGTCTTGCTTTTTTTCACAAAGCCCTTATGAGGCTCCCATGATATAGGTTGTGCAAAAGTCCTTTTGGAAACTATAAAACACTACCCAGAGGTATGAAAATATTAAGAGTGGGCTCTTGCCTGCTTTGCCTGTCCTTTGATGAGAGCTTTGTTCTCGGTGGCCTCAATGAAAGAGTAGGGCAGGTAGAAATAGCTCGTACCGTGTCATTTTTCTAGCAATGGTTTTCTTTTACTGTTTTGTGATCTGCCTCCATTAAACCAAAGTTAAGTGACATATATGCAAAGATGCACACATATTCATATACTTCTATTTAATTATCATCCTTTAAGTCATTAAAATTACCCCCTTTCCTTACATGTAGTTATGCCACTGGACAGTCACGCGCTGATAACTATTTAACCACCAGCTCTCTGAAGAAAATGTATTCATGTTTATACACACATACGCTGATTATAAATCTCACTGATATAAAGGTGTAGCATATGATTTGAAAATAATTATAAAATCTGCAATACCCTTCATTGTAAATTCCATATAGCTAATTGACTCCTGAAAAACATTTCACTGACATTTGCAGTTGACGAAGGAGTGTAATTCCAACATGAGCACTGGTTGATATTTTCATTTTTGTTAAGGAATAAGATGAAAGAAGGAAGACATTCGTTGGAACCTCACTTCCTGGTCGAGGATGTGATTTCTTCACGGGATCAGAGAGTGGTTTTTGAATCCTGGGAGAATGTGTCCTTGATGCGTATTTGTTGGCCACTCACAAGGGAACAACTAAAGACGTGACATACTTTCATGTTTAATCTGCATTATTAACATTTTCTTCATCACTCAAGTCTAGACAATTGTAAAACCATAAATCGAACCCTGTTTCGTAGCATTTTTAGATTTTCATGGTGTTCAAGTTCCCACTATGGCTAACTCAGCTAAAAAAGTGACATCGTTGAACACAGAGCTGGGGAGAGATATGCAGTCATCAGCCATCAGACAGTATTTCCACTATATGGACACGAGAGAGAAATAACATCAAGGGCATGGTCAATAGTGAAACATTCAAAATAGTAAGGAAGTGATATGCTTATTTACCTTTCATTAAGATATAATTTATTTAATTGTAAGTTTGTAGAATTTAACTTTTAATTGTGGCTGTGTTTAACAACTGACTTGCAAAACCCTTGTAGATTTAACAATCTACACCCGTAAGTGGGTACGAGCTGGCTCCCGCACGTGACTGCAAGTCTGTTTTTCTCTTCCTTGTGAATCTGGAATTTTTCAGCATTCAGAAAGAGTTATATTGAGTGCTTATATGTGCTAGATGCTGGGGATTCAGTGCTACGGTCCCTGTTCTCCTGGAGTTTACAGTCTTCTTGAAAAAGCAAATAAATAGAGCCATGATTTAGAGCCATTTTCTAAGTATGTGTTTTAAACAAATTTTTAATTAAATTTTTATGTTATATTGGGGTATAATTGACTTACAATGTTGTGTTGGCTTCAGGTGTACAGCATAGTGGTTCAGTTATACAGACATGTATCCATTCTTTTTCAGATTCCTTTCCCATATAGGTTATTATAGAATATTCAGTAGAGTTCCCTGTGCTCTACAGTAGGTCCTGGTCGATTATCTATTTTATATATAGTAGCGTGTATATGTCAATCCCAAACTCCTGGTAACCATAAGTTTGTTTTCTGTCTGTGAGTCTGTTTCTGTTTTGTAAATAAGTTCATTTGTATCATCTTTTCTAGAGTCCACATATGAGTGATATCATATATTTGTCTTTGACTTACTTCCCTTAGTATGATCATCTCTAGGTCCATCCATGTTGCTGCAAATGGCATTATTTCATTCTCTTTTATGACTAATGTTTTTGAATCACGAGATAGAAAAATCGTGTTTGACGTTCAAGGGCAGATTTGTCCCACTATTTCCCAGTTATGTTCCAGGCCTGGCTTTTTCACTTTGCTCTCCAGACCTCTGGCTAAAAATTCATCCTCTTAATGAAGAACTCTGGGTAAGGCTGCGGAGCTAAGGACAGTGAGGCGCTGTCTCCAAGTTGGCCTTTGAAGTCTGACTCATCATGGGCGGGGAACCGGCTCCATTTAGAGGAGGGGCCCTCTAAACTCCTTGTGATTTGTTTAGATTTCACTTACCCCCTTCCTTTAACCTCAGAACATATTCCTGAGACTTCCACCCTCTTCCACGGGCAAGTGCAAATTCTGGATCCCGAGCAGAAACGGATCCAGAAACACATGAATAATAATTATAAAGTGCCCACCTACCCTTTGTTAAGAATAATATAGGCTTCGTCATTTTGTAGATTCCCTTCAAATCAGGGACTTTCCAAGCCGTGGTGACACCTTTGCTTATGTGAGGTGGTACAGGGCTCTGGTCATGTAACTCAGGGATGGATGCTCGTATGTCTGTGTATACACTCACGTACACACACACACACACGCGAAGAGAGAAAAGCTCTCATCACATATTGAGAAGAGACTGTTCACCCAAAAGCACCAGCAGTGAGTTCTCTGTCATCATTTGTAATAGCTCCTGAAATGACTTGGAAAACTTTAATTATGTGAGGGCTTTATTTTCAACTCCTGTTATCTTTTGAACTCCTGGAGGGAGGGGGAGTGGGTTACCCCACAGCCCCGGCTTTTTCTAAAGAGCCTTTGTCTCTCTGCCCAGGTATTAAGTTGGCGGTGCAACCATCCTAGGTATATTGGGTTCACTTTTCTCCCTCCCACTGCCCACCCCCTGCAAGCACCGTCCTGGGGCTGAATGTGTGCCTGTGTTCTCCAGGTCCACCGTCCCCAGTCCTGCACAGGGGACTGAAAGAGAATGGGCCGCAGGAATGCACCCAGAACAGAGCCAAATTGTTCAAGCTGCGTGAAGAAGAAAGAAAAAACGGACAGGGAGGGGGGTGGTGGCGGCTGGGAGAAGAAGAAAAGCTTTTCTTGTCGGTTCAATTTCGGTGGAGATATTTGGAGGATAACACAGCCATTTTGTCGGGGGGTGGGGGACACCAGGGGAGCAAAAAGAAAAAAACAAAACAAAACAAAACAAAAACGAGAGAGGCGAGTTTTATCGGCACAGTGGCCCATACAGAAAGGTGACATTTGAGAGAACAATTGCTAGGTTGTTTGGCCACATTTGCTGCTATGAATGAAGCTTAAGAAACGCTGTCTTTGGATTGCTGCGAATAGTCATCTTCATCATTCCTGCGAGCTCTCTCTCTCTCTCTCTCTCTCAGTTCCCTTATGAAATAAGGGCACACAGGTAATAAACAAAGCACTATAAAAGATCAGATCGAGGTATTCCGTGGGCTCATTCAATGTCGGGAGCAGGCATTCTGCACACCAGCGCCGGGGCTTTCAGCTCAAAACTGAGGAGAGGCAGGATTAGGCGGGACCCCTGGCTCTCCTTCTACAACCTGGCTGAATTTATCGAGGCCGTGTCCTTGGTCAGCTAACCCACGCCTGAGGACGGAGGGACAGAGGAAAGCATGGCAGAGTAGATCCCCTTGGATTTTGCTCATGTGGATTTTGGATTCTGACCTGACTTTGTCAATCCTCATGCCAGATCCAGGTGAGTAAGCTGCCTGGAGTAAAAAGCTGTTTGTCCAATCTGACTTATTTTCCCTCTACTTGGACAGATGATTTGATGGTGATTCTTATTTCCCTCCTTTTGCCATGGTTTAGGTACTGGTGGTGATTGCAGTCTCCCAGCTGAGTCCTGTCTGGCTGCCTGCTGCAGGAGAAGCAGGCCAAACTCTGCAAAGGAATTGCGTTGATGTGTACGAATGAGCAGGGTGGGGTCCTTTGATTTGGGGGGATAATCAGCAAGGGGTGTGTGGACAGAGCTATAAAGGGTCCTCCTCCTGACAAGCAAACTTTCTTGCCCTGAGTCCTGGCTGGGCCTCTACCGCCTCCTTTCATCTCCTCTGTAATTCTCCTCTGCTTTCAATTTGCAAGATTCACCAGAAGTGAACATGGGAACACTCGGCCTTGTCTGGTTTCAAAGGTATGTAGCTCAGGCACCAGTGAGCAATGGGCACTAGCTGTGGATCTAGTTTCCTCCCATGAGTTGGTACCCAGGGAGTGCCCTTGTCTGGAAAGTTCATCCACATGCAGGTGCTCGTGAGCTGGGCCCCTACAGGCCGGACCTCTGGGTTGACAAGTAACTCTGTGCCTCATTGGAGCCTAGTTATTCTTTGCTCTGCTATTTGTTCTCCTTTTCCTGGATCACAATCACCATCACAGGGAACATAATCTAGTAATAAAACAGAACGAGGGCTTCCCTGGTGGCGCAGTGGTTGAGAGTCCGCCTGCCGATGCAGGGGACGCGGGTTCGTGCCCCGGTCCGGGAAGATCCCACATGCCGTGGAGCGGCTGGGCCCATGAGCCATGGCCGCTGAGCCTGCGCGTCCGGAGCCTGTGCTCTGCAACGGGAGAGGCCACGGCAGTGAGAGGCCCGCGTACCACAAAAAAAAAAAAAAAAAACAAAAAACCAGAACGAAATGATATCAGTTTTCCAGAGAGGAGTATAAAGTTTGGATGGGTTTGTGGCTGTGTTTGTGTGTGGGCAGGCCCAACTGAATATGATGGGCATGCTTCAAATATCTGCTTAACAAAGCCTCGAAAATGCCCGTCCTGCTTATGGACGGTGTAATAGCATCAGGTGTTCAGTTCCAGGCACCCTAAGGAGAAAATTGTTTTAGCAGCTGTGTCTTCGCATCTGTCTTGTCATTAGTGAATAGTACCGAAGAGTGGTTCAGTGTATACATTCTATAAGATTAGGCTCTTTTATGTTTATCCATTTAGCCTCAGGATTTTAGGTACTTTCCAAACGACCCGTTTAGTGTTCTTAATTCTTTTTAACCTCCATTTTGTGAAACTGATTCATCTGGGATCTCAGCTGTATTCCAATTATTACAAAAGAAGGCTTTCTGGAGTTTAACTAAGACCTTAGACTTCCCATATGGGAAAGACCGTGTGTGTGTCTGTGTGTGTGTATGGGTGTGTATCAGTACACACACTATAAAAGTTATATACAAACAGTGATATACTGCTTGTTCTGTTCAGGTGTGTGCATATGAGTATAAAACAATCATACTGGAGAATACGGAGTCATTGTGACTTGGTAATTTAGATGCAGGCTCTAGATCTATCAGTGGAGGCTTTTCTGATAGCCTGCTGCATGAGAAGGGAGGCTGAATGCTGCAAAGACGTGGTATAAATTCGTAGGAACGGGGTTATACTTAATACTTTATAAATGTATTTCATAGATATGTGCAGGTCTTCGCGACAATGAACCATAGATGCTTGAAATCTTTCCCAATTTGCCATTGCGTAGCAAATGTCCTCTTCTTTGCTCAACTTGAGGCTTTCTTTCCCAGGACTGTGTTTTCCAAATGGTACTGACTTCTCTGGAAATAACAGGATTTTTAACATGGCTGCTCTAAGAGAAACCTGCCTAATGGAGTAGGGAATCACTAACTGTTTGAAGAATAAAGGAATGATTGAATCGTCCCTGAACTGCAGGTAAGGGTCACCTCTATATTTATTTGCACCCATATGTACTCTCTTGGGTAGAATATTCACAGAGTTATTGGACTAGCAGTCTGGACTCACTTGGCAAATTCTTTTAATGTCTCATTTCATTTATCAGTAACTTAAATTCAGTTAATCAGTTAATTGGTATTAGGTAAATATATCACCACTCTTTGCATCCCTCAACTTTCCTTCTTTGTAGGTCTCCCATCGTCACCTATGTAATCAATATATTGGGTAGGCTAACATTAAAGACCTTGTTTTCTCGGAGATTACGGTTTGAAGTATGTCTGCAGTATAAGTACGTGTGTACCAAGTTTTGGGACAATTTAATTTCCTTTCCAGGACATACCCATAACTCCTGATGGGAAGCTAGAACAGCCAGCAGAGTGGTAGCACAGGGGTCAATGACTGCTATTCACGTAAGATGCAAGGGGGAGGGGACTTCCCTGGTGGTCCAGTGGTTAAGACTCTGCGCTTCCAGTGCGGGGGGGCTCGGGTTCATTCCTGGTTGGGGAACTAAGATCCCACATGCCCTCTGGCCAAAAAAATAAAATAAAATAAAATAAAAAGATGCATCATTGAACATTAACTACAAACTGTCATCTACAGCACCATTCTAATAAGTATTTCGCCCAAACAACATTGGGCAAAGCAGCGGCCCCGGACATCTGCCTCTTACAGACTTACGGGGGCATGGGGACCCAGGGCTCAGACACGTGCATTATTCACTGCTTTTTTCTTCTGCTTATTAACCTTGTGGTTGAGGGTGGCATTAAGCACTGGCCCAGTCATGGCAAAATGCGGGAGAACACAGAGTCTTGTGTCTGGGGCTTTAAGGGACTCTGAGACGACCTGGTGCTCGGGAGGATTTGTGAGCAGATTGGCTTATAGCCATCACTGTTGGCTGATAATCGCACTAATCTTTTCGAGGGAAGTTTTGTATGCATGAGTGTACCCCCTTTCCTCAATCCCCAAGTCAGAGCACGATAGAGGAATTGTATTTCTGCACTATTCCATGAGATAGGTCAGAGGGCAGGGTGCATAAGGTCTGCGATGGATGACCCACCAGGCATTAGCCCCGAGCCATCACGAAGGCACCCGAGACCTGGGCGATATGGCTTTGGCCAAATTATAGGGAAACGTTTCACTGGCTGAGCCGTTTGGAAAGCAGCTGTTTTGGGGATAGCAGATCCCGTGCCCTTTGGGGAGACCTCAGAAGCAAGTGTAAGGTTTGCTGGAGGAGAGGAGAGGAGGTGTGTGCACGTGTGTACGTGTGTGTGTGTGTGTGTGTGCGTGTAAGGGGGGGTGACAAGCATGTTTATCCTTAATGTCAAGTTGTCAGTTCTATGAGGAGTTAAAATAATCTACAAGGTTAATCTTTGATGCGGACATGCCCTCGGATGTAGAAACTGTTACTTAAATGTTCAATCATGATGAGAATACTTAGAAAGTAAGTGCTTAGTAACTACTTCTGCCTAGAAGTTCAGAACAAGAGGCCGAGGGTCCTAAGATCCAAGGGGCATGTTAATGTCCCAGGACGTCTGTCACAGTGTGTGCTAATTTCCTACACTCTCCCCGAAACGGGGCACAAGATCATGTCAAACATCCTGCGTTCACCATTTGCTCTTCATGAATTTCCACGGGCTGGCTGTTCGCGTGTTAGCATTGTGGGGCAGGGTCCTTGCTTCCGTATCAGCTGGGATAAGCACAGAGTATCTTAATTCTCCTCTGCCGCTCGGCCGTGGGTTTCCCTCGTGCCCACTTTGGGGGTGCCACTCACCTCTCTCCACCTGCTCCTTGTTTAGTAGCGAGGCGGCTGGTGGGGCTGGCGGGGGGAGGATGCTGTTCATGTCGTTTGGCAGGGGTTACACACTGCTGGCGTCAAAGGGCAGTGAGAATGAGAGGAGGTGAGGATGTTTCCACGGGGCGGGGGGCGGTGGCAGGGCTAGGTAACCTAGCTGCCCTGGCGGTGGATGCCCTTGGGGAGCTGCTGATCTGAATTAGACTGAGAGCCACACAGGGACACAGTTTCTCCCTCTCAGACCCCGGGAGTTCTCCAGCCTGCATTTTCCGGCTCCCCGCGAACATTTCCAAATTAAAAAAAAAAAAAAAAAGTGTGGAAAAATACAGTAAAAGTGACAGCACCTTCCAGTTTCCGACAGTTCTGTTTTGACTTCGCAATCAGGCAAACTGGAGCCCCCAAGTCGCTGGCTTAACTTGTCACCTTGAGTTATTAACCATTTTCCTGCCTTTCTTGGTGGGTGTCCTTCTGGCTCCTGGCCCCCGGCTGGCCGGCTCAGTGACCTGTTAATCCTGTGTCCTTCCTTTCTCTCGGGCTTGTGGCTCTGCCCAAAGGGCTCGTTTTTTCTTCCTGGAGTCAAGTTTGAATTCACTTCATTGTCCTCCCTGTTGGTTTTTGCCAGGTAGTAGCTGAAACAGAAGGGTGATGGGTCAGGGCAGGAAGGAATGCCCCCAGAGTCAGCTCTCATATGGTCCGGAGTGCCCTTCAGAAGTCCAACAGTTCAGTACATTTTTCTTGCTTACGGGTCAGAGCAGAGAAAGACTCGTTTTAGAACTGGGATGATATAAGATCTAGTCTATTGGGAAGCAGAAGGAGAGCTGATCTCATGTGTGTTTCATGTCAGCAAAGTTAGTTTTTGTGGCATCCAGTCACCCTCTCTGGCCATCTTCTCTATTTCCCACTATCCCTTTGGTACCAGGTACCTTCATCTTTTCCCATGGGTGCTCAGAATCTTCTTAGGCAATTACCCGAGGCTTTACCGAAGGCTTTCTTTCCCCTCGACACTTGCATATACCCGATACCAATGTCCTTGAAGACCTGTAATTTGGGACCATCCAACTTATTAATATGAGAAATTAATTCAAATTAATTAATTATTTGGGGGATGATTTGATGGGTTATGAAATCTGATTTGATGGGTTACTAAAAAAAAGTGTATCTCAAAACTAACGTGTCTTTTAGAAACAACTTGGATTAAAAATTCCGTTTTATTTTTGTAAAATGCAAATTTTATTATTTTTTAAATGGTAATAAATTTGCATGATTCATAATTCAAAATATAAAAGTGCATGTAGTGAAACCTTCCCCTCCAATAACTCAGATCCTTCTTTGGAGGCAGCTGGAATTATCAGTTTATGGCCAGTTCTTCCACAAATGTTTTATGTCCATGTGAGCCATTGTATAATCTCTACCCCCTTTTAATTTTTATGCGTTTTATTTTAGAAAATTTAAAGTTGCAAAGCTATTACAGAGTTCCTATATATGCCACCACGCAGTTTCCCATTGTTAACATCTTATATTCCTGTGGTACATTTGTCACAGCTAAGGAGCCAACATGGGTACGTTATCAATAACTAAAACCATAGCTAATCAGATTTTACTAGTTTCATCCTATTGTCCCTTCTCTGCTCTGGGATCTCATCCAGGGTACCACCTTGCCTTTAAGTGTCGTGTCTCCTCAGCTTCCTCCAGTCTGTGATAGTTTCTCAGACTTATCTTCTTTTGATGACCTTGACAGTTTTGAAGAGGGCTGGTCAAAGATTTTGTAGAACATTCCTCAATTTGAGTTGGGCTAGTATTTTTCTCGTGGTTTGCCAGGGTTATGGGTTTGGGGGAGGATGACCAAAGAGATGAAGTGCTCATCTCTTCATCATATCAAAGGTTCATAGTATCCACATGACTTACCACCAATGGTATGAACCTGATCGCCTGGCTGAGGTAGTGTTTGCTAAGTCTCAACCCTGTAGTCTCAACTCTTTCTCCCTTCTGTACTATGACTTATTGGAATAATAGCATTAAATTCAACCCATACCCACCGGGGAAGGCGTTATATTCTACCTCCTTTAATTTTTAACAGTGTGGCACCATATTTTACAGGCTTTCCTGTGCCTTACCTTTTTTTAAAAACAATACATTTTAGAGATTCTTCTATATCAGTATTGAATGTTTCCACATTCATTATTAATTTGCATGTATGCTATGAATATATTAATAGCATAACAGATTTAACTAGTCCCCTTGTGATGGGCATTTAGGTTGCTTCAATATTTTGATCTCATAAACAATGCCAGGGTAAATAACCTGGCTCATGTTCAAGTATTCCTGCAGGATAAACTCCTGAAAGTTGAATTTACTACTTAAAGAGAACGTGATTTGCAATTTCTCAAGCTATTGCCCAAATTGCCTTCCAAAGACAGTGAACCAACTTATACTCCCCTAGGAATGTATAATCAAAATGATTCAGTGCATGGGATTTCAGGTTGGTGGAGGAAATGTTTTTAAATTGGTGGACCATTCAATGTTTTTGCAAATCCTCTTAAATCATAGTACAATAGGAAAAAACGTTAAGCAATCCAATTATTCCGGTGCGGTCTGGTTTGTGGGTTGATTTAACGAGTCTAGAGTGCAGCCTGCCTGGTGGAGACTTCACCTATCACCCACCTAGTTCCTTAATCAGGCTCCCCTTCATGCTCATTTTCTGTCATGTCCTCGAAACCTTCCTACCTTTGCATAGAACATTATTTACTCGTGCAAGATTCTTGCCTTCTTCCTCAGCTCTCCATGTAGCCATTGAAAGCTCACATCTTGGTCAGGCCCATGTGGCCCCTTCTCTGTCACTGCAGCACGAATGAACTCCACCTGCCTCATATTTATTTGCACGTGTATGTGGTTATGCTCAGCCTCTTAAGTCATTGCCTTATTGAAGAATGATTTTGCCTTCCAGGTGTACTGTAAATATTCTGGAGTAGGGAACTGTGTCTTTACTGCATCATTCCCCAAAGGCTTCTGAATCCAACATGAAGTGAGTCCATATCGTTGGTAGAATTACTGATGGACCCTCTGGTCCTTCATCTGTTTCCATCAGCTGGTACAGGAAAGAGCCACGTGGGAGGAAACCATTGCTGGGAGTGTGTCTGCCTATCCCTGGCTTTTTGGCGTCCATACTCTTTCCTCAGAATAACATGAGAGGGACAAATATTTTCTTTGTGGCTAAATGATAATCTCCCAGAGGTGGTGAGAAACAGCTATAAAGGTCAGTAGTGAGATTTAAAATTATCTGGAAATGTTGCAAATCACCAAAGACTAACTCTAGGTCCCAAAGGTCTTCGTGAATGGTGGGGACTGTGGCCTCTGATGTGTCGGCCCCAGATGCCGTGAATTTATTTACTGCAACCGAATTGGCTGACAACTGGGAAGATTCTCCCACTTAGCCTTCCTTAGGCTCCTGTTGGTGCAAATCCAAGTTGAGGCAGAAACACTCTGGTCTCACGTCAGTTTTGTCTAAGTCTCTAAAACCCAGGCTTCGTAAGATCAGAGCATTGAGAAGACTGGAGTCCTGCATTTTGGAGCAGCCTTTTTTTTTTTTTTTTTTTTTTT
>NW_020174923.1:4302017-4499564 GCF_003031525.2 Neophocaena asiaeorientalis asiaeorientalis | reverse complement strand
CGTTGCGGAGCACAGGCTCCGGACGCGCAGGCTCAGCGGCCATGGCTCACGGGCCCAGCCGCTCCATGGCACGTGGGATCTTCCCGGACCAGGCCACGAACCCGCGTCCCCTGCATCGGCAGGCGGACTCTCAACCACCGTGCCACCAGGGAAGCCCTGGAGCAGCCTTTTTTATTCGTCTACTGAAACATCCTCTGTTGCACTTCTGCTTTAACTCCTTTACACATTTCCACTGACACGGTTTTTATTTCATTTGGTTCTCATCCATTCAATCTATTAAAGTTGTGAGATTTTAGAATTGGAAGGAAGCTTGGAACCGCAAGGAAAAGACACTCAAAGATGAAGTCTCTCTCAAGGTCACAAAGCTGGTGGAAGAAGCCCAGTGGTCAGCTTAGGGAGGTCTCTAACGGCCATGAGCTTGTTTCTTTCTATCACACTCCTTTATTTATAAAGTATCCAATAATAATAATAACAGTGATAATAATAGCTAACATTTATTTATTGAGTACTTTCCATGAGCCTAGGATAGAGTAAATGCTTTACCTGTACTGTGTCCTTATACTGCCTCTCTGAGGCAGGCGGCTAACATTTTTTCCCATTTAGCAGGAGGAGAAAATCCAGGAAACAGTGGTTAAGTTACTTGCCCAAGATCACGTGACTCGTATAGGTGAAGGAAGGATAGTCAGACTGCAAAGTGCACGCTCTTATCCCAGTGATTATGCCTTCTGTACTGCATTCTGTGGCAAAGTAGCACATGGAATGGGCAACATTAGGTTTTGCAGGGAGAACCTGGCAGAAACAGTCTCTGCCCTTGAGGGTTTTCATTCTGGTTGAGGGGGCAAGACCTGGATGGCAAGAGGGTTGCTGATAAAACACAGAACACAGTTACATTTGAGTTCCAGGTAAACACCAATTTTTGGGGTATAATTACGTCTCAAATGTTGCACGAGACATATTTATACCAAAAATTACTGTTTATCTAAAACTCAAATTTAGTTAAATTTCCGATAAAAAAATAATTTAAAAAAATATAAGTGTATGCAAACATTTCAGGGGACATACTTATCCTAAAAAATGTAACTGTTGGGCTTCCCTGGTGGCACAGTGGTTGAGAGTCCGCCTGCCGATGCGGGGGACACGGGTTCGCGCCCCGGTCCGGGAAGATCCCACGTGCCACGGAGCGGCTGGGCCCATGAGCCATGGCCGCTGAGCCTGCGCGTCCGGAGCCTGTGCTCCGCAAAGGAAGAGGCCACAGTGGTGAGAGGCCCGCGTACCGCAAAAAAAAAAAAAAAAAAAAAAAAAAATGGTACTAAAAAATGTAACTGTTGCTGATCTGAAATTCAAAGTTAGCTTGCCATCTTGCATTTTTTATTTGCTAAATCTGGCAACTTAACACATAGAGCACTTAGAAAATATGCCGATGCAGCATATACTAGACAGTCTTCCTTCTCCCCACCCCAGATTACCTTCTCCCCGTCTTTCTGCTCTCTATGTACATTTCTTCCTGGTGGGCCCCCTCCGCACTGCACGCACTCCATCCGGGATACACAGCCTTACGACCCAGTAGCAAGTTCTAGAGCTACGGCCCAGGGTCTCCAATGGTCAGGATGGAGGCGTTTTTCTTTCTGCCTGGGGTGCCCAGCCCTGGGGAGTGTCCTACAACTCCCCAAGCTTCCACTCTCCTCCAAGAACGCTCTTGGCTCTGCCCCAGTGCTCTGTCGAAGCCTCCACCCCACCGCAGAGGTACCTTTCACTAAGGTCCCCACCCAGCCCAGGGGCGCGCGCCGCTTAGCATCGATCAGGTCACTTCGTGTTCATTAATATTCACCGAGGTCTTGGGGTGGGAGTGGGCGTGGGCCGAGGGGATGCGGCAGCAAAGCCTACGCCTCTGTCCGCTCTCTGACGCAGGCTTTCACGGGGACTGGGGCAAGCTGGTGGGGCAGGCGGGCGGGCGTGCTGAACACCACTAGTTAACAGTCACCGCCTGTGTACCCGCTGGGATGGGGGCGTTCCGTCGGCTATTTTAAGGCCAGACTGGTGAATGTTGGGTTCCCCTTCGTTTACCTGGGATCTCAATATTTTCCCTGGCACGCTCCAAGGTGGTCACAGAATGTGGGAAACCAGGCAAGGGAAGAAATGAATGCTCTGTGATGACACCCCTGGTAGCTGCTGCTAAGTTCCATGGAAAAGACGGGCTGGGGGAGTGGGGGGCTCGCTATCTGTGCCTAGGGGCGTCTCCGAAAGCTTTCAACCGTCTTGGCACACACTCAACTCTAGAGATGGTGGAAAAGGAAAACTGGCTGCACGCTCGGTCCGAGGACTGCCTGGCGGCTCCGACCCCACCCACCCTGTGGAGTGCCTGTGCCCGCAGTGAATGCCCCTTTATCGTCAGCAAGCGCTACTGAACTTTTCAAAAATACTGTGTAGGTCCTTGTGTCCCAGATGCCTGTGGCATGCAGGCTCTGCTTCCTTTCAAGGGTGTTGGCTTAAAAACCCACCGAGAAACCTGAGAAAAACTTCTCCACTTGGCATCTCGGGAGGCTGACACCAACTGCCTTCTGTTTCTTGGCCCACTGGCCGTAAGCTACCTAGCGGACAGTTATTATAAGGAAAGGGAGCAACTTCAGGCCCGGGAATTATGCCGTGGGCACATCACAGTTATTTAAAAGTCCTGCTGGGAACATCCCTGCCCCCGTCACTTAGGCGCACACGGCAAAGATTTAGTTCATCACCTTCCATGGGCTGGAGACTGGCTTTGCGAGAATGTCCCCCTCGTCTTTCTGCAGGCTTGGACCTCTTGGTTAGTGCTGTTTCATAAGAGCCAGTTGTGGGGGTTGCGTCTGAGTGTACGTCTGAAGCTGGGTGTCTTGTCGGGTCAAGCATTTTAAATGCTCTCTGTATACCAGGTACGTGATCCATCACACTGAGTACATTATGTCATTTGACCATTACAGCAACACCATGTGGTAGGTATTACTGGACCTGCTTTACAGATGCCAGGTTAAGCGCCAGCTTGACTGTAGCCACCAGACAGGATCAGCCTGGACTTCCTCCTGTGCTGTATCTTTCTTTACGTTAAATCTCACAAACAGAAGAACTTTTCTCTTGAGTACTTGTCTATCCAATTGCTGCTCTGTTTCACTCTTTCCGGAAGAACTGATCATACCCGAAGTCGAGAGGTCCACTGGAAGATTTTTCAGAGTCATTGCTCACGTATTTGTAACTGAGCTCTGTTCAGATACAGGTGATGTATTCTCACTGCTCTTTCATCGAGTAGAGTAACAGATGCCCCACTCCAAAGCTGGGGTCTTTCTGTCCTACCTGGATGGGCTCTGTTCACTGGAGGACCACTTGTGTCTTTAATTGGTCAGAAGATAGACTGTTAAGCGTGGTCTCCGGTTGATTCGCACTGACTTCAAGACGTCACAAGCAACTTGCATGAGACTAGCAAGAGTGCATCCGGAAGGTTCACGAAACAACATTTCACGTGAACTCCTGCTCCTGTAACGTCCAGCGTACAAGTGCTAAGGGTTGCTTTCAAACCTCCTAGTTAGATGTGAGTACCGCAAAAGGGCTCAGAGTCCTTGGTATTTGACTGAGTCTGGACAAAGTCATAATTCCAGTTTCGACTGATCGCTAGGTCCGCGTCATGATCCCAGTTCCCACTATTTATTTCTTCTATCAATCAGCACACTGCCCTCAGTAGACGCTGCCACTTCTAATTGTGGTGGCTGCTGGCTTGTCTCTATTTTGAAAGTACTGATAGCATCTATGAGTGAAAAAATCCACAGCCCACATTCATTATTAATACAAGTTATGATTTTTAATTAAGTTCTTAACAACCCAGAAGGCCATAGCCTCCTCATAATAGGCAGACCTTCCCCTGGCCTGGAGGACAGGAGTTAATAAAAAAACAAACATCTAGAAAAAAAAATCACACTCCAGTTCTTACTCCAGAAGACATCGACCCAGCACTGTGGAAAGTAAGGAAGGGGGACAGTGTTTACAGAGCCAGTCTTGGTCCTGGTCCCCTGATCCTCAAACTTGCCCATCATTCTTCATCAGATGGTTTTCCCTCCCTCTAGGAACATTTAATCTAACCGTATACATATGTGGGGGACAAGTTGGCTGTTATTTACTTTAACCGATTATCTTTTCTCCAAATTCTTTTGCTTATGCTCTCTGTATTATGCTGCAAATGACATTCATTCCATAACATTTCTCAAGTAACTACTACAGGCAAAACTCTATGCTTGGGGCTTTGAAGGACACAGATGAGGTCAAGTATAAACAAGGGAGACTCGATGACCATGCCTCGAACTAGCCAATAACTGCAAGACAACGAACAGACTGCACAAGCCTGCTACCGACAAGGTCTCCTAAGCATGAGCACTTTGCCCAAGTATGCAGATCACCTAAAGCGCATGGAAATGAATTTTACAAATGCAAATCACTCATTCATTCTTAGGTTCATTCAACGTATATTTTTTGAAGGTGTGAAATGTCCAAACCTTTGAGTTAAATACTAAGAGGAAAACAGAATGGAAAATAGATGTTTCTTACCCTCAAGGAAATCATAATTAGGCCATTAGAAGAGATTATAAGTAGCTCCTGTTTATATTTTTATTGAAAAACATAAATATGGAGTCTGTTATTTCTCAGGAAATATGTGATTTGTGCCATGCAAATTTAAACAGACATCACTTGTTTCTAGCCATCCTTAGACTTTAAAATTATAAAAATTTAAAATAAGAGGCAAGAAAGCTTGGCTCTAAAGTGAATTTTTTAAAAAGATTTATTATTTATTTTTTTGGCTGCCTCAGGTCTTAGCTGCGGCACATGGGATCTTCGCTGAGGCATGTGGGATCTTTTGTTGCGACACGCGGGCTCTTCATTGTGGTGATCAGGCTTCCCTCTAGTTGTGGCGTGCAGGTTTTCTCTGTCTAGTTGTGGTGTGCGGGTTCCAGGGCACGTGGGCTCTTTACCACTGGACCACCAGGGAAGTCCCTAAAGTGAATTTTTTTTAAACCATTTCTTTGTGTGGACAAGGTAGGTACAGGAGGAGAGGCTGTCACGGAGGATAATTCATCAGGGAAACCCTCATAGGTGGTTTGATTTCAAGACTGCGTTTGAAGAACTTCAAGGTCACAGAGAGACAGGCCTCCAGGAAGCGGAAATGTCCAGGTTTGTGCAGAATGTACAGGGTGTGAGGAAGTTGGCATGGTGGTGGGTGGTGGGAATGGGAACTAGAAAAAGCCTCACTTATCAAGATGGGAAGAGCCAGGCTTTGTGGTAAGGAAGGGGAAGAATAAAAAAGCAACAAATGTAGGATCTGAGTGCTTGCTAGGCTGACAGTTTTCTTTATTAAAACAAATTTTTGTGTAGGTCTATCAGATTGCAAGGTCGTGATCTTTCCTTTACAAGTGCATCATGCATACTTTCAAAAGGGGAGTAGGAAAAGCCACCGGATATACAGGGCCCAACGTGGAGAGTCCACATACACATTTTGAAACAAGTGAAAAAACATTTTAGCGTAGAAAGTAACGTGCACATATTCCAAAGATACAACTAACAGGTGGAGAGAAATTTCGTATTTTCAGCTTGCCACTCCCAGACCCCTAGAACTCTTTTCACTTTTCTCTACTGTTAGCAGTTATTTTGTTAAAGACTTGGAGGAACACTGTCAGTCACCAGCACTTACCTCTCAGTGTGTACACTTAACACAAGACATGCCATGAAAAACATTAGTACCTTCAAAACAGCGCGGTATCAAAACACCTAAAGCAAACACTGTTAGAAGACGCAAGAACAATTTGGGCAAAAGAACACACTTGTAAACCCAAACAAGCACAAAACCACGAAAAGCAGCAAAGGGAGGAAGTCCTGTCGAAGACTTCTCCTTCTCGGCACCTCTTTCCTTCCTTTCTCAGGTGGTGGTACCCTTGGAAATCTCCAAAAGCAGCTTCAGGAGCCAACCAAACCAGTAGTGCCGGCAGCTGGAAAATGTATGCCAATGGAAGAACCTGTAGCATCTCACAAACTCTGAGCCTGAGAAACGTACCTAATTTCTAGAGCTGAACAAAAGGGCGGCCCTTTTTCCTTCCAGGAAAGGAGACATCTCAGGGGATTGTAGGTTTCCTGTCGGACTGCTGTCAAATTAAGGACCTTTTGCCCTTTTTCAGCTCCTTCTCTTGAAAGGATGCAGAAATGCAGTATTATTTAAAAAAATTCAGTGAGAGAAAGGAGCTGTCATCACAGCAGGGTGATGCTGCTGTTAGTAATAATTTTAACGATAATAAAAATAACATCTGGGGACTTCCCTGGAAGTCCAGTGGTTAAGTTGCTGCACTTCCACTCAGGGGGTACGGGTTGGCGGGTTTGGTCCCTGGTGGGGGAGCTAGGATCCCACGTGCCGCGAGGCACAGCCAACAAATAAATAAATAATAACATCTGATATTTATGGAACAATCACTAGAGGCCAAGCACTAGAATAGCGGTTCTCAACCAGGGGTATTTTGGCCCCTTGGGGACATTTGGAAATGTCTGGAGACATTTTTCAATTAGCAATAATCGCACCTCGGATAAACCTCATTGGCTACGATACTGCCACTGAACAAAGCTGGAGACATTTTTGATTGTGACAATGAAGGTGTGGTGGCACGTAGGTGGTTTGCTACTGGCATCTAGCCGGTAGAAGCTAGGATACTGCTAAACATCCTACGATGCACAGGACAGGCCCTCACAACGAAAAATCATCCCACCTGAAATGTCAATAGTGTTAAAGCTGATCAACCTTGCAGTAGATCGAGGCTTTTACACGTATTTAACCTTCAAAATAACCCTATTATTGTCCCCATTTTACAGATAAGAACATCTAAGCTTAAGGTAACTAACAAATTCTAACAACTTGTTTTGACTTTTGAACTTTTAGATTTCTTTTTCTTTTTTTAGGGCAAACACAGGATTTTATCCATCTTTTTTGCAGCCAAGCACAGTCTTATATTGAGATCCAAACACCACTTACTGAGTTCTGATGCTGTTTGAAGGCACATTTAGTATTAAATATTATTAAGTATTAATAATTATTAAAATATTTCTAGAACAAAGTTGAATGAGATCATTTTGGTGGTTAATAGTCACTGCTTCTTTTTTTTGAAATCTTTGCCTTGTTTATTTATGACAACGAATGCTAAAACTTGGAGACACATTATCCTACAGAAAGTTTGTATCAGCTTACATTCCTATGAATCATGCTTACATGTCATTGAGAATGAGACACAGATTTTTTTCTTGAGATCGATTTGGTTCTACAATAATTGTAGAACATTTAGGTTTGTTCCATAGCTGGGAATTGGTTCTTTCAAATGTCAGCATGAAAGTTATTCAGCTGAAGCTGACCCAACCCCCATCCCATTCTGGGATGAGACTGGGTAACAGCTGGTGACTGGGGAAGGGGAAGAAGATATTATATAATGTCTACAAAAGTAATGAAAAGTTGACAACTGCTAAGATAAGCAACCAGTAAGATACGGAATGAGAATCTACAGTCATTTAAAAATATGTTTTCTAAGCAAAGTATCCAGACTTTCCCTCAGATCCTCTGTTCTTTATGCCTGACCTCTGATAGTGGTGTAGCATGGGCTGTTGAGAAAACAGTGGTCCTGATGCCTTGAGATTTCAGACAAGAGAGGCAATCTCTCCCTGCAAACCTTGTACAGAATTAGGTCACTGAATTCCAACAGTGTTGGGCCCTTAGGAAGATGACTGCTGTTTTTCTTGTTTTCCTTTTTGATAAATGCCAAGCTCCTTGTCAAAATCTTTATGACTAGAGATGGGAAAAACAGACGTTTTCTTTTGAAATCATTTCTCTGCATCTGGCTTGGGTGTTCTGATCACCTCTCTTTCCTCTGCTCTTTTTTCTTTCCTCTTCTCCATTTTTTTCAACCTTTTCACAGTTCTATTTCCATTTTTTCCTCTCTCCTTATATACTATAAGGACCGTGTAAAATATGGAGCAAGGAAAGGGAGGAGAATTGCCTAAATAATTAGACTGACCATCCAATGGGAAAGTTTATATGCATATGTGCTTTTTCTCCCCCTAGGGAGAGGGTCCATCTCTTTCAGCAGGTTTTTAACAGTTTAAGAATCACTACTGTGGGCAGACATGGCAGACCATGCAAAGGCAGAGACATGTAAAGAGAACAATACACTTACAGGAGTCAACAGCAAGAACACAACACAGGTTTCTATGCAGTGTAGGTGGAAATGAGGCTAAACAATGTCGACCACTATCAGAGGGATAACCCAGGGCCTGGATGGAGAAGAGGTCTGAGGCTGACTCAGTACAGTTTAAAGAACTAACTGGAACAAGGATACTGAACAAAACCCAGTTGCTCTCAAGTGGCTGATCCACCAAAAACAGCTGATGGATAGGCCAGCAAAACCCAGCCACCCTACACAGGGACTGTGAATTCCCAGTTCACTGTGTGAAAGCTGGACGAGTGGGCTAGAATGTCCAACTGTTTTATCAATCCTTGATCAAATCTCATCCTCTATCCCCCTCCAAACCAAAATAACATCGACTATATCTGCCTCTGGCCCTGAGAAGGTCTGGCCAACCGGCAAGAGGCTGGCACAAGACTCAGCTCCCTCTTCAAGAGCTGTCTTTATACTTGATTGTATCGTGGGCACATAAAACCACATCGAACTCCCCAGTACTGGGAGAGGAAGTTCTTAGGACCGAAGGGGGTGGAAGCGCTGGACCTGAGGTGTGTTGGGAGGAGGTGATGGTTTTCACTGAATTCCTTTTTATATTTTATTTAGATTAAGTTCTTCTCAGCAGGGTGATTTCTTAATTAGAGCCGCCCGGCCAGGCAGACCTCCAGCTCAGACCCCTGTGCTGCCTTCTAAGGTTTCCTGAGGAATCTTGTCCTGCCTTATTTCCTGACTTCTAATATTTGAATAGTATGCAGTGGATTTCAATGGGAGGAAAAGACATGTAATTTAATCATCTTTATTAGATTTTGCCCATGGATGGGGAGAGGGCAAGGAAAGAGGAGGGATGTGTGTCCTCTCTTTGTTAACTTTTTTTTTCTTTTTCTCTACCTTACTTCCAGTGGTCAAAGGAGGAGGAGACTCAATGGCCTTCTCCTTTCCCTGTATTTTTGAAACAAAAAAGCGAAATATGAACCTTAAGCCCCCATAAGAAGTGTGTTCATTTCAGAACTTTTCAAGACTTGGTGGAGAGATTTACATAAACAAATTACTCAGTTCCTCCTTCGGTAACCTCGATCTGATCCTGAGATCGTGAGTGTAAATGTGGGGCTCCCATAGCTTTTTGTTCTCTCCATCACTATAGAAGTTGCAGACGGTGCTCAGCAAGACCTCAGCCATAAAAAAGAATGAAATAATGCCATTTGCAGCGACGTGGATGGACGTAGACATTGTCATACTGAGTGAAGTTAAGTCAGACAAAGACAAATATCATATGATATCGCTTATATGTGGAATCTAAAAAAAGTTCATAAGTAAATGAACTTATTTACAAAACAGAAAGAGTCAGTCACAGATGTAGAAAACAAACTTATGGTTACCAAGGGGGAAAAGGGGGGTGGTGGAGGGATAAAATTGGGAGATGGGGGTTTACATATACACACCATTATATATAAAATAGATAACTAATAAGAATCTACTGTATAGCACAGGGAACTCTACTCAGTACTCTGTAATGACCTGTATGGGAAAAGAATGTAAAAAAGAGTGGATATATGTATATGTATAACTAATTCACCTTGCTGTACAGCAGAAACTAACATAACATTGTAAATCAACTATACTCCAGGGCTTCCCTGGTGGCTCAGTGGTTAAGAATCCACCTGCCAATGCAGGGGACTCGGGTTCGAGCCCTGGTCCTGGAAGATCCCACATGCCGCGGACCAACTAAGCCTGTGCATCACAACTACTGAGCCTGTGCTCTAGAGCCTGCGAGCCACAACTACTGAAGCCCGCCCGCCTAGAGCCTGTGTTCTGCAACAAGAGAAGCCACCGCAATGAGAACCCACGCACAGCAACGAAGAGCAGCCTCCGCTCGCCGCAACAACCAAGACCCAACGTAGCTAAAAATAAAATAAATAAATTTATTAAAATAACCCAATATTCCAATAAAAATTAATTTAAAAAACGAAGACCTCACAAAATGGAGGAAAATTAAAGAGGGAAATGGTCCACAGTGCATTCTCTTACCAGCCCTAAATTGGTGTCATTTTGGCCACCATCCAGGGGAGAGAAACCAGCCTATAGAAACAGAGAGAGAAGATGTGAAGCCAATGCAACGAAGGGAGGTTTGTTATGCTGCTGTCCTCAGGATGGGATAGGAAAACTGAGTAGGAATTAACATGAGCAAATAGTCAGCAGGAGCTCTTTCAGAGGAAATAAATCTATTGGAGTTTTCCAAGAAAGGGAGACAGAATTCAGCATGGCACATCAAAAAGATAAAGAAAAATACTGTGTCCACAACTCTTCCAACTGTCCTGCTAAATGCAAAGAAATGCACACCCTTCATGTTTCTGGATTTCCACATCGATGGGCACATTTGATGAGGGTCTGCATTCTTTCATTTACATTTTCTTACCCCAAATCCACCCGGACGTGTGCGCACGTGTGTGTACACACACGTGCGCACACGCGCACAGACACATACACCCTGCAGCCTGTAACCCTCTCTTATGCCCCTATCCCGTTGATCTTTCTTCACTTAAAAATTATCGGCAAAGAATTTATTCATTTGGGAGAATTCCAGGCACTACATTTACGTACAGTTCCAATGAAATGGGATCCAGACTTTTCAAACCGTGCTGTTTGCAGATAAAACACAAAGGCGGGACCTCATTATCTGGAGACATGGTCCCTTCTTTTCCCTCCTGCCTTTTGTTTCTGAGCAATTTTAAGCTTGTTTGGAAAGTCTCATAACAGGGGCAGAATGTTTTCCACCACATCTATTTCAGGAGGGTTTTTAGTTAAGAATTATGAATTTATCTCTAAACAGACAGAAGAGTTTTACCAAAGCTAGAAAAGACACTTTTGCTAATATCCCATATAGGCTGATCTTAATCCTCTCATTGTTCAAAATGCTTGGTCTATGAGAGTCTTATTTATGTGCCAAATGTCTTTATTAAAGCATTATATTAACACAGAAAAAAAATCCCATTACAATGTGTTTCTCTGTGTGATCAAATGTTATCCACAGTCCTGTTGATACCCTATTTATTCTGAAAAGGTAAAATTCTGATACAGCCCACTGTTTGGCCAAGTTTTTCAAAATTCATTGTAATATGGCTGGAGGGGTTACTAGGTCCTAGCCAGGCAAAGGCCTAAATTTTATCAAGGTAGTAGTCCCTAGCACAAAGAAAACGGAAAAACAGGCCTTGTATGCACCCATAGAAATGGATTCTTGGCAACACTGTACCGTGATTTGACCTGTAGAGACACAAGGCATCTGTCATATCCACTTTGATTTAAAAAACCCAAGTGGCACATTTGAAGACAAATTGCACTACTGAATCCAGAGTTGTGGGATGGGAAAAGAGTTTAAAAAGTCAAGAGAAGCAAAGTTTGGTGTGTTTGGATATTGGATTTTGAAAGTGAACTAAAAAAATAATAATAGCAAGAGTTTTGAATGCAAATTTAATGCATGTTCATTGTAAGGGGGCAAAGTCACTCATAACCCTACCACTGAGAAAGTACATTTGTTGTGGATTCCTAGACTGGATTTCTGCCTTCAGGTGGAAGTGAGTTTGAAACAGTCAGCATTAGGAGGTAGTCTAGAATCGTGGGCCTTATAGGCATTAAGAGAACCTAGAAAGAGAAGAGCCCAGGCTCATAGGGTCCAAGGACTCTGGCCTGTCAGGCAGACTTGGAGGGCTAGGAGGACCAAGTAAAGAAATCAGCAGGAGAGTCCAGATGAAGCGGTAGATACAGCGGGACCATGCATGACTGGGTAGCAACAAGATGTAGCAACAGAGGTGGGATGGATGTGGCTGACGTCAGAGAGAGAAAGGGGAGCATGCACAGAGCTTGGCCCTGGAGATACATTTCAAATCCTTTAGCCTTTCAAAGATGATTAACCCAAACCACCTTTCTTGCTTCTTCCAGATGCCTTAGTATCTCATATTATTACGAAGTACCTGCCATGTTAAAAATACATGTTTGGGAAGCAAGCGTGATTCTTCTCTTTTCTTTTTAATTGCAGTTGTGATGTACTCACGGCCTGGCATTCGACGAGGTCTGGCTTAGATTAGTCTCTGGCTGAGAGGTGCATGTTAATTTAGTGACTGCAATTATGTCTGTCTCTACCCGCGGCCTGCTCTCTGTGGGACATGCCCTTTGAGTTGTTTTTCTCCAGCAGAAGTAGTGGTTAGGCTGGGCCATCTACAGGTTTTTGCCCCAGGCCCCTTATGACACATATTGGTGAGACAACTGGCCAGGATTAGAGGTATTATCTGTGATACCGAAATTAATTGGCAACGAGGGGGTTGATTTCACGAAAATCATAAGCATCGCAAGCATGTACTCTAATAGAAGTCCCCAGCCATCACAGGTGTGTTTCTGTCTCCCAGCCATTATAATTCTTCCAATAAAATAAGCAAAAGGGAAGAAACGAACTTTCTCTACATACCAGTGCTTTTGCTTGGGGTGTGTCCCACCAGCCACAGGCTGCAGGTAGAGGTGTGCACGTCGGCTGAAGACTCCAGAGCCATCACCAGCCTTTGCTGTTAGTCTGCAGAGATTGACAAAGAGGAAACAAGCTGTATCACCCTGTGCTGGAAAAACTGACAAGTGGGGCAGTGGGTGGGTCCCCCCTCCTGCTGTATTAAAAAACTGCAGAAGCCCCAAGTTTGGAGTTTGGACTGTTTGACCCCAGGGCAAGATAGACTATATATTAAAAACAGATGAACCTATTTGCAGGGCAGGAATAGAGATGCAGACATGTGGACACTGGGGTGGGGGGAGGGTGGGATCAGCTGGGAGACTGGGATTGACATATATACACTACCATGTGTAAAACATATAGCTAGTGAGAACCTGCTGTATAGCACAGGGGGCTCAGCTCGGTGCTCTGTGATGACCTAGATGGGTGGGAAGCGGGTAGGGGGTAGGGAGGTCCCAGAGGGAGGGGATATATGTTTACATATAGCTGATTCACTTCGTTGTACAGCAGAAACTAACACAACATGGTAAAGCAGTTATACTCCAATAAAAACAAACAAAAAAACAAACCAATTCTAAATCAGTTTTAAAATACACATTAAGAAGCCCTTTCCCCCTAGCACACCTGGATATTATTCATCGACAGAAAAAAGAATAAGCTACCTGCTCTCTTTAAAACCACCCTCACACTTCTAGATTCACAAATGATTCCAGGAAACCAACTGCTTGAGTCTGCGCGTTTGGGGGTGAGGGTGATGCCTAGAGTGAAGGGTGGAAAGCTCACTGTTACAAAGCTCCATCTGCTGCTTCCTGAGGTGGGGAGCTTGGCTGTGAAGCCACAGGAGGCTGGAGGGGTGGAGGTTGGGGGACAGGAAGAGGAGGAAGTGAGCAAGGGGGCGATGCCTGGGAGGGCTCCGGGAGAGTAACCAATTCCTTCGCTGGGGGCAGGTGGAAGTCTCCAGGGTCATTATCGGGCAACCTGCAAAGGCAAGGGAGGAAAGAGATTTCCGGAAGTCTCCCGCTCTCCCTCCTGCCTGCTTCCCTCCTTCTCCTAGCGGTTGATTGCAAGGAACAGAGGAAGGAAGCATGTATCAAACCCAAAGAAGAAAGGACCCCTGCCATTCCCCGCCACGACACCGACCCTGAATTTCAGCAATATCGTGGCAGCGGTGCTTTGCAGAGTAACAGCAGCCAGGGCAGGAGGCAAATCCGATTCCAAAAGGGCTGTTTTCTTTAGCGCTAAGAGCACAGCATAGGTACAGGTTCCATATCAAAGGAAAAGGGATCAAGTCTGTGCAACCTCACATCAGGACCTGGACTGCGGGAGTGGGGTTGGGTGGGGAAGGCAGGTTCAAACCTCAGAGACTTCAGTCAAACACCAGCTATGTTTCTAGACCTCATTTCTGTGGCTCTTCTGAGCAAACACGCAAATCAGAAGACAATCTGGCTCCTAGGCTACAACTGGTACAGGCGAGGGCTGAGCAATGCGGACGGGCTGCCACAGGCTTATCTTCTAGGTCTTGAAAGGTCATTTTGTTTTATTCTGCTAGCTTTCCACCTGCAAGGAATCCCCCTAGGGGAGAGGTGGGTCTTAACTAGCCTTAAAGGGAGTTTCACTCCCTGAACACTTAATGTAAAGGCCTGAGAGAAAATTCCAGGAGCCAGCATCAGAGGTTTTTTTTGTGTGGATAAAGTAGGGGCCTCCACATTTGCATATAATCAAGGGGCACCTGGTCACACCAGTGACTTTCGTCTCTAGCCTCTTCACCTACCAGAGCAAACCTAAGGCAGGCAAGCATCTTGAGTCTGAATTTTCAGGTGGAACGAGAGAAACCCGGCCGGGGGGAGTGATTCGCTCTCAGTTACTTAGGATGAAAAGGGATCACTTTGGGTGAGGAACACTTGCCTATACCTGCACGTTGAGGTTTGCCTGGGAAAGGAGACTGAGAGAATGTGCTGGGCTTGGTAATTTCTGATGTCTGTCCTAGTCTCTATTGCTAATATTTTTTCCAGTCCCCAGATCTCACTGAGAGGAAATCAAGCCTTTTATCAGAACTTCCAGCGCCACCATATTTTTCTGGGTCTGCAAGGTTCCCATGAAGCTGTTACTATTATTGCTTTCCCTCTTTCTTACATTTTCTGCGATAAGGGTTAGGAGCTTTTAAGAACTGGTGGCCACCGGGAAGGTGTACAGAAAAGACAAAGGAACTTTTAGTTTGCTCCTTGGAGGGTGTTTCATTGCTATACAGTTTTGTTACCTACCCTTTCGAGTCAGGCCCCAACAAAGGTCCCGCTGCCCAGTGTCCTTGGAGCTAGTAGAATGACACTGAGTTCGGTTCAGAAGCAAAGCCAAGCTTCATTCTTCGATCAAAGAATGGAGACGGACGAACTCCCACCTTAGAATACCAGCTCTCCAGACAGGCCCTGGGCGGGTTCTTGACCTGGGGAAGGAGGAGGAAGTCTCGCGAGAAGCGGAAGGAGCTCTCGCGGGGAGGACCAGAGTTCTCGCGGGCCTGATCGGAGTTCTCGCGGGCCTGCTCCAGATCCCGTCCGGGCGCAGCGTCTCTGCGCACGGCCTGCTGTTGCTGCCTCCATCTTCAGTTGGGAAGTTGTGCAGATGCTTTGCACTAGAAACTCTGGTCTGAAGGTGCTGGGTTTGAGGCCTATGCCCGCTGCACCGTTTGAGCCAGTGAAACTAGACTAAGTGCAGAAGAAAAGAAAAGAGAAAAAGGTTAGACTTTGTTGTATTACCCATATTCTATTTTTATTTCCTGGGAATTGTTAATGGGCTTGGCGGTGACAGCTTTTCCTCTTTGTTCCTTCTCTTTTGTGTGGAGGAGGGGTCTGGGTCTGGTGAGGGGACAGCTGTTGAGGTGGAGGGAATCTGCATTATGCCTGCCTTTGACCATTTTTTATCCGTCCATCCTCTATGCAAGTTTTCTGTGAAAGACCTATCCTTTGCTCATTCACTCACTTATTCAGTCAACAAACATGTATTCAGCACATGCTTAGAGTGGAATAAGGCCAAACCCCGTCTTGAAAAGGTATGTTTGGGACTTCCCTGGCGGTCCAGTGGTTAGGACTCCGTGCTTCCAATGCAGGGGACGCCGGTTCGATCCCTGGTCGGGGAACTAAGATCCCACATGCTGCAAGGCGCGGCCAAAAAATAAAATACAGTAGCAGTAGTAAAATAATTAAGAAAAATAAGAGGTATGTGCCTCTAAGTATCACCTCCCCATCTCTCAAGGCCCTGCCGAGCTTCTGAGAGGGCGCTTCTTTGAGAACGGATGAACAAGGCACAGACCATCCTAAGCGAGCTCTCCCTTTGCATCTCCACTCCTCCTGAGCTAGAGCTCGTCACAGGCCTCCTCTGAAACCCTGGGGGCCGAAAAACCTGACCGAGGTGGAGGGTGTGAATTTTGAAAATAACAGTAAAAACAGCTGTGTGGCGGTAGCTCATTGAGGTTCGCAGACAGCTTTCACATGCTTTAGCTGAACGAGAGGTAACTTGGGGGTTTGTCAGGCGTGAGCTCAAAGGCATGATCCCTCCCTGCTGGCTCTTGAGGTTACTGCTGGGGAGGAAGATGCCCAAGGCAGGCGCCTTGACTCCTCGGCAGCACGGCCATGCTTGAGGGGCACTGGGCAGATGGCGCGTTTCGCCAGAAAGTTAGCCACCGCTCCCGATTGTACTCTCTGGGCCCCGCGCCCCCAAATGATCAGATCACAGAAGGACAGCGTCGAAATCTCGTTCACCTGGCTCAGTCTTTCTAGTCAGCTGCTCCCCTAGCGTGGTCATCTATTCACAAAACAAAAAAGTGACGAAAACCTAATTTTAAAAAAATCGGAGGAGGATGATTTTAGAGATCCAGTCTGGTTTCAGGATTTGGGGTTGTTGGTGTTTCTGTGGGTGTTTTCTTGGACCCCCAATAAGCATTAAAACAAAACAAAACACCCAAACTCGACTGGTTCTCAAGTTTTCACCCTGTGCCATTTCTTACCATACGTCATGGAATCCACAATTATAGGACCCAGAACCGAGTTAATCTTTTTAGGGACAAATTGTGGCACATTCTGTTTTCGAGGGCTGTTTCAAGTCTAAATATCCTTGTCAGTGATTTATGATCTTCCCTGATTGTTTATTTAGTTTCCTTCGTCTTGAAAAAAAAAAAAGGGCACCTTTTAGGGTCAGCCCTCAGAGAACAGCAACTGGACATCTCTCCAGTGTCAGCCCAGCCTCTGGCTTCTGCTGCTACCCAGGCGTAAGGCCCAGGACTATGACATGTCTCCAGGCATTTGGTCACCGTCAGGAGATGCTACTCCCTCCATTACAGCTAGGGTTCTGCGAGTTGTGGTGGGGAGGGAATCAGCAAACCTGGCTGATTCAAATGCAATTCCGTTCTTCACTTTCAAGCATTTTGGGTTTGAGAAAACCCCAAACACTTTGAGCCCCGGGCACTTTTTCCATTAATTCTTTTAAACTGATGTGTATGTCAAGGGAAATTTAATATGTAGGTTTCTGATTCATTTACACTTAACTCATCAAAATATTGTTCTGTAAGAGGCATTCGGTGTCCAAGAAATCTTAAGAGCCTTTTTATAAGCTTTTAAACTTCTTTTAAACGTTAAGAAACAGAAGTTGCAGTCTCCCCAAAGTAAACAGGAGTGAATCCCTGGTGGGGGGGAGGGAAGGAGAGAGGGGGAAAGGGGGGTGGAGGGTAGGCGCCAATACATGCTGACCTCCACCCCCGAGACACCAACACGGAGCCCAGGATTTTCCAGTCCCCTCCTGGTGCTCAAGGTCTCACCCACAATCAGGGAATCAGGGGAACAATGGGTGGTTCTACCTTTTTGAATTCTGAAGGCAAAGACAAGCTCTTTTAGGCGCCCTGCTGCTGGCAGAAAAATCTCCCAAGTGTTCTCCAGAGAAGAAGGATATAGACTCCAAATTTTTACTTCCAGGCAAGACCCTTTTTTTTTTCCCTTCAAAGAAAGTGTTCATAATGTGTCCTTTCATTTATAATTTTATGAAGGTCTCAATTGAACATGTAAAGAAAGTGGAAAAATTCTAAGTTGCCATGGATGTTTGGCATTTTTCCCACTCTTCTAAAATCTTTCTCCCCCAAGCAAAATGGTTTCAGAGACTAGTAAAAGGGGGAGGACAGTAAGGGAAGCTTTCTGGAATCAGGAGTCTTCATGAGGTACATTGGTACTTTAATTGTTTGAGTGTTTTCACCCTGTTTCACTGGGCTTCCTGTGTTACGAGGAGACTCTTTTGCATTTCATAATGCCTGTAACTTCTGCAGACAGCACTCACGTGTTTTATCTCCTTTTACCGATTAATCCGCAAAGTAGTAGATATCACAGAATCTAGCATCTCTTGTTTAGGTTTGTTGTGCATTGTTTTCATGTTTCTAAAAAGAGGAAGAAACAATGAAATGAAATCATCCGTGATAAAAAATTTTGTTGTTTTTGGATTTTTAAAAAAATCCTTATAGACGAGCAAATACAGAAAGCATTCATGTTCAGAAAAGGAGCCAAGGGAAAATGTTAGACAACACTTCTCAGGTTTATCGAGTATATTATTTATTAAGTGGAGGCTTTTTAACTTGGTCTGAGTTTCAAGTTATTTATATTAGCAATATCTGTTTTCCTCCTGCCTTGTTTAAACAGATTCAGGTCTTCTAAAAACTGGTATTTTACTCAGATTGAAATGTACTTTCTACTATTATCTTAGATGATTTCAGGTGCAGAGACCAAGATCTTTTACACACTGTAGAAGTTGGTGATAAAAGAGTAGATCAAGAAATAAGAGAAGCTGGAGGCTAAGGCAGGCAAGACCCTTGTCACAGAAGTACAGGCGGAATGTGTTTTGTGAATTCAGTGCCTTACCTGTGGATCCAAAGCCAATATAGATTCTGGGTGCTCATCCTTTGCAAGGACTTTTCCAATAGAGTTTCTTGAGACACATTTTTTGTAACCTGGTCAAATGTTGCTCTACTGCCAGCCTATTGGGTAAGGAATGCCTGACACTTCTGTGTTGCCTGATACAGATGTGGAGATCTTTGAGTAAGTGGATTTAGAAATTCTTCCAGGAGTTCCAAAAGGAAGATGAAAAACATCCTTCTGAAAAACAGGTAGACTTGTGGGTACTTTAAGATACTCGTCTTTCAGTTAGTATTTAAATGTCTCTTTTTTTTTGAGTAAATTTCAAATAGCATTATTATCACATTCCCAACTATATTATAGTTTACGTCACTGTTAAATTCTTTGTATTCTTTTAATTTTTCTCCTTTTGATAAACTAATATGACTTATATCTTTATAACTGCTTTTGCTTTTTTTTAAGAACCCTTTTTGAACGTTTAGTTTTACAGCATTCCCTAAATCGTAGGTGTAGGGTGTGCTTCTTACTATCCTGAAATATTGGTATTATGATTTCCAGTATTGCTTTTGTGCTACTTGAATTATCAGTTGGCAAAGGAAATCCTTGTCCAAAGGCTACCTTTATTTTCAGCAAGTTTTAAAATTTTTTCTTTCTTGAATCGAAGTTCCTATAAAAAAACAACTGATGTGAATGCAGTGGACATTTATTGAATAGTTTCTTTCTGTTAGGTTTACTATCATTCCATTTAACTGTGGCAACTGCCCCATTTCATAACAGAAAATGTGGCTTAAAGAAGTCACTTGATGCAGATTTTTTTTTTTTTTGGCCGTACCTTGCGGCATGGCACGTGGGATCTTTGTTCCCTAACTAGGGATCGAACCCATGCCCCCCTGCAGTGGAAGCATGGATTCTTAACCACTGGACCACCAGGTAATTCCTCTGATGCGGATATTGATTAGGTAAACCAATACAGATGCTTTGGTGCCAAGTTACTTGAGAATGTTGTCTGGACAATCTCCTTGTGGTGATGTTTGGGTTAATGACCCAGCATCAGAACAGGGCCTTCTGAATTGAGAACATGTGACAGAGCTGGTTACATTTTCTTTGACATAATATTTTTCTTAAGTTCATAGGAATAATTCTTATACCCAGAAGCATATTTGCTCATCTGAGTTGTATCGGTATATTTCTAGTTTTTATTTGTTCATTGATCGACTCAGTTAATGAATACTGACTAATGGCTGGATAAGGCTAGAAACAGATATAGAAAGATTATACACCCAAATACCTGGCTTTGGGTGTATAACCTAGTAGGGGAAATATAGAGAGAATTAATTAGAAAGCCATGTCAGAAGGTCTGATGCTGGTACTTTGCAAAACACTTAGCTTTATCTGATGACTTCCAACTTGGCCATGATATCCTATTTAGGAAACTGCTATCCTATTTTACTAAGAGGACAGAAGCACCTTCATAACATGTACAAACACTTCCTAGAATTAACCTCTTTTCTGCTCTGTAAACTTCACCTCGGGTAGGTCTTTGGATTTGCCACGAAACATCAGATTAGCCTGATTCAAACTATGATTCCGAACTCTGGAAATATGCATGTGATGCGGAAAGCTATGCTTGATTTTTGGTTCCCTTATGGCTCTTAGTCACCGGGAAAGGAGAGAGTCGATTTCCAGTTTATATCTAATTGTAAAAGCTTTATTTGAACATTAAATAAATACTTTTCATTCCAGTTAGATCTGCAATCCTAAACCTTTCTTGTAACAATGGCAGAAGCCCCTTCCCCAAATTGCCTTTTTCTTTATGGACCATTAAACCAGCAGAAAACACTAATTAAATGATCATTAGTTTGAAGACAAATAATTATACTTAGATTTACATGTTGCCTTTTATGTTCAAAGAGCTGCTTAGGCATCAACTAATTAATCTACAAATGAAGAGTACTTCCAGCATTACTCTGTAATTAGACAATCTCAGGGAGCCACCAGAGGATTGCCAAGGGGGAGTTAAACAGTTTTGCAGGCTTCTGTGGCATTTGTTTTTTTCATCGCTCAGGTAAAATGGCCAGACCTAAATTCAGTTGCCAACTCATTATTCTCATTTACAAATAAATTATTTTTTAAAACACCAAAGTTACATAACTGATGAGGACCTGGAAATAAAAACAAATGAATAACGAAAAATATTGCCTTTAATCTGAACTGTTTGGGTTATTTTTTTAAAAATTTTATTCCCCCATGAACAGTGAACTTAAGTGAGTCTGTTTCATGATATGTGGTAGACTGTACTTACTCTCTTTTCTTTATTAGCGTACTCTTTTGCAAAAGCTGTTGCACTGTGTGTGTGTGTGTGTGTGTGTGTGTGTATGTGTATGGTTAGGCGGTAGAGAATTAATACTTTTTAGAGGCCTTGGTTTTCTGAGTGTTAAGGTTTTGAGATAAGACAGCTCCTAAATATATATTGAGAAACAGACAGAATTTTGCAAGTGTTTTGGGGAAGCAAATGCTTGTGACCATAAAATTATTATTATTTTTTGTTTATTGATTAGATGTTGGAAGTCTCTTTGGTGTAATGATGGATATAATAAAGTGAAATAGGTCTTTATAAACTCATGACCAAATTGTAACAAAATGAGGATCATTGATAGTAACAAAAGATAGTCCTGTGTTCTCATCTGTATGTGAGGTTAGGTGGTATGCGATATTAAAATGTTCAGTTTCTGTGACCAAATAGCTACGAACTCTCCCTGAAATACAATCAGTCATCTCAGCTTCAAGAAATAGAGGGATGTAACAGTCAGTGAATTCAGTTCAAGTTTCTGGATTTGGTTGGTTTCGAATGAGCTTGTGTTGAATGCTAACCTTTCTCCAATTCAGTAACTAGCTTGTATATGAAAATGAAACGTTTGGGGGAAAGCTTTCCCCATTAATTTTGGGACTTGTAGCTCAGCACTTACTTGTATTAACTTCTCTTCCCTCCCCCTTCACTTACTTGCAATAAATTAAAATGATGATCTGCTTTTAAATTACAGTTTGGTAAGTGGGTGTCTTTGGGAGTAGCAGCTTAATTTTCTCACTGTGAACATGCAGTTTCCAACCTGTCAAGACAAGCATAGATTTACCATGCCACACAGGCATTCTGATACGAAATTTGGAAAGTTGGGATTGTTAGAAGAACTAGAAATCGTAGATTGCACTCAGTTTGGACAAAGATAAACAGAAAACATGCTTTTTTTATGAAATCAGAGATTAAATGAGTTGATGGCCTCAGGCCTAGACATTCACATAAGCCAGAGTGGAAAATTATAGACTAAAATACATCTGATATCAAAGAGAATGACTCTCTCCAAAAGCCCTCACTTTTTATTGGAACCAAGGATTTTTTTTTTAATAAGCTCAGCAACTCCCAGGATTTTAAAAAGAAAAATAAAATCCTCAAAACAACATGGCTTTTATCCAACACTTCTGTGATTTTTCAAATGACCAGATTTGAAACTTTAATCACCTCACACCTAGGGATTTTTTATGTGTGTTTTAATTTGTGAGGCATGTCCACAGACAAAATGACTCATGAAGAACAGAATCAGCCTCATCTCCCAACTGGCCCTCTTCCTCCATCAAATGAAGAAAGTCAACTTGGCCTTGGGATTTTAGAGTGTTCCCAAGTAGCCTTTAAATGTATGCAGTGTTCATCTTACATCTATGATCACTGGTTCCTTTTGAAACGTACTTCAGCTCTTGCTTAAGTAAATCCATTCATGGACAATTATTTGGGAAATTGGAAAATCCTTTTCCATGTGGAACCTTTCTTCCTGGGCCGCCTCCTAACTTGAGATGATGACTGTTTTGGTTCATACAACCCATGGATCCCACTCTGTGAGCTTGTTTTATAGTCAGTGAAATGTAACCTTGAAATACACTTGGAAAGTGTGTAGGAGCTAAGATAATGCCTTTTGAGAGTTACTGGTGGCCTCTGAAATCATAATTCACAGAAAGTCACTGCTGGCTAAGATCTCCCTTGAAGGGAGAAGTAGAAGGGGAAATAGATGGATTCTATCATATACTGAAGGAGAAATAGATGGATTCTATCACGTATTTTTCTCTTAAGGAATCAAGTCTTGATTCTATTGGAGTTGGTAACGCTAATGTCACTGTTCTTTTTCCTCAGAGATAGGATGGCACTGGTTAAGAAACAAAAGTCTGTTAATTAACATTTCAGATTGTGTCCCAAAACACTTGGAAGTCTAACAACAATAGAAAGAAAAAGAACAACATCAACAATAGAGAAACACAGTCTTGGAGAATACTAACCCTTTTCTAATAAAGGGAGCAACAGCTCGTTTTGCTCCTTTGCTGATGTGCTACAACTTTGCCCTACAGGAAGAGGCTTTTTCTAACTAGTATCTTATAATGATTTAAAAATCCCAACTGGACTGGCTATCTGTGTGACCTTGGGACTCCTCAATCTTCCATTCTTTCACCTGCAGAATGGGATGGATAGAGTACTTGCCTTGTATTTGGTGATCAGCGGTCCTGCCTTGCATAGGCTTCTCTCAGTTTTCGTTCTGAAAACCCCAGGTTTTAGGTAACTCCTCAGTTCTGCACAAACCAGTGCAGTTGGTCACCCTATTCATGAGAAACAAATGAGAAGATGTGTGCAACATATATGGCATGGTACATGGCACACAAAATATTTATTTTAGCCAATGGATTGGAAGGGATCAAACTTTATCTTTTTTTTTTCTTTTCTCCTCCCATATATTTTGGATGTGCTTTTGTAAAACAAGAGGGAAATACGATTTCCCATAACCAGCTGTCAGATTTGGTCAGTCTTCCTGGGGACCATGAGGGACTTGTGTCATCTCTTTCTGAGGACGTTCCAGGAGGGAACGTGGGGTATAGAGGAGTTAGGTACTGAACAGCGCTACGAATAAGGGCGTTTTGTTGTCTTTGTTTCCTCTGTCCATCATGATGGGGATTTCATCTTGGCTCAGGTCTTGTTCCCATGGACATTTCCAGCCCTAATCCTGTTGGGTCCCCAGATTTTCAACTTTATACCTTTCCTCATAATCACAACAGCCACCATATATTCAACCCTTACTATGTCACAAATGATCTTTAAGCCCTTTTACATATATTAACTCATTAAACCTAACAGCAGCTCAAGAAGTAGCAACTGTTGTTTCTCCCCCATTTCACAGGTGAAGACACACTGACACAGAGAGATGGAGAAACTAGCCTGGGGTTTAAGAGTTAGCTGGGTGGAGCTGAGATGCAAATCAAGGTGGGCTGTCCTCCTTCAGTCCTTCTCTCCTCACTTGTAAAATGGGCTAATAGTAACTGCTCACCTAACTTGCAGGGCTGTTGACAGAATCCGATGATTTTGTACATGTTGAAAGCACGTCCGCTTCCAAATATTAGATACATGTGCCCTCACTATTCTTTCATCACTTTCATTTGCTCACTTGTGCTGCACACTCTGAAACTGCAAACATTTCGAGCGGTAACAGGACCACCCTAAGTAGGTTCCCTGTAATCAAGGACACAAAGCCTTATTTCCTTGGAGTCACCCCCTTGGGGATGAAATTTAGAGCAAAGAACTGTCCCAACTCCTCAGGTCTGTGATGCCTCCGCCTCTACCCCCCTCTTCAATAGCACCGTTGCTATGAGACTCAAAACACAAAACGAGGTCCCTGGCATCACTGTTGCGCAGGACAAAAGTGGACCGTGCAGCTTTGAAGATGGGAAACAGATGATAAAGTTTAGGTGAGGATTGAATTACCATTATGCAGCCTCTAACTGCAAACTAATTAGAATTCAGGCCAGTTTCTAAGAAGCCGACCAAACAACGACGTCCTTAGAACACGAAATAAAAGGAGCACGACACTGGAGCTTGGGTTCGCTCTGGATTAGAACGCTCAGCAGGGACGGTGTGGCGCGCACACTGCGGAATATTCACTCTTCCCCCATCTCTGTAGCACGCGCACACACCACACGCACTGATCAATGAAGGCTGCACGTGTACAGCGACATCAGCATTGGAGCCGCTGAATATGGGGAATCTCACCCAATATTGGCTAGTTTATTTTCAGGCGTGGACAGGATGGTCGTTAAAAACAGAGCCAGATATGGTGTCCTACCTAAACCTGGCACCTCTGCTGCCCTGCCCCTGGCAGCATCTGCAGAGCCTGCCTTTCCCTTGTTGGGCATGCAAACCTTTCACTCATCAGAGGCCCAGAGTACTTTGGAAGCTTTGGATGTGTCAGTATCAGTCAACTAATGGAAGCCATGTGTTTGCAGAATGGAAAAAACCTGGCATCTTCAGGATGCAGACACGTCTTGCTATAAATGGGTCTAAAGCAGAGACTTCTTGAGTCCTTTTCTTAGTAGATTGTCAGCCACCCTGCTGATTAACTATTGATAATGCTGTTCTGGATAACGCCACGCCGAAACAGGAAGGGCCCTTTCTCCAAGGGCAAGGGAAGCAGCTGAGATTTATTGAGTACATAGTAGATCCTATGCAGTTTATTACTATAATGATGATCACAGAGATTGCATCCACTGCTATGCACTTAGTGCTTATACCCGCCAAGAGCTCTGGCTTGACTGATTGCTTTAATCCTGAACCTAGGTGGGGAAGTAGGTATTGTCATCCTCCTTTTACGGAAACACTTCCTCAGGAGAATCAGGTAACATTTCTGCTGATGGAGAGGAACTGGGGCGGGTCACTACCCCATTTGTATGCTTTTCCTCATGGCGCAGCAAATTGGAAAGACAGAAATTACGATGCTAATTTTATAGCTAAGAAAGCTGAGATTTAGGGAGTTTGAGCAAATTTTCCAAGGACGTGTGGCTGGTAAATGACAGTGGGGGAATCTCAGCACAGTATTGAAAATAGTCCAGTTAGTCTGCTGTGCTTTACCACAGGGCAGAGTTTCTGTGAGGAGAAGGATTAGATTTCCTGATAGATGAGGCACATGCTTCATGCACCCCTGTAACGGCATAAACATAAAAAGAGGGATGCATTTTTGAAAGAATTTGGTTATTTCATGGAAATGCCAAATTATCCAAGCAGTCATTAAGGAAAGAAAGCTTTTGGACTTACTGTTATTTTACATTTTTGTATCTTCAGTGAAAAAAACCAATGTCAGACTCTCAGTGGCTGAAAATAACAAAGGCATGTTATTTATTTGTATGACATAGTCGCTGTGGGTCGGCCTGCAGGGCCGGGGTGGGGGATGGCTCTGGACCACTTCGGCTTCACTCAGGGAAGCGGCCTGGCGGGCCTGCCACCTGCTGGAGCAGCCTGGCTGCAGTGGTACAGGGCAGGCAGCATGGGCTTCTGTTCATCTTCCACCTGAAGGCCTTTCTCCTGTGCTCGTATGCCATGGGCCAAAGCAGATCTCACGGCATACCTGACTTCAAGGATGTAAGGATTGGCGGTTCCACCATGTGCAGTGCAAGGAGGAAACCCAGTGTCCTGGGGAACAAACAGCCTGGCAATCACAATTTTATAGACAGACAGACAGGTAGATGGACAGAGGGATATGGAGGACAGTAATCTTTTCAGTGCTTGGGGCCCCCAAATGTCTTAATCCTTCCCAGAAGGGAAGGAGGAAAGGCTGGTAGCCCCTCCCTCTATTTGGATACATACAAATAGTAAGATTCCACAACCCCCATTTCTCTTCCAGACACTGATTCCCACTTCTCCTTTTCTTGCTTTTTTTTAAATCAATTGTTTTTGTTGTTGAAGTATGGTTGATTTACAATGTTGTGTTAATTTCTGCTGTACAGCAAAGTGATTCAGTTATATGTGTATACGTTTTTTTCATACTCTTTTCCATAATGGTTTGTCTCAGGATATTGAATTTAGTTCCCTGTGCTCTACAGTAGGACCTTGTTGTTTGTCCAGCCTGAATATATATTAGAGCCCACATCTGCTGACCCCAGCCTCCCGTCCGCCCTACTTCTCCTTTTCTGCCTCCCTCTCAGTCCCAACTGATGAGGGCCTGTCTTCTCTCTGGAGGAGCTGGGCTGACGACTTCGTCCACGGATAGTCTCCAGGCTGCTTTCTTGGGCAGCTTTGTAAGCAGCATTGGCATCTGTATTGTCTTCATTGCAGAGTGAAGCTAAGCGGCCTTGCTTATGGCTGCAAGCAAGGGCTGGTACTTTGCAGGGAGATTACCCTGGCTCTTGGCTTCCCTTTTTCTCATCCCTTTCCCAGCCCTTCCTGTTGACCATCTCTTTTCATATTAGCATCTGAGTCCTGGAGAGTGAGATGAAGGTGACCACCCTGGGGGCCAAGGGGTTCTAAGACATCCAGTTAAAAGGGCAGGTGGACCTTGGGATTCATCTGTGGGTTTCATTCTTTTCCCCTCACCTGTGGGACATCCCCCTTCCCTTCAGATGTATAATTGTAAGAAACAAAATGCCTTCCCAAGGAGCAGCAGCCCCCCAAGTCCCCCCAACATAGTTACCCCACAGCGCAGTCTAGCTCCCAGGCTCTAAGGCCCCTCCCTTTGTTCCATTTCACTGGCTCTTACAGCTTCATCCTTTTTGGAGATGAAAGGCTGTGTCTGAAAGGTCAGTTCTGATGAGCCTGGACCCTTTAATTAAAGTCACCTGAATTGCTCACTTCTTTATTGCAGTCATCTGAAGGCCTGGTTTAGCTCTGACATAGCTCCCAAAGGAATAACTCTGACATTTCTTCAAAAATTGGTTGCAAACTGAGCTGTTTTCAAAAGTGAGGTCTCATTTAAAAAATACTTCCTTCTTTTTCTTTTGTGGTTCATTAGCATCTTCTAAAACAATTTTTTTTTCTCTCTTTCTATTGGAAACTAGAAGTATTTCACCCTGGCTTGCCAAATGATTTCTATCTCAGTAGAAAAAGAACTTGCTATTTCCTGAAAATCTACCACCACTACCCTCCCCCCCCTTTTTTTAATACGTTTTGTACTGGGAATCTAAGTAACTTGATAAGGAGTTAATGAAAACAAATTAATTCTGTCTGCATTTAAGAGAGAGACAGCTTGGCCTCACAAAGTTAGTTATCTTATTTGCTCTCTGGACTTGGCACTTTCTGGGTGTAACACTGTTAGAAAGTCTAGGTATTTAGGGGAAATAAACAAGGTTATACTATTTTCCCACTGGAGTAAGGTGATTATGTATGTGTAAATTATTCAGATAATTTCGGGGGGTGGGTGGGAGAAATTTCATTCCAACACATCTGGCTAATGGCATCTCAATTATCATTTTGACCCTCTGTTATGTGAACAATTTGCATTAAATCCTGGGATACAGAATAGGAATTTTAAGAAGCGTTTGTGTGACAGCTGCACAAACAGTATTTTAATCATCCTAGGTCTCCTTCTGGAATGGGAGTGTATAGCCTTTGGAGAGGTGTCCTGCGCTCGCTCCCTCCTCCCCTTCCTAAGTCCTCGTGCACCCACGCCACACCCCTTCTGGACGTGGAGGGGGACTTGCACTTTGAGTAAATGTGTGTCTTTCAAATCTGGCAGCTTTCTATAATCTCTCACTTCAGGAGCGACATTTTTCAGAGTCACTGAAAAATGTCGCTCCTAAAGTGACATAGAAAGGACGTAGTATAGGGCACAAGAAGCTACAGTTTTATTTCCAGGCGTGTCAATTCCCGTAGCTGTGTGTCTCTGAGACGGGAAGAGTGGTGGTAACGTGTCGGAGATAATTACTGGGTGGTGTATGATGGGGGGTGAGGGCTGGAGGTCTAAGCCTGCCAAGGACATTGCTTGAGGGTGTACTCTTACTCCTGCTTTCCAAAGACTGTCAGATCATAACATAGAGAGGACCAGAGGGTAATAAATGGTGGCATCCCTGTAGCCTTATGTGGCTTGCGCTGGACAAAAATAAATATCAAGACACCCTTCTTTCCCCTCCTCTTCTCCCTCCATGAGCAGCTCTCTCTAAACTGATAGAGAGTGAATGACGTTCAAAATTGGAGAGTGTAGGGGGAAGTCTGAATCCACTCCCCTTTATCCATGTATCTTCTCTCTGTTCCTTATAAAATTCTCCAATGAGGCTATACTTTTTTCTTCATCAGTTTAAGGATTTATCTTAAGCTCAGCTAGAGATTTAAGGCTCTCATAGACCGAGATGCTTAGGCTAAAGCTTAAATATTTACAGAAATGCCTAAAGTGGACATTTCACATCCATTTTATTTCAAGGATGTTTTCCAGATCATTTTGCTTCTTTAGGGATCTCATTCCAAGAAGTAAGGGGAGGGACATTCCACTTGTTTATGATCTCAGCCAAGATGTTGTATAAACCTTTCCACCCGCCTCTTTTTAGGGGTCCCTCCATGCGCTGGATAGCTTTTAGCCAGGAGATTCATAAGCAGCTCCAGCCGAAACCCCCTGAATTTTCCTCCAGCTCTGGACGTTTTGATGAGGTGACTTGGAGTAGGGGTGGATCTGTGGGCAGGTTCTGAAACCCAGCAGACGGGAGCAGTCATTTGCCTCAGGAGCCTGGGGTTTGAGGTGTTTGGCTGTTGGTTGAGAATGACAGAGAGGGAGAAACCCAGTAGAGCAAAGGGAGGATGCTAGCAATGCCAGTGGAATTAAGAGAGGTGGGGAAGGGGGTAAGGACTGACAACCTCTGAATAAGACTCCCTTCAAATAACTGGGCGTTTGCATCTTGAGTTTCTGGATTCCATTCTCAACGAGCACGCTGAGTCATTCCATTTTCTTCCTAGGGCTTTTCAGTGTGCCTTCCAGGATTACAAATTGATATTATCTGCTAAGGCAAACTCAGGCTTGTTAGTAACAGGGCTATTTAGTGTTGCAGGTGGTCACGAGATCTTGGGAGAAGTGCAATAGCGAATTACTGAAGCATCGGTTTAGGTAATCTAAATCAAATCCTCCTCGTCCCAAGCATCTTGATACTTTGGTAATTTTTTCTGAGTTATCAATGAGTCAGGCAACCAGCATTGCATTTTGATGATGTGACTTGAGCTGCAAATGATCCAGGTAAATGCCTGTATCCCCTTTACATGTACTAACACAACATACTTTCTTGTGCCCTATTAAATGTGTTCTTTTTAAATTTCAGCCAGTTTTCATAATAAGTAGGGAATCAGGGAAATGATATGGGAAACCTAGGGTAAGACATTAGAGGACGTGAACTCAGGTTTCTGACCAGCTATATGATTGTAGTAAAGCCTTTTAACTTCTCTGAGAGTCAGAGATCTTCAGTGGGAAATGCACTGGCTATGCTATGACCAAATATGTAGGAAAACCAACAGGAGGCGCCACTAATTTCTATTACCTATATGTCACGCTTGCACAGTGCTTCTTTTTGCCAACATTATAAGAGTTAACCACACTCTAGGCAGGATATTGAGGTGAGGAGCTATAGTTTCTTTTTTTTAAAATGGAATTTGATTTACAATATTGTGTTAGTTTCAGTAGCGTTTCTTAAAAGCAGTTGTCAATACAGGTAGACTTAGAGATGGGACTTAGGAATGCTCTATCTACAATTATCTTTCTCTCCCCCCAACACTTACTCCCTCCCCAGGCTACTCTGGAGCGCAGTTGAGATTTATTCATTTGGATGAATAAAGTTTCCTATCAGGAGTCTTTGGTGATGGCCTGTATGAGTTTTTCCATTCCTGCCATAACAGATTACCATAACCTAGGTGGTTTAAGGCAGCACAAATTTATTATCCCATAGTTTCTATAGGTCAGAAGTCCAACATGGGCCTCACCAGGCTAAAATCAGGGCATTGGCAGGGCAGCGTCAAGACAAGTCGAAAGTCAAGTTTTGACCTCCCCTTTGGCCTCCTTCTTCCACTGCATCCTTTCTGCTGGACTGGTCTGCCTTCCTTCCTTGTCCTTAAGGGCTCAGGTGATTACATTGGGCCCATCTGGATAATTCAGTCTATTCTCCCTCCATTAAGGTCAGCTGATTAGTAACCTTAACTTTCTCTTCAAAGTCACTTCACAATGGTACCTAGATTAGTATTTGAGTGAGTGGTCGAGGTATAGAAATCACGGGGGAGAAGAGAAAGCATCTTTAGAATTTCTGCCTAAGAAATTGCCCTGTGTGGTGACAGAAAGCTATTACCAGTCATCAGCATCTCTATGGAAGTAGCCTAATGGGTGGGTTTCCAGTGTCACTACCAGCTAAGGGGAGTAGAGTACTTTTTGTTATTTCCGTGCTAAATGGATATTATGCAGGAGGTTACTTCAGTATTAGAGATCAAGGATTAGAGTTTTTTTGGCAGAGAGCATATGAGAGCCGTGGGGATCTAAGCTCAGTGGTACAGTCAGAGAAAGGCTCACCTGTTGGAAAAAGAAATAAAATGAGAGAGATCACCAAGGGGGAAAATAATTTACTTAACGCTCCTCTCGTATGTTTGAGGTTGAGAGGTACCTACTGACTTATAAATAATATAATATCATAGAAATACACACTACCCTCATTTGAAGTATTACTTTGAAAATAAATTTTAAAAATTTGAGTATTTGAGAATATATTTGAGGAAAAATTTGAAGAGATTTTGCATGAGCTGGGTGTGGAAGAAATCCTTCCTGTTTTTATCTTCCTTAGATTTTTAAATTGAGCCCAATTGCCCCTTAAGTCTAGCCACACGAAATATGTTCTTTATAGTACTATAAATAGTTTTAGAGGCATAGACACATAATGTTTAAGTGTAATATGTTGTTTCAAAATATCTTCAAAAGATAAGAATTCATTGCCTTCTTTGGTGAGATAATATATACTACATATGTATTTCTATTTGTTTATATATAGAGATACGGATTAGTATAGATATAGATAGATAAGGGTAAATGTAGAAATTGATATACAATATGCTATGTTATCATTAAATAGCCATAAACGCAAGACTTTGCATTCTCGAACAGAAGCAAATGGAATATTGCATAAGAAAAAAGGAGTATTACAGGTTCTGTTTTCACCCAGATTCCATTATTACATGACTTTCTTTTTTTAATCCTTCTTGGAGTAGATGTAGATCTCATCCAACTATCCAAACAGAATCATTCCCCAATTGCAAGTCCTTTCCAGGGCAATGGGAAATGTATTCCTTTTACATGTTCATTTTGTGGTCATCAGGGTTTCCTGTCCATGGTCTTTCTTTGAATTCCCTTTGGGCTAAGTTTGGCCCCTGTTTGCAGGAGTGGCTGAAAGACAGCCTTGCTTTTGATAAAGGCATATCGTTTCATCAGGTCCCACACATTCACAGAGTCTGACTTACCCGTGGTACCTGGAGTTTTCAAACCATACATTAATCCAGGTCAACTTGACCATTGTCCGGTGTTCAGTCCTTGACTGGAAGTAACAGGGCTGAGGAAGAAAAGAAATCGTATCCTGTCAATAAGCGCTGAAAATATTTAGTGTGGCAAAGCTCTGTGTTTTCTTTCTTATGAAAAGCTGATTAATATTCAGTGGTTGAAGGTTAATACCCCATTCATTTTATTCACTTTACATCCTGCACACAGCAGTGACTGTTCCAATTTCAACTCCTAATTCATACAAATCTGGTTCCAATCACGAGATTAGTAACTTACTGCCTAAGCAGAAACAAATCACACAATTGCTAAGCTTATCTTTCTACCCATGCACAGACACATACGTGAGCCTGAAATGGACTCATTCACGGACAGATGCAAATGCATCAAGACCAGCAAAGTCCAATCGATGTGGTTATATCTAGGAAGTTTTGTTTGCTTACACAAGCATGTGATAGGGATAGATGAAACTGACACCAAGATAGCATCGTCTAAATAGATTTATATATGCAGAGGTCTTTAACCTGAATCAATAATTGTCTCTGTGAAGTTTTCTATATCACAGATATTCCTGTATTGAATCATACTTTAAAGATATTAGGATGAGGCATCATTTAAAAACTCTCTATTCTGTGTCCTTCTGTAAAATATGGTATTACATGGTACATTATCCACGACAACTTCGTCTTATTTTTCTGCAAATTCATTTTTGTGTTTGAGAGGTTTTCATGAAGTTGGACACACCACTTGTTTAAGAAGGGGAAATTGTAACAGGATGAACTTGAGAGTAATGATAATGAAGGTTTTTCTGATCATAGGAGTAAAGCTTCAAAACAGGTCACCAAAGAGGGAGGGGAATTTGCATTTCCTGAAGATCTTTTGAAATTGTATCTCATTTGTCTGGAAAGGATTAAGGACAGACCTGCAGGGGTCTGTTTTTAGGTTCCTTCCAGCTTAGTGAGCCTGTGACTTGGGAATATCTGTCTGTAGTCACTCTGTAGGAAGGATAAGTTTAGGTGGACATATGCACTCAGGACAGGAAGGAGAAGAGGGGAAGGACATAATGTGTGCATTTTTCAGATGATGGCACACACCAGTGGAGCAGCCATCGCAGTGATTGGTCATCCAGTGGTGGGGGTAACGGGGGCTGCGTTTTCTTTTGTATTTATTTCTGCTCAGTATAACACGACAGTTACACTGCTGAAAGCTGGTACAGTGGGAGTAAGAAGAACATCTTAGTATTCAATACTGTGGGTACTTTAGTTGGGGGCCTTGGTTTTGGTTGTGATTTTTTTACCAAAAGGATATTTCCCAAAGCCTTGGAGTGATGGGAATCAATGAAATCATATTCCAGCTTATTTGAAGGCCTAAAATCCATTTATCGCCTAGAGTCCTACGAATCTATCCTTCTTCCCTTTGCTCTTTGACACTTATATTAGGGAAAAAGGCAAAAAACAGAGTTTGGGGCTAAAGAAACACCGCTACCACAAGCAAACAAACAATCCTGTCAGAATCGTGTCCCGTCCACTTATTAGGCCGAATGATCTTGGCCTCTTTAAACCTCTTAATCTAGGCTGAAGGTGAATTAATGCAGTTGATGAAGGTGGCAGTTGGCACATTGCAGGCCTTCAATGGTGGCAGTTAAATCATGGATTTGTTGTGACGACTGTATGATTTATGTTTGCGAAAATATCTGGAAGTCTGTACCTTGATAAACAAATTACGCATCATTTTTATTTCTTGGTGCAGTTGTATTTCAGATGGTCTGGGTGTTTTTATCTGCCCGTGTCTGTCTGCTCACCAGCCAGACGGCAGCTCCAGTCGGCTGCCAGCTGTGTTGGCTTTGAATTGTAGGAAACACACCACCATGACTTCTCAGCTAAGTCTTTAACGTCTTCTAGCCTACTGCCGAAGGGCCTGTGTTGGCAATAGTCTGAGGAACTGGAGAAGCTTCTATCAGCAAGAACTGCACTTCTAATAAAATTTATAGCATCCCTGTCAAAAATGCTTAAGAATATGAAGACCCAGATCTCAAATGAATATCCCTGAAAACTACATTTCATTTGTGGATGAAATTCACACTTACCTGGGGAAGAACTGGGAGTCTTAACTGGGACTTTCCTAGTCACTTTCTGACCTGCATCATCCTTGTAAATTGTGGTGAAATACACGTGACATAGAATTTACCATCTTAACCATTTTTCAGTGTGTTGGGTCCCGTGGCATTAGATACACTCACGCTGTTGTGCAGCCATCACCGCCATCCATCTCCAGGACTCTTACTTACCATGTTGCAAAACTGCAGCCCCCTCTCCACTGAACAGTAACTCTCTATCCCGCCGCCCCCCAACCCCAAGCCCCTGGCAACCACCATTCTACCTTCTGCCTCTTTGAATTTGACTATAGTGAGATACATCCTATGAGTGGAATCATACATGTTCGTCCTTTAGTGACTCGCTTATTTCTCTTAACATCACGTCCTCAAGGTTCATCCACGTGGTATGCGTCCTCCCTTTCTGCGTGAGGCGGGAGTGGTAGTGATGACCCTTGGAGACATTTGGGGGGCGTACCAAGGACCCCCACCAGTTTAGAGTCTCCATGACGTCACTGGGTACTGACAGGAATCCAGGGTGATAGCAACATTAGCCTCAGGCCTGACTGGTGATGATAAACCACGATCAGCAGCTCCAGACTTTCCAGGGGTTCTGAAAAGAGTCCTAGGAGACAAGGACTCCAGGCAGAAAAGCACATGTCCTGCACAGTTTAGAGGTGATCCCGTGTGGACTTGGAGGTTGGTTGTGCCGGGATTTCTCCCTGCAGAGGGGGAGTTCCATTTAGCGCTTTCTTTTAATTTCGCAGATGCCATCAGGAGCGACTCTTTGGCTGGTGGAACTACTCCGTTCTCTTCCCTGCCTTCGGGTGACTGTACAAACTTACAGAAGAAGAAAAAAAGTTCAAGCTCCAATGTAGCTTCACACAGGGTGTCTAGCCAAAATGCAAAGTTTTACCACAGCGCACAAGCAGACAGTGTTTTTCAAGTGCGGGAACAGAGTGAGGTGCCTTTCAGCACCTTTTCCGGCACTTCTTTAAAAATGATTTAAATTGGAAGCAATAGCATCGAATGCTGAACGTCTGACACTCAGACAAGACTTAATGAATCATACACTTTAACAGCATCACTCCTCTCCAGCCACTTCACTTGGCGTCCGTGGTGGTGGTTTTTTTTCCCACAAAAACATTTGTTCTGCAGACCATTTGCTTGTTAGAGTATCCTGGGCAACTTCTTGGTTCATGGCAGGGAGAACTGGCCCAAGGGAGACTGCAAAGCCCAGTTACTCCTGCATTCAGTCTCTCTGGGTCTGAATTTCAGAGAAGAAAGACAGCAGTGTTCCTTAGGAACCCGACTTAGAAGCACCGTTGGTCTCTCCCCACTTCACAATCTCTTGCAAAAAATATAAGCTACACAATCAAACGTTGCTCTTAATCCCACAATATCCAGCATTGCCATTTGACTGATTTGAATCAAAATAACAAAAAAGTGAATGATTTTGCAGGGAGGAAAATTCCAGTGCTGGGAAAAAGACCCATTCTGAATCGCTGCGTTAAAGGAAGTCGTTATCTTTGTTGTCATAAATTAAGTGTCTCCTGGTGGCGTCTGGCAGTACAGCTCACAGCTTGTCTGGCAGTTGTTAAGGATGCCGGAAGAGTGGACAGAGGCTGCCCAGCTTCACCAAGGACCATGAGTTGGTGTCTCACCCACCTCTCAGATGGGTCACCGTCTGATGCAGCGCCATTGGCAGGGAGAGTGGTGGGGCCGTTCCCCCTCAGGCTGGAACGTATGCAAACAATTTCATCTTCCAATCCAATCCTTAATGTAAATGTTTAATATAAACCTGATGTTAACATGATGTACATGAATTTAGTGGCAGGCAGAGCTGGGATTTACATTGTTCTGAAAATCAGATGTTCTTTGCATCAGGGGTTAGGAAAACCTTTAAAGATGGCAAGGTTTTCCTTCTGAATGGCAGGTGCATCGCTAAAACGCACACACCCAGTGCACCATTGGGGAACCAACTGCTCACAGATGCCAGATTCCAGTGTGTAATCATTTCTTTGCAGACTGTTCCATCAATGGGGAGTTAGGCTCTAACCCAGTGGCCACAGTAAACTAAAGTCTGTGGGCCAAATTGGGCCCACTGTCATCGTCTATCTTTAACAGTTTAGTGGGATATAACTGATATACAGAAAATAGTACATATTTAATATAAAGTCATACTTCATTTTATTGAGCTTTGCTTTCTTATGCTTCACAGGTATTTCGTTTTTTAGAAATTGAAGATCTGTAGCGACCCTGTGTCAAGCAGGTCTGTTGGAGCCATTTTTCCAACAGCATTTGCTCACTTTGTGTCTCTGGGTCACATTTTGAAAATTCTCACAATATTGCAAACACTCCACCAGCAAAAAGATTACAACTCCCAGATGATGATTAGCATGTTTTAGCAATAAAGTATTTTTTATGAAGGTATGTGTATTGTTTTTATAGGTATAATGTTATCGTACACTTCATAGACCACAATATAGTGTCAACATCACTTTTATGTGCACTGGGAAGCCAGAAAATTCGTGTGACTCGCATTATTGTGGTATTCGCTTTATTGCAGTGGCCTGGAACCGAACCGGCAATATCTTCGAGGTCTGCCTGTATACAATTTGATGAATTTGGACATATGCGAACACTCATGAGACCATCACCATGATCAAGGTAATAGATATATTTATCACTTCCAAAATTTTCCTTGTGTCACTTTGTTTTTCTGGTGATGTTGCTGTTTTTGGTGTTTTTGTGTGTGTGTGTGTTTGTAGTTTGGAGTAAGAACACCTAACGTGAGTTCTGCCCTTTTAACAGATATTTAAGTGAAGTGGTTCAACTGATACAGAATTTTGGACATGCAAGATAAATATGTTCTAGAGCTCGGCTGTACAACAGAGAGTCTATGAGTGATAGCTTTGTACTTTCCATAGCCTGTTTTTTTGTATGGCCCACAAGCCCAGAATGATTTTTACATTTTTACATGGTTGAAAAGAAAAATAATATTTTATGACACATGAAAATTATATAAAATTCAGATTCCAGTTGCCATGAATAAAGTTTTATTGGAACACAGCCATGATTATTTGTTTATGTGCTGTCTGTGGCTGCTTTTGTGATCCAGACCAGTTATCAGCAGAGCTGAATAGTTATGACGGTGACATTATGGCCCACGGAGCCTAAAATATTAACTCTTCGGCTCTTTGCAGATGAAGCTTGCCATACCCTGCCCTAGAAAGTTCATAAGCAATGATACTACTGGTTATAATGATAATGGTGGCTAGCAATTACTGATTGCTTCTTTACACCAGGTGTATGTATTATATATTACTGCTCTTTTAACATGTGGCATGTAGTATATTAATTTTCACTTGAAATTATATTTGCTAAGTGTTTATGGGATTGTCACCCATGTGGACCCTACCTTTGTCTACTCCTCTAGATTTGGGCTTTTTTACATGTTAATGATAATCTGGAAGGATTTTTTTTTTTAATCCTTCAAATTTTACCATATTCCTAGATGTTTGATGCTTCGTAAATTAAGTAAACATTTCACAAAACTGGTTGATCATCAGTATTATCAGGAAACCTTAAAAGATGCCCCGGCTTAACGAAGCAGGATCTGGGGATGGAACTCAGAACTTCCGTTTGTTTGACTTTCATTTTTAAGTTCTACTGGTGATGCTAAGAATCAGCCTGATATGGGAACAGCTGGCCAAGATGATTATTTTATTTATACTTTTCAAAGGGATGCGTATTATAGATACTACCTGACTTGGAACTCTGTGACAGTGAAATTGACTTCCCTATTTCTTTTACCTTCCAGCTCCCAAAGTTCCCCCATCTCCACCGTTGTTATGGGAACAGGACTTTGTACCTAGGGGATACCCAAACCTAGTTACTTGACTGACTAGATAGCACAGCTCCTGATAACATGTATTGACTTCCTTCTGCTCCTTAGGGAAGCAGAATTCTATTTTCCCTATGAAAATAGAATTGTACCCACAGAACACTGAATTCTTATGTGAAAATATTTAGAGCAGTCTGGGACTGGCCCAGTTTAGTGCAATCCTTTTGTCCCTATCCACATTTTCACAAAAGAGTTAGATTGACCTTAATTGGAACTGAAAATTTCCACCTGGCCTTATGTAACCGCCCAGAAAGATGAGGAGAAATTATCAGCAGATTTAATATCTGTGATTTTATGTTGGTGTTCTAATTTTTTTCCTTCAAGCTTTTAGGATTAATTTCCCTAGTTTATAGGCTGAATGGAAATGTCCCAAGGTCCCTTTGGCTCCTCTGGATGAAATAATTAGCAGCACATGCTATCCAACACGCTTCTATACCTCGACCCCTCATTAGTTTCAAATCTCAATTTAATTTCCAGGAGAAATAGTTCAGGGTTTCCTGAGACTTAGCAATCGAATCTGACCAACTGCAGGGGGTCTCATACTCAGACTGCTTTTTCCTGGTCCCCCGTCCACCTCTCACCCCACACCCCCCAACCAGATCTCTGTAAGATTCAGTTTTGCTGCCTCTGTGCTTGCAAATGGGACAGACCAGGATTGTTTCCTGAAAACCAAATGCTTCTAGCTCTCTTCCTAACTGTTCCTGGAGTTTGATTTGAAAGCAGTAGCTCTCGGGAACAGGTTTTCTTTAGTCGATCTGTGGTAGATTGATGCAACCCTAGAATCAAGCGTCTGAGCTCTTAACTCAAAAAAAAAGGATGCTGATCTGTGCTGTTAGTTCATTTGATGGTAACTGTATATAAACACCAGTTTTGTCCCCATTGCAGGATCTCTCTTACTATTCCTCAAAACCTGAAGCCCACGGCTAGTTCTTTTTCGGTTTTAACTTTCATATGTGTGCTGTGGGTTTGACCAACATGCAGGGACATGACTGGTTGGATCTCGTCAGGGCACTCTGAGTCCCATTTGCAGCACCAAGTCAAGTAGTAGTAGATTTTAAAGAACATGCAGTGTTTGAAGACAAACTGCAGTGAAGTATCAGATTTTATTTTTTAATTTATTTTTTAAAATGAAGTGTAGTTGATGCATAATATATGTTACAGGTACAATGTAGTGATTCACAACTTTTAAAGGTTAGACTCCATTTAGAGTTATCCTTGTACAACATGGGGAATATAGAAAATATTTTGTAATAATTATAAATGAAGTTCAGATCTTAAAGACTGCTTTGGTACATTCAGGTATTATTCTTTTAGGACATGGGGTAGGATGAAAAGGCGTATTCTGTATATTCTATTACTCTGAATAAAAGTTCTCAAAGTGCTTCCTTTGATGGTTCGTTGGCTTGGATGTTAGGTCAATTTAGGTTTTTTTTGTTTCGATTAAAAAAATGTTTTTAAAATTTATTTATTTGTTTTTGGCTGCGTTGGGTCTTCGTTGCTGCGTGCAGGCTTTCTCTAGTTGCGGCGAGCGGGGGCTACTCTTTGTCGCGGTGCGCGGGCTTCTCATTGCGGTGGCTTCTCTTATGGAGCTCTCGGCGCGCGGGCTTCAGTAGCTGTGGCACACGGGCTCAGTAGTTGTGGCTCATGGGGTCTAGAGTGCAGGCTCAGTAGTTGTGGTGCACAGGCTTAGTTGCTCCGTGGCATGTGGGATCTTCCCGGACCAGGGCTTGAACCCATGTCCCCTGCATGGGCAGGCGGATTCTTAACCACTGCGCCACCAGGGAAGCCCCCAATTTAGGTTTTAATCCATGACCTTGGACAAATTATTTAATTTCTTTGATACTTATTTTTCTCCTCTGTAAAATGGGTGTAATAATACTATAACTTAAAGGTTGGAATGAGCAGGAAATGAAGAAGCTATTTAAAATACAGAGTTTCACACACAAATATCAGTAACCATTCTTCTATACCCCCAATTCCCTCCATCTCATGTCTTCCTTCCAGAGAAACAAATACTTTTAATGGGTAGGTTCTAGGCAAACTTTATCCTAAGTTACATGTTCAGTTCTGTGACATCAGCTGTCTTCCAGTATTATTCCAATTCATGTTTGTATAATGACTTGAAGAGTTATAACAACTTTACCTTTGCAGACAACCCTTATTATTAGATGGCTTGAGGCCAGAACTCAGATAACCTGGGCTGAGTTCCCCTACATGTTTTCATCAGCCATGCTGTCTTCATCAACATCAACATACAAATCTTTCTTTAAATTATTAAAAATGTGTTGTGATGGCTGATTCCAGATGGTGTTAAGATAACTGACTTTTCCTCTCAGCCTACAAAAAAAAAAAAAAAAAAGTGAAAATTTTGAGATGTTAAGAAGCCATGAGGAAGAAACAGCACATGAGGAGGACAAGATATAAGGAATGGTCTTACACTGCCTTGCAAAACGCTGAAAGGAAACTAGCCATCTGTCGTGTCTAGGAAAGTAGTAACACATGTAAAGTGCAGTGCCTTGTGGTACAGTTCACCTGGGAATGGGGAGGCAAATTGGGTGAGACATCTCCACTTAGTCCTACTTATGGAAATTTCTTTGGCATCATTGATCAAATAGAGTTGTTGTTTTTCTTCTTTCCTCCTGGCGTTTGAGGCCCTTGATAACTGTGTACCTTGCCAGGCAGAGGTCCTGTGGAAAAAAGCATAAATTTTAGTGTCCAAGAGAAATAAATTGGATTCTGAGATTTACCTGTTATCAACAATGCCCAATTGGGCAAGGACCTCAGCCTCACTAAGCCCCAATTTCCTCATGGCTGAATTTTTCCTATATGTTTGTATTGAGAGTTGATGAGATAAGGTAGATATAAACTTAGCATACAATACGTAGTAAATATTAGTTCAAAATCAAGGCTCATATTTCAGTATTTCAAAATGTGGCCACTTTTGTTTTAGGCACTTAAGTCCTCTTTACCATTCCCTGCATATATTGAGTTTCTGGTTTGGGGTTTTTTTTTGCTTTGTAGCTGATCACTTACTGGAACTGATTTTTCTTACCCAGGCCAGTGTCTTTAATCTATATTCATTACTTCATTTGAAATCTGGTTCAACAGTTAACTCCTTCAAAAAGCTTTCCCTCGCCAACTGCATCTTAAGACCCATCAGTTACTCATAGTTCTGTTCACACTTAAGTATATAGTATGAACTGTATAACACTTTTGCTTTCTTTCTACTTAATATTTGACACAGACCTATTTTCTCTTTCCTTATAGACAATACGAGTTCTAAAGGCAGGGATTATGTTCAAATGTTATATTAATCAAAGGAATAATAGGACTGGAACCACACTGATCACGTAATAGGCCACTTTGTAATGCCTGTTGAAGCGAATTTACTTGATTTTATATTTAAAATGACTAGAGAATTACTTGTTGGTCTTGTCCTTATATTGCTTGGTTCACAGGTAACTTTATTTGCTTACTTTAGATATTAGCTGAGAATGGAGGATCTTGATTAAAAATTGCCGTTATTATACATTAAGGCCAGCAAAGCAATTATTTCTCAAATATCAGGCTTATTTGTGAACTGTAGTTTGGCTTATTGAAGCTGAAAGAGATGAAAGTGGGATGTGGATACTCCAGAAGTTTGAACAAGCTCTTGGTTCACCGATTTGCAAAAAAAAAAAAAAAAAAAAAAAAAAAAAACGCAGTGTGAGGGTTGTGAGTTAAATTTAATTTGGGGCAAAATGAAGACTATAGCCTGGGAAACAGCCTCTCAGAGAGCTCTGAGGAACTGCTGGGAGGAGGCAGGGGTGGAGATCAGTATGTATGTGATTTTTGTGAATGATCCCCATTTTAAAAAAAAAAAAAAAAAAAAAAAACAAAAAGACATGGCTTTAGGATTAAACGCCTGTGCTCTATTCTTGCCTAGTCACCTGTGGGTTATGATGCAGACTGGAGGATGCTAACTTGGTGGAATACCCCCAAATGAACAAAGTAATTCAGGGGTGATATCACACCTGGATTTCAGTTCACATGGTAACTCAAGTCCTTTTCCGTCCACATATTATCCTCCAGTGCCCATTTTCATCTTTGGTCTTCTGCAATCCTGAATCAGTGATCACCCTAGAAATGGAAAAAAAGAGAGACATAACAGGTTCCCTTTGGGTTCAGGAAAAAGAAAATTATGACACAACTATCTTAATAAGAAAGATTTATAAAGTCATATAATAAAATGTCCTGTGATAGGGAAATGCAGGTTTGATGAATTCTTCTGCTCATGGATGCTCTTCATGGGTTTGGGTTCCTTCTGACTGCTTTATCATCCTTAGCTTATTATCTTTGTCACATTTGAAAGATGGCTGTGGCAGGTGTCAGACGTCACAGACAGACACATCACCATGCTGCAGAAAGGGCCTTTGCAGAACGGTTCTTTTTAGTGACAAAGAAACTCTTCCTTGAAACCTTTCCCTTTTCAGACTTTTCTCACATCTCATTGGTGAGAAATGGGTCACATGACCTTTTTCAAACCAGTCACTCTTAAGGAGAAAAAGGGTTACCAAGACTGAGTAGGAATAATCGGTATTCATCCCCTTTGAGTCACATGTTGGAGGAATGCATAGTTGAACAAACTAAGGGCAGGCTGGTATGGAAGGGTGGTGGATGGGTGGGTACCTGGGTAAGGCAATCAATAAAGGACAGTATCTGTCCTACAGATCACTGTACCATGTAAGGGGCTTATAGAACGTTTTCATTGAGATAAGGTATGAACAGTTCTGCTGAAAGATGACAAAGCTAATTGGCTTCTTAAAGTCAATTAATTGACCCTTCCTGAAATACTCAAGACTGTGTGTTTAGATGAGTGGATTCCAAATTCCATATTATTTGATTGCCTTGGTCTCTCTCTTAGAAGACTATGATGTTGGTTCCCTGGGTCCTTTTACGGGAGGTGACATTGAATTCTTGCTATCTGGTCACTGCCAGAGCCTCTCGTGGTGAATCGATGTTCTTTCAGGTTTTTTGCTGGATTCCTACACTAACATGAACAACAGTAGCAGTACTATGTAAGACCTGCTTTTAGACTTCAGTTTGATTTAACGCCAAATACTCCAAAAAAAATTAAAAAATAAAACCTAGAATTAGGGGAAATGAAGATAATCAGAAGTTTAGACCTCATATTGAGTTGTTTTTATTGGCTGGCATAATACATAGGTTATTTTCCTCTTCATGGAACAAAATGTGATACCACATTTCTTTACAATTAAATTAAGGCTAAAGAACAACAAAGACATTATGGTTCATGTGATGCATTGGAAAGATATTGTTTGTGCTCCACTCGAGCAGAGGGTAGAATGCCTTTACTTTGTTGCTTTATGAAATGCCAGGTTTTCAGGGCAAATCCTATTAAGGGGTTTTAGTTCCTGCCTGATATGTTGCTTTCTTCTCTGCCAGCTGCCACTGCATTGGAGATGCCTCGGCATTGTTCAGCCCGTGGTTGGACTTGACTTAGAAATTAAAACTACCAAACTGGGGAAATGTGTCCATTCATTCTTTCTCATCTGTTTTTCCATCCAATATCTATCGTATCTATAATAAGCTTATTGTAATCGTCTGCTCACTTGTCATTTCCCTCCACTAGTCTGTACGCATCTGGTGAAACTGGTTCCTAGGTATATCTTCAGTGCCTGATATATTTACTGAATAAACAGTAAACATTTATTCAGTGTTTGAACTCTCAATGAGCTTTTAGTCTAGGAGAGAAGATAAGACATGTAAATTTTAAAAAAAGAATATGTTAGGTTGGCTGTATGTTTGGGAGCCATAAGAGATTTATTGGAAGTTTGAAGATAGAGATCCTAAATAGTACACTTATTAATGTTTTCGGGGGAATTGATCTATCTACCTACCATCTATCTCTCCGTCTACCTATCTAGTTACTTAGGTAGCACTTTAGTTCTTTATTCATAAGCCATAAACAAACCCAGCAAATCAATTGTTAAGTGTTTACAGATATAAATGTTGAATATGTGTATTTGGTGGTGTTTAACTCCAACTTTTTGTTTAAAATGTAGGAGAACTACATGAGTTTCTTGTAGATAGAAAATAGTTGGGTCTTGGTTTTCTATCCAGTTTAATAAACATTCTAATTTGAGTGTTTAGTCCATTCACATTCTACCTTATTATAAATTCTGTTACAGATGAGTCAGTCATCTTGCTCTTTGCTTCCAAATTGTCCCATATGTTGTTTCTTTCTGTGTTCTTTTCCCTTCTGTTTTTTTTTGGGGGGGGACTAATGGGGTATTTTCATCTTCCGTTTTGTTTCCTCTGTTGGCTTTTATACTTCGAATTAGTGTTGTACCACCTCATTTATGGTGCACCTATAAGAACTGTATTAGGCAGGGATCTCCAGAGAAACCAAGCCTCATTTTACTGTGCTTCACAGATACTGCCATTGTTACAGATTGAAGGTCTGTGGCAACCACGTGTCAAGCAGGTCTACTGGTGCCATTTTGCCAACAGTATTTGCTCACTTCCTATCTCTGTGTCACATTTTGGTAATAATCTGTTAATGTTTAAAACTTCTTCATCATTATGGTGATCTATGATCAGTGCTATTTGATGTTACTATTGCAAAAAGGTTATGACTTGCTGAAGGCTCAGATGATGGCTAGCATTTTTTTTAGCGGTAAAGTATTTTTTCATTAAGGTATGTACATTGTTTCTTCAGACATAATGCTACTGCACACTTAATAGATTACAATATAGTAAAAACATAACTTTTATATGCACTGGGAAAGCAAAAAAATTTGTGGGACTCACTTTATTGCGATATTTTCTTGATTGTGGTTGGCTGGAACTGAATCCACAATATCTCCAAGGTGTGCCTGTATATACATATATATGTATATATTTATGTCTACATATAAGTATATGTGTGTGTGTATATATATCTATATATATATAGAGAGAGAGACAGACAAACAGATAGAGGCAGGGAGAGAGAGACTGATTTATTATGAGGACTTGGCTAATGCAATTATGAAGGCTGAGAAGTCCCATGATGTGCCATCTATCAGCTGGAGACCCAGGAAAGCCAGTGATGTAATTCCAGCCTGAGTCCAAAGGCCTGAGAAGCAGGCGAGCCAGTGGTGTAAATCCCAGTCCAAGGGCAGGAGAAGACCAACGTCCCAGTTCAAATGGCAGTCAAGAAAGGAAAAGAGGAAATTTCCTCCTTCCTTTGCCTTTTTTTTTTGTTCTACTCAGGCCCTGAACGGATTGAATTATGCCCACCCACACTGCAAGGGCAATCTGCTTTTTTTTTTTTTTTTTTTTCCTGATTTTGAGTCACATTCTTCTACTTTGCACATTTAGTATTTTTTTAATCACCTGATGAGTATTATAGATAATACATTGTAAGGAGCCTGGATTATATTCTCTTCCTTTAAAGCGTGTTAGGGTATGTCCTGGCAGGCAAATAATGCGCTAGAGGTTCTCCTTGATCCTGTTGGGTTTTGGCTTCGATAGGGCAATCTAGGGTAGTCCTCACTCTGCTGCTAGGGTTGGCAAAGTTTTATTTAAAAGCCTGATGGTAAATATTTTAGGCATATGACTTTATATTGTCTCCATTGCAACTATTCAACTCTGCCATTGTAGCGTGAAAGCAGTCATAAAAATAGTAACAAATAGGCATGACTGTGTTTTAGTAGAAGTTTATTAACAAAAATATGTGGTCAGTCCATGGGCCATAGTTTGCTGATCCCTGCTCTAAATCATGGGCTTTATATCTAAGGAATGGACCCACTGGTGTCCAGTTGCCTGCCTGAGATGTTAGTAGTGTCTCTCTATTCTGGGTGGGATCATAATCCAGTGTCTCCGCGTACTCTGTGACCTCTAGGATCTCCATTCCATTCTCAACCCTAAAGCAGCTTCCCTCATGGAATCTCATCATGCACATTTGCAGCCCAGCCCCTGGCTAAGGTCTTGCAGAGAGCCCTACACAGACCTCTCACGCCACTCCTCACTCCCTGCTGACCCATGCACTTCTACCCTTTCCAGCACCCTGCCCTGAAATTGGCACTTGTGTTCGCATTCCTAACCTATGATTCCTGCTTCCTCAGCTCAGCAGGACTGCCGTTCTCTTTGGGTTCTGCCTGCCTGTGCCATGGTTGGGAAATGTACCCCGGCAGAGAGCCCAGGTGAACGTGGGGTTTACCTCATGCATTTCCCTTATCTCAGGAATCTCAATCCCAGGCCACCTATTTGCCAATGCCTGAAAACAAGTGCCTTATATATTTTGGCCAATTTTATCATTGTTTACAGGGAAGAACAACTTCAATACCAGCTGCTCCATCTGGGCTTGAAGCAGAAGTCTCCTCTCATTGTTGAAAAAGCAAAAAGTGCATGAACGGCTACGTTATAGAAGAAACTGGGAAAACGAAGCCCGTTCAAATGGTATTTCACGTGGTTAAAGTAAGGAGGGCTCAGATCCAGCAGGGCTTGGGTGTGGCGGCTCTGTCACATTCTGCAGTGATTACTGGAGACCTCTATACCTTCCCAGCCTGAAACAGATACTCTTATGGGAGTTGATATCTTTTCAGCATTTGAATAATGGCTCCTTGTCAGCAGCCAGTAGTCAACAAGAAATTCCAGAGGATTATAGTTGATTAAAACTCACCACAAGAATTCGCTTCTGTAGACTGACTGACATCTCTCTACCTATTAATTCAACAAGGACAAAAAGTTCAAAGTGCTAGGCCCTATGCTAGGTGCTAAGAATACGAAAGTGAAGAAGACACAGCCCCTCAAAGACCTCATCACCTAAGACAACAGTCATGTGAAAAGAGTATCCTAACAGTGCGAAAAACCCTATAATGGAGGCGAGATTGAGTGAGGTGCACCTAGATTTATCCAGACAAGTTGGAAAACGCTTGAGCTAGGCCTTTTCTAGTTAGGGGCAGTTTGTCACACAGCAGGTCCATGCGTTTTAGGCAAATCAGAGCAGCTGATAACATCCACCAGGTGGTGGAGGGAGAGCGTGTGCTTTATGCTTGAACTTAATAAGCAGGTAATAGGAGAAGAGGCTGGCCTGGCAGATAGAACCCAGTTCATGAAATATCTTGCAGGACATAATAGGGAACTCACATTGTATCCTTAGGCAAAGAGAAGCCCCTGAAGGATTGGGAAGAGCAGTGATATGATCAAAATCGGGGTTTAGAAAGATCTAGGGGTAAATGGGAAAGGTGCAGTTGTGGGGGGGTGAACCAGAGGGTGATAGCTGTGTAAACACAGAGCAGTCCCTCTGCTCTGGCAGGGCCCAGCGGCAGTGAGGAGGGCTTAGGGCTGAGAAATACTTCAGAAGGTAAATTTTTTTTCTTTTGGTGATTTTAATGGGAATAAGAAGGAGGGAAGGATCTAGGATGATATTTTGGTTTGAGTAATTAGGTGAATGGCCATGATGTTTGCAAGGAAGAGGAAAAGATGAAAGAACAGGTCTTTGGGGGATGATGATTCGTGGTGTCACTTACTGAACAAATATTTAGGGAATGCCTACTATGTGCCAGATGCTCTTCCAGGGGAGTAGTGACCAAGGCAGCGGGGATCCTGCACACGTGGTTGGGGGAATAAAACATTTAAAAGAAGTTTAGATATTGAAGACCAGAATGCAGGATCCAGTGAGTGATAGAGAATGGAAATGAGAAAAGGGGAGCCTTTTAGATCAGAAAAATCCTCTTGAAGGATTCGCCATTTGAGCTGAGATATGTATGCTTATCAGACCTTAGATGTGCCAGGATCAGAGAAGCATCTAGGAAGAGTGAACTGCAAGTGTGAAGCCCCTGTGGTTGAAATGAGCTGGGCAGTAAGTGAACAGAAAGGCCCACATGCCTGGAGAGTAATGAGTGGGAGGTGAACACGGACCTTGTACAGCACGGTTGGAGAGGGTAAGGACTTGGATGTTTTTCAAACTGCAGGCGTTCCCTTAATGTATACGTCACGGGGCCCTCATTTCCCTTGTTGTGGAGCAGCCTTCATTTTGGCTTTAGAGATCAGTGATTCGGAAGCGCTTGTCAGACACCTAACTGGAGATGTTTACCAGACGGTCAGATGTAGCCCTGGAACTCTGCAGAGATACAGAGGCTGGAAAAGCATCAATAGATTGGAGAGCTGTCGGCCAGCAGCATACAGGTGACAGTTAATGCTGAGGATGTGGCTACGTTTTCCTAGTAAGAGTGTTAGAAGCAGAGAGTCCCAAACGAGCTGCCCCACACGTTTGCTGTGAAGACGGGCATCTTTAAGTGTTAAAAGGCAGTGCAAGGTGGCATCGTCATTCTCAGTTGCAACATAAGCAACCAGGCGCCTCTCTTTACACCTTCCTGGCTTGCTCCGCACATTTCAAAAAAGTGCATATCATCTCTAGGCACTCTAGTTCGGTGAAAAGTAAGAAAGAGAGAGGGGTTAATAATGGAATCTTGGAGAACACAGAATTTTTTTAGATTGGCCATGCTGTGCATGATGATTAGGTGTAAAAAGGAAGCAATTAATACATTCTACAATCTATTTTACTCATCATTTTACTAAAATAATTAACATCTTATTCTACTATCTTACCCTGCCAAACCTAGCACCACTTAGGGAAGCAAAGAAGCTATTTGTGTGTTCTAGGAAGCTGCAGGCTGTGGTCTTACACCTGTTGCATACCTCTGCAGATACTGGTTCTTAACTCTATGAGCAGTGAGTCTAGGATGGATTCCAACTGTCCCTGTTGTCTTTCAAGACTTTAGCCAAGTTGGTTAACTTCTGTGAAGCCATCTTCCATTTATCTTCAATGTCTCAACTGGCTGGAGTACTAATCCTCTGTTTGTATCACTTATAGGAATCTCCTTCCTCGTGTAAAAATTACCAGAATCCCCCCAAATTAGATAATTTGGGTTTTGAGATGATAAAAAACAATTGCAGATTATTAAAAAAAAAAAAAGTTTTGCTTAGTGCTGTCTTTCTATGTCTCTCTGCCAATTCAGTGATGCTTTAGTCTAAACTAAACAGTAAAGCCTGTCTGTGAGCCCACTCACTTGGAAGGGCCTGGAAGGCAACCTGGCTTCTCCGTCAGTCCTCTGATTGATTTCTTTCTGCAACTCATTCCATGCTTCTCACCCATTAAATTGATGTAACACACCAAATTAAATCAAGCTTTCCTGTCTTAAAACTTGCCTAGAATTCTGTGATGTTGATACTTTCGGATTCTGTGTACTTTCCTGGAGACAGTGTCAAGTAGAATAAGTAGGACGTCAGTAAATAAACACCCTTAATAAAGGAGGAGGTATATTAAAAGTGACTGTTTCAGACAGTGTTATGGACTAGAGAGATGGGTTCCTCAAACTTAAAATAAGAAGTGAGAGAATTAATGTAAGCATCTTGCCATCGGGGGTGGCAGATTCTGACAGGGAGAGCGTGTCCAGGGTCCCTTCGTTGACACCCACAGCATCTTTCTGCAAGAAGCAGGCTGGGAGAGCAGTCTGTAGGAGTTCTGTTATGATTGGTTCTGACCTTTAGGCAAATTCCAGTGGCATCTCCACGACCCCAAGTTTAAGAACAGGATTCCTGTATGGACTCTAACTGCCTTTGGCTACAACACACCCTTTGGCAGATGCCCTCAGCAGTTGTCAGTTGCAGTTTCAGTGTGGAAATAAGTGATGTATCATCCACAGAACATTGGTGGTGGTGGTGGTGGTGAGATAGACTCTGATGAGACAATTCCCTGCCACTTTAGAGATTGAGAGTGGGCTTGGAGAGTGAGGAAGCTTGCCTTTTGCTTGCTCTTGTTTTAAATGTTCCCTTTTAAAATAATAGCTTTTTGGGGGGGGCTACAAGACAGAGGAAATATTAAAGTATTGTGGAAAAAAATCTATAAGGCACAATTTTGCTTTGAGCCCACCCAATAGGTGATCAGTGTTTGTTATTTCTGATACAGGGATTTGAACATGGGTAGGAATCACCTCTACAAGTCTAAGACTGCTTTTCCCTTTGAAAACCTGCACCTTCTCTGGTAGATTCAATGTAGCTAAAAGTGTATCTGCATAGAAATGCCTTCTCTTAGCACATGGTGTTGTAGGTGATGGGGGCTCCACCTGTAAAACCAACTGGCAGAAAGTTCAGGAAGGAAATGTGATGGAACTCCTTACTTCTGGATACTCGAGGCAGCCAGCGGAAAAGCCTTATTGGATCAGTGGAAGCTGGTTACCTGGGATTTTTAAATGATTTTCTATGAATTATAGAAATCCATTTCAGGGGTTTAACCCTAGATAAACAGTATTAACAAGGAAGAAGCAAGCTGCTTTTATCTTTGGGAAGTCAGGGAGAAATGTCAAGTGGCTAATTGCTAGTTTGTGACCTACAGATACAGATGATCCTAATATCATTTAAATCCAGGGTTACAGACATTTAGAACTAGAAGATAAATTAGAGCCCATCAATTACTATTTTATATCTTTTAGCTTCTTGGAGGCAATATGGGTGAGGTAAGAAAATGAGGATTTTGAAGATAAACAAGAGTATGTCTTCCTCTTTCTACTTTCCCAGGATAGTTCTGGACTTTCCTGTGAGGCTAATGGAGGACTGAGTCCATAAAATAGAAACTAGGTTGAGCTGTGTCCTTTTAGATGTCCCAAAATTAATGTAGTGTTATTCTATGTTCTTTCAGTGGAGGAAGAAAAACAGCTAGGAGCCTGAGAGGGCATCAAGAAGTACACATGTATCCAGTGACTCTTTTTCTTCTCTACCCTGCTGTCCTAGGCTTACAGGCTCGAGGTCTCCACAGCTGGGGACTTCCCAGTCTTGACTGATGAGGTTTTCTAACTCGGTCCAGACTGCTGGCAAAAGTCATCATTTTCTCTCTACCCTTGACAAAGGAGAGAGGAGTAGAGCGACACACATCTACCAGAGTCACAAAGTGTAGACAGAGGGCAGTAGTGGGGACAGGGTCTTCAGGTTAGCCTCCAGCACCAGTATTTATAGAATCAAGGTGATAGTACAGTTTATCCAGTTTTTGTGGAGAGTCTAAAAAAATGTTGCTCCCTTTGAAGTAATGTTGAAAAAAACTGCCTGGGATTCAACAGTTCCATTTTTGGCTCAGCCACCTTGAAAGACCTACAAATACAGGCTTTGCACACTGCACACAACACATACACACACACCACCCCTCTGTCGCCAATGTCCAGTGCATCCACCAATGTCATATGCAAATGGCTTTCCTCCCAGCTCTGCAAGTAGGCTTTGTCTTTGATCCTTGAGGTGAGCCGTCCTTGGATGTTCACTCACTGGAAAAAAATTTCAGGACCAGTGAGAATAGGCTGGTACAGGGGAGGATGTTGACAAGCTAACCTGGATGGAAATGGGAGGTTGTGTGTTTTTCTGGAGGGCTGGATGTGTGTTTAGAGAGAATTGGTCTTGGTTTTATTATCCCCACCAGAGAAGGGGTTTGGATTCTGAGCTTGACCAACCTTGCTGGCTTCAAAGGACTGCATAATTGTCTTGAGACACTGGTGATTCCACTACGTGATTGTATTTGGGACGAGCCTGAACAACACCTGTTGAGAAGCTGGCTCTCCTGGGTGTGATGCTGGGGAAGCAGCCTCAGTGCGAGGCCTCCCCTTGCTTTGCATTGGGATGTTGTGTGGCCCTTTGCCACCGTATCTGGCTTGTGATGGTGTCAGTCCTCATCCAAGAAGCCTGCTTGAGCCAGTGGGATATTTGAGTAGGAGACCTTCAAGGAATTGCTTGGAGAAAGGTGGTTTAATTGAAGGTAGATTGTTCTTGGAAGATGTATCCAACAGTCTATTGGGGGAGACAGTGGAGGATGCTAAATATATTCCCATCATTCCTGCCACTGCACAATCCTGTTTATGGGAGTTTGGGTCATATGAGGCTTGGCCAAGAAGATGCCCCATGGGTGGAGTGATACTCACCTAACCACACCTCTGGAATGCTGAGACACCCCAAGGAGAATGTGTGTGGAGAAGGTGCCACACCCTGAGTCAGCTTCCCTCCCTGCTGTGAGAAAATCAGAGCCTCTAGAAATCAATCCTGCTTTCCCAGAGGTCTGCCACTACCATCCTGGGACATAATGAAGAGGAAGATAAATATAAATGACATGTGGGAATGTTGTCCTGGGGAGTTTGAACCTTTATTCTCCTTAGATGTTTATCTTTAAAGAGCTCAAGTAGCTCAAATCTCATGGAACCTTGAGTACACTGGCATGTGGGACTTGGGCAATAAAGTGTTGGTTGTTTGGATGAGGATCCCATTAATTGCTCTGTAAATGAGATACGTTTCCAAAGTTCTCTCTCTCTCTCTCTCTCTCTCTTTCTCTTTTCACATGTAAACTGAGATACTTTGACAGAAGAATACTCATTTTACTTTTTGTCTCCTGGAGAATCAAATAAGGCTAAGAGGTAATGTTTGTGAGGCACTTGGTATATGCTAGACACATTGGTTAGCACTTTGCAGATGGTACATATTTTAATCTGTTTGCTAAGGCAAGTGCTGCAATTTTCTCCATTTGATAGCTGAGGAGATCGATAGACACTCAGAGGTGTTCAGAGAGTTGCTCATGATCACTCAGTTAATAAGAGAATATATTTGTCAAAATAATCGAGGTTATGCCGTGGTCATCAGTAACCTTCAAAGCCCACCAAATAGCTTAAATTCCATGCCTTAAAGTAGCAAACGTTTATTCCTCATGTATACTACAGACCCTTATAATTACTCAGAGACCCAGACTGAAGGAGGCTTCCCCGTCTTGAAATGTCATAATCTGGGACATGCCCTCCGGATTGCCATGACAGTGAAGGGGATGCTGAAGAGTCTCTCAACAGCAGTTTTATATTCACATCACTTCTGCTCACAGCACATTGGCCAAAACTAGTCACATGACCCTGCCTAGTGACAAGCAGGTGAGCTGGTCCTCCTCCCCAAGCCTTGACGAAGAGGTGAACCAAGATGGCTGAATACTAGAAGTTCCTACGTCAGAGGCAGACCTTGAGCTCTTCACCACACTGTGATCGTGCCCTTAAGAAGGATGATTTAATGCTGGATAAGAGGATCAGAGTGGTTGTGTGGTGCTTCATCATTCATTCCCTCCCATCCGTCTTAACCTTCCCATGCCTGTCACTGGATCCCCAAGAGACCTCCTCTCAGGAGTCCTTGGCCCTCTTCCCAAGCACCTGTGTTGTTCAGACCAATCCTCAGTGCCCTGTGGCCCATGTCTGACCTTGGGATTCAGGTGATCATCACCCACACAGCTGGGAATCACTGAGTCACAGGCTGAGTTGCTGCTTGCATCGTTTGTGCTTGGAAACAAGATTTGTAGGGCAGAGTGTATATGCCTCCTACAGTTCTGGCAGCTCCTGTGGCTCTGTGCATTCCTGCTGTAAAGCCTTGTGGAACTTATCTTTGACATCTCAGAGAAGCCTTTAACAAATGCATCTATCTGTGGCTGACAGAGCTCAGTAGTCTTAGACGTGGAGGTCTCAGCTGTGGACATCTTGGCGGGAATCTCCATCATGTTTCTGGATATGGGATTTGAGGAATGTGTTCATTTGCCTTCCCATTTATAATTCATTGATTTATGGATTCATTTACTTTTTCAGCTTGTCCTCCAGGTAAGATACAGTTTCAGTGAGCTCAGAAGTGAACAGCATGAGAGGCTAAGAAGAGTCCAAATGTAGAAGCTGTTTGCAAATGTTCCTTTTGGATAAAACTCTCCTCCTTCTAGGACAAGTAGAGAGAGAAGTCAACATTATACCCATGGGAGAAGAACAATCAACACCAAGAAAGCAGAACTTTATCCTAAAAACTAAAAGAAAAGCATGCCTCTGAAAATTACCTTCTATAAGAAGTAGAATTAAAAATAAACAAATAAAACCAACTTTTTTTCTGTCAATCTTTTCATTCCAACCTGTTCTCTCCTCCTGGTTTTTTCCTTTTTGTTTCATAGAGTCCAAGTCATTTTTGTATCTTCGGAGTAAAACAAAGTAAATGAACAGAGGATATAAAGGAAGGATATGAAGAGTTACTGCAAAGAAACAGAACATGTAGTGTTAAAAAATGTCTGTCCTGGACATGGTAAGTAAAAGACTTGATGCTGTAGGAAATAGGATCAGTGACGTGGAACAAACTTAAAAAACTCCCAGAATGAAGCCGCCGCAAGGCACAGGGATATTAGCTCGGGGCTTTGGGACAGCCTGGAGGGGTGGGATGGGGAGGGTGGGAGGGAGGGAGACGCAAGAGGGAAGACATATGGGAACATATGTATATGTATGGCTGATTCACTTTGTTGTAAAGCAGAAACTAACACACCATTGTAAAGCAATTATACCCCAATAAAGATGGTTAAAAAACAAAAACAAAAACAAAAAAACTCCCAGAATGAAGAAAAAAAGTTAAAGAGAGTGAGAAAAGCCAAAAAGGAAAATGACTGATATGGAGGAGAGAGAACAAAGACCCATTAAAGAGTTACAGACAGTTTTTATAGAAGCAAATGAAAGATCCATTCACAAATGATTATTGATGTAAAAATCACACAGGAAAATGCTAGTAAACTGCGCTCCTAGATCATCAATTGTGAGTTAATAGCGTTTTCAAAATTCTCAATTCAAATAAGACATTAAGAAATTTTTTGATGCTAATTAGGATAAATACTGAAGAAAATTTCCTAAAGAGGTACCAAATAAGATTTGGATAGATATTCCTGGTCAGAAGATCAGATGGTATAAAGATATACATTCTTCTGATATTACATTATGATTTAAATAATTTTAATAAAAATCCTAATAATATGGGCTAAAAGACCCTTGAAAAAGTGAATGTAGCATTTATTTGGAAGCAGGAATGGTACAAGTAGCCAAGAGATTTTTTTAAGAGCTATTAGAATAGATTGTAATCGCAACAGCCTGGTGGTTGTAGAAGAACTGATAGGCAGAGAGTAGGCGCAGAGAAGATGTCCCAGCATTATTTAGTGATTCTTTTTCCTATAATCTTAAATGCCAAATTTAATCATAAACTCACTCTTCTATATATACCAAAGTCTATTTTGGGGATAAGTGGTTAACTATTTGAAATAAAGTTGGCATGATTTCTTAAAGCATACACCACAATCTAAAGACCAAAAGGACTAGATCGTCAAAGGCACGAAAAGAAGCCAAAATAAAATAGAGATGGATAGATCTCTGATCGAGAGCTTGGTTTGTTTGTGTATAATGAGATGGGGAAAATTTTGTATACCACAGTTCCACTTATGAATGGAACTCATTTGTTGGAGAAAGTTCATGAAGCAGGACGGGAGGCAGTAAAGGGGGCTGGCTAATAAACACTGCTCTTTGGGGGACAAGAGAATTTCCTTGACAACAAGGCAGGGAGAAGGGAGACCCAGAGAGAAGCAAAAGACAGCAAAGCCAAGGAAGACGACATGACGTATGTGGAGGGGAAGATAAAAGGAGTGCCTAGGGGGAGCAAGCTGTTGAACTGTTACCAGCTTCCAGACCAGAGTTTGGGTGGGTTTTTGGCAGTCTCTACAGGGCAGGAGGTGCCTATCAAGTGTCTGCATTATGAGTATAAAAGGAATGAAGGAAATCTCCAAGACGAGCAATGGAGGATTTCCTAACGTAACGTTAGACATATTTTTACACCAGGAGTCTGCAAACTACAACCCATGAACCAAATCCGGCCACGTCGTAAGTTTATGTGACATCTATCCCTGTTTTCTGGCTACCACAGCAGCGCTGAGTAGTTGCCACAGAGAGCATACGACCCACGAAGTCTAAAATATTTGCTCTCTGCCACTTTATAGAAAAAATTTGCTAATCTAGCTCTGCGTGAAAAAAAAAAACCCACAATTAAAAAGGCAAACTGAGGAAAAAAAAATGAGACCCTTGACACAAATATGCCAAAGCAAAAATAGTACTGTAAGTACGCAAAAGGTCCTTCCAAATTTATTGAAAAATTCCCAGTTGACAACAGACATAGGACATGGATAGGCAGGTCAATGAAGAAGAATACAAAAGTGTCAACATATGAAGAAATGGAAGTTCAGCCTCACTAGGTGAGCAATCGAAGAACAGCAAAATTAACCACGATCATGTAACAGTGTTTGGAGTAAGGATGTCATGATGTGGACAGTTTCATGTACTGTTGGTTGGGGGTGATGCTCTAAAGTGATTTAGTACTGTACATTAGAACCTTAAAAAAAAAGCATAGGTTACACCCTTAGATCCAGAAATTCCACCTCTGAGATGCCGTCTTGAGAAACTATTTGCAGATACAAATACATGAAGGTGAGAATATTCCCTGAAGTAATAATATTCCTGGCTCTGCTTCTTACTAGCTGGGATGATTTTGTGCAGGCCACCAAACCTCACTAAGCCTCAGTTTCTTCATCTATAAAATGGGAATTAAAAATAGTACCCAACTAATTGTATGGCTGTTGTGACAGTTCAGCGTGCGGGTGTGTGTAAATTTTTATAAAGACCATTACATAGTAAATAACATGTATCAAATCCCAACTACTTTTTAAAAGTGAAATAATAAGGACATAGTTAAATTAATACTGGTATGACCTTACAAAGGAATATTATCAGCCGTTGAGTTAATGAGTTTAAGGCATATTCATGTAGAAAAAGTTCATAGGGAAAAGAATATGCAATATTATTCCAACGATGACAGAAAATACATAAATGTATGCATATGCACATAAAAGGACTGGAAATAAATGTATCAAATACGAAGAATACTCTGACTGGAAGGGGTAAGATTGGCTTTATTATTCCTGTTTTTAAAAATTGTTTTAGATATTATTTTTCATAATCAACTGACAAGCTTAACATTTTCTAATATAAATTAGAATCGGTAAGGAATACTTAGAAAATTGCATATGTTGGGGTAAGAAAAAAATACAAACACATGTTGACTCTTTTAAGTAGGAAAGAGTTGATGAGAAAAGCAAGGTCGGGGGAAATGAGTCTCTAGTCTAAGGTCAAGCCAGTCTCCTATGTGTAAGGTCTGTATGAGGAGTGGAAAAGATGGGAGGTGGGGTCTTTGTTGATCCTAATTCTCTCATGTTACAAACTTCTCATCCTCTATTTCAGAAACCAGGGGTCCCCAGCCTACTCCCCTCTTTATCCCCACCAGAGTCCTTCCATTCCTCTGGTGTCTTCCCAGGCACATTTACCGATCTCCTCCTGTGTTCCCTTATCCCACTCCTTCGCCCGAGCACACCTTGAGCCTAGTGCATCCTTCACTCTGGCTCATTAGCCTCCCCCCATTTCATCAGTGGGACACATCCTCCAGTCTCAGCCCTCCCAGGCCGACTTGCCGAATTAACTTGGAATGAGGTTTCTGTCTACTAAACATCCACCACACTCTTCCTATGGATTACCACTGAGCTGCGGTGATAAATTATTTTACTTTATCTACACTTAGGATTGCATGCACTCTTCTGGAGTTCAATAGCTCAGTTCACATCACTGAAGTCTGCAAAACCCTTCAAATTAAAATTAATCTCCTAACCCTCACCAACAAGGCCTTCCTGATCTGGCCCTTGCTAATCTTTCTGGATTCCTTCTGGCCTTTCAGAGACATCAGGCCTGAGCACTTTTGTTCCTTCTTGGAACGCTCCTTCCTTTCCATCTGCTCTTCACTTGGCCCCTTCTTAAAGGGCCTTTCTCTGTTCCCCCAGCCTGGCTGTGCTATCGGAACAGCACGAAAACACTGACCAGCTTAAGCTGGTTTTGCCTCCTGAGATACATTGTTGATTAATCAAACCTTGAGTTGTCTTACAGGGGCAGCACCGTACATGTGTAAGATAGAAACCCCCATCTCCAGGATGACCCCGGAACCAAACTCTTCAGCTTAAGGAACCCAGAGAACAGAAATGTTGCCACCGTAGCTTTTGACTAAGGGAGAAGTTCTTCAGTAAGGAAAATCTGGCTTCCAGCAGGCCGAGAGTAGCTTGATTACTGGATTTGACACTAGTCAATCAATCAGCTTCAGCCCCCCTAACCTCTTAAATTTCACTGTGAACCCTGGATCCCGGAGACAGATTTGGGAGCCTGGCCTCCTGTCTCCTTGCTGGCCCACCTCGCAATAAAGCTCTTTTCTCAAAAGCTGCTGCCATAGTATTGGCTTCTGTGCCTGTCAGGCAGTGAGCCTTTGCTCTTAACAGTACCTCCCCAGTCAACCCAATTTTCTCTTCCCTAGAGCACTTCATTATGTTATTCTTATTCTTATTTCCATGTTTACTTTCTGTCTGCTCCCATTAGGATATAAACTCCTTGAGGGAGAGGCTCTGTCTGCCTTTTGTCCTCTGCCCAAGGACCCAGACCGGAGTAGCACTTAATAATTATGTTCACCGACTGACTAATCGTCATTATTTCTAATGACTTCAGTTTCCCTGAAGAAGTAATTCCACATAAACAGGGGAACAGCTAGCACCGAAAAATAAAACACATTTAATAATATACCAAAAATACTTTTCTAGGTACTGTTGCAGTGCCATTCACAGCCTGGGATAAAAAGGTGTCACCGTAGCATTGAAAATGGGAGAAAGGAAACAGAGTCTTGACAGCTTGACTAGACCATTGGGATCATTAGCTCTTGCCCTTGTCACTTCATGGAGGAGAAACCAAGGCCCAGAAAAGGCCCCACAGATGACTGAGCAGAGCCAGACCAGGGACCAAGCTGATGGCAGATCTTACCTCAAGAACCTGCACCAGTTCCAATGCCTTCAGGAAGTCCTTCCCATCTGCTCACTTTTTCCTACTTCTGGTGGGTCCGGGAGAGTTCAGGGCATGGGTGTAAAGAAGTCTATGCAGGCTTCTGTTCCTGTTCTGGGGACTGGCGCCCCAACAAAAGTCATCTCTGCCCCCAGTAAGAAGGTTTATTGGGCAAGTAAACACAACAGAATGGAATGCCTGCCCTGGGCCTGGCCAAGGATTTGGCTTTCTGCCCCCTAGAAATTGGTTTCACCTAAGCCAAGACACCAGTTATCAGATGAGAATGGCATTCCGTGTTCCCAGGCTTGGGTTACCGGAAGCCTAGAGGCGAAGGTCTTTGGGACATATTTCCCTTATTAAAGCATCATGGCATCCTTCGGACATGACAGTGTGGAGGGAAGGACTGTGTTATGGAGACCCGGTGAACTGACCTTTTCACAGCACAACAGTGGACGTGAGGATGTGGATGTGTGAGAACGCTAACAACGCTTCAGTCAAGAAGTATGTTCAGTGAGGAGCCTCCCAGATGCCATCCATGGGACATGGAGGGAACAGTCTGAAGAAACTGCAAGGAGCTGAATTATTTGTAAACAGAAAGTGGGAAGCAGTTTGTGTCGCTGCTGCTGAGGACAGAATAAAAACGAGTGGGCTTGAGAAGATCAGAAGGAAATACTGGAGGAGGGAGACTGTAGAACCTCTATCTCTCATTGTAGACTTTTAAAACACGGTGATTTCTGCCACTTTAGGAACTATTTAAGTGTGGCCATTTTTGAAAGCAGAAGCCTAGTGCCCAGTTGGGGGATCAGGACCAATATGGATAATATCACTTAATCTGAGGCAGTCACAAAGGGGTAAAGCAAGGAAGTCAATATTGATTGATTGTCTATAATGTGCTGCTCATTTTTCTTTTTTTCTCTCTCATTTTTTAAATTAATTTCTATTGGAGTCTGGTTGCTTTACAATGTTGTGTTAGGTTCTGTTGTACAGCAAAGTGAATCAGTTATACGTATACATATATCCCTTCTTTTTTGGATTTCCTTCCATTTAGGTCACCACAGATCCTTGAGTAGAGTTCCCTGTAGGTTCTCATTAATTATCTAAATACTTTGTACAGAGTAGTGTATATACGTCAAACCCAATCATTTTTCAACCATCCACTCATTTAATCTTCCTATAACCACGCTGTGAGGTTGCTATTATTATCTCCCCATTTCGAGGTAGGAAGATGGAGCTCAGAGAACGTACAACCAGGGAGAGGTGGGAAGCAAATCAGGGCTTTGAACTATTTTAATAAGTTATGCTGAGAGCAAGGACAATCCCTACCCTCAGAACCCATCAGTACAATTATGTTATGAAATTGAATATCTTCTTAAAAGGAAACAGTAAGCAAGGAGCCCTCCTCTGGTGTATAGTTTATCTGCCAAGTGCCTTTCCATGGTTCTGACTCACAGACTGCTTCCATGGCCCTTCAGGCAAAGAACTTAAGAGTTTTCCACATCCCCATCTCCACGGAGCGTTTTCCCGTGAGTTTCACAGCTGGGGCCCTGATTACCTGGAGCTGCTACTTGACTGTCCAAATTAGCATCACACCAGGATGACCTCTGCCCACGGGTACGTGGAGAAGTCTTGGCATGAGCTTGTTCAGGTCCAACCAACCTTTCCTTTTTGATGTTTGTGGTCCTGACCTCCTAGGGAAGCCCTGGGCTTTTTTTCTTCTTCTTCTTACTGGTGGTGACTTGTTGAAGCTACATTTTGCCAATAAATATGAGTGAGATCACTTGTGCACAGCTGTTAGCCTATCTATATGCCCCACAGCCCCACAGCTGGGCCCTGTCACATGGCACCAGCCTCAGTGGGGAACCACTGTTTAAAAAGATGGAGGGAAGCAGACAGGGGGCAGGTTCACGATGTTGGTGTGAGCATGGCAAAGGGAGACTCCGTTAAGTAGCCTGAAGGAATTACCTAGACAGAGAAATCCTCAGAGCCCTCATAGCCATTTTTTTGTTTGGTGGTTCATGTACACAATACAGTAACACACGAACATGTTGACGATGTGACCAGTGGGGACTTAACCAGTCATTCAGACTGAAGGTTGTCTATCTGTATTAGTTTCACGTGTCTGCTGTAACAGATCATCACAGATTTAGAGGCTTAAAACAACACAGATTCAGTATCTTACTGTCCTGAAAGTCAGAAGTATAAAATGGGTATTGCTGGGCTAACGTCAAGTTGCTGGCAGGCCTGAGTTCCTTCCTGAGTCTCTGTGGGAGAAGCCACTTCCTTGCTTCTTCCGACTTAGAGGTTGCCTGTGTTCCTCAGGTTATGGTCTTTCTCCATCTTGAAAGCCAGCAACTGTCGGACAAGTCTTCATGCTGCCATCTCTCTGACTTCAAATCCGGGCAACATGGAGGTTTGGACCAGCTAGAATGATCTTTTCAGTTTTATCTGTACTTGTTGGGGACTGAATGTTTATGTTCCCTCCTCCAAATTCATACGTTGAAATCTTAACCCCCAATATGATGCTATTTAGGAGGTGGTGCCTTTGGGTGACAAATGGGTCATGAGGGTGGATCCCTCGTGAATGGGATTAGTGCCCTTATAAGAAGAGACACGGGAGAGCTGCTTCCTCTCTCTCTGTTCTCCCCCAGGTGAGGACAAAATGAGACGACGAATGTCTATAAGCCAAGAAGTTGGCTCTCACCATACACCATATCTGCTGGCACCTTGATTTTGGACTAACCAGCCTTCAGAACTGTGGGAAAGGACTTCCCTGCTTGTGCAGTGGTTAAGAATCTGCCTGCTGGGACTTCCCTGGTGGTGCAGTGGTTAAGAATCTGCCTGCCAATGCAGGGAACAAGGGTTTGAGTCTAGATCCTGGTAGCCACAGCTACTGAGCCCCCATGCCACAACTACAGAAGCCCGCACATCTAGAGCCTGTGCTCTGAAGCAAAAGAAGCCACTGTAACGAGAAGCACGTGCTTGCAACAAAGAGGAGCCCCTGCTTGCCGCAACTAGAGAAAGCCCACGTGCAGCTATGAAGACCCAACGCAGCAAAAAAAAAAAAAAAAAAAGAAAAGAACTGTGGGAAATGTTTAAGTCACCTGGCCTATGGTAATTTGTTGTAGCAGCCTGAGCTAAGACACTAACCAAGGTATGAATTAAGAAAAAAGAAAAACACCCCTTGATGAAGCTATATGTATCTGTTCTGATATAGCTGCTGGAGTCCTTGGATAGTAACTCTAAGTTGTGGGGTCAGGTTCCTTTTCTGCCAGTAACTAAATATTTGGCCTAAAGAGTCCACTTACTTAACTGCAGGCCCCAGGTTATTCATCTTTGTAATGGGCACGAATTCCATGGTCCTATCCTCCACGACTGTTGTAAGGGCCCATGAGATAAGGAAAAAGTGCTTTGCAAAGGATGTTACCTAAGCAAGCAGCTTCTGTGGCCTCACCAAGATCGCCGAAGAGAGAGGTCCATGCCTGTTCCCACCCACGGCACACCCACCCCACAACTCACCACACCTCCTCCTTCCCCAAGCCCATGGGTTGCTCTCTTGTTGTAGATTACTTTCTTTTTGGCATTCCATACTTGATTCGATTTACATACTTACCATACAGTAGTGTCTCGTAAGAAGGAGGATATCAATCGGTCCAGAGTGGGCGCTCGATAAATATTCGATGAGTAATAAATGAGTAGGAGAAGGCAAAAAGAAGAAAAGGGAGGAATACGAATAAGGAATGTGCGGCAGGTGGCAGTGTCCTTCCTCCCTGCCTCGAGTAGGAGAAGCTTCGTTTTTACTCTTTGGGAGAGAGTTCTTTACATTTATCTCCTGTTGGGGCCCTCTCTGTCAGAGAGAAGGGGACCGCCTTGGGAACTTCTGCATCCTCAGGCATAGGCCATGAGGACCAGGGGCCACCCTCATGCCGGTCCCTCAGGGTACAGAGGAAACCACCTTCCCTCTAATACCTTTGTCCCCCGGGGCAGCTTTGTTCAAAGAGCCCTGGTCTTCGGGGCATCAGCGAGTCAACGAAGCGCCACGTGATGTCAGCTCCCTCACCAGCTGTCTTTTTGCGGCGCACTGGTATCCAGCTGGTGGTGGGTCCTGACCATAGCATCTGACACCATGTGTAAATAGGTGCAGGCATAACGTGTGGCTGGATGGCACCAAGGAAAGCTGAGGAAACATGGAACACATTTAAACTGTACAGCGTGAGAATTGTTGCTGGAGGTGGGTAGTCTTAGTACGTCAAGCCACTCGGCAGTGCTACGTGGAGTTTGGCTCTAACCTTGCTCTCCTGCCCTTGCTGCCAGGCCTCGCAGGGTGGATCTGAGCTGCCGCCAAAGGAAAATGCTGAGTGTGCGGGTTGCAGATTTGACCCATGGTGGGACCTGTGAGCTGCCAGAGCCCCTCCGCTGCTCCTGCCCCCTTTTGAGAGCCGAGAACCCTCAAGTAAGCACTCAGTGCCCCTTGCATCCGCTCTCCTCGGCTGCCTCCTGCTCTCCCTCCTCCAGGGTCTTCCCGGAGCTGGGCAGCGGCTTCTCCTGGCCTAAGAGTCAGGGCTCAGTGAGGAGCTGTTGCTTCACCCCCGGCCCCTGAGGGCTTGGAGAGCCGACCTGCTTTGTCCACAGGAAACTGCAGGGCTCGGGCCAGTGCAATGGAGTAGTTTGATGTGAATAAGCAAAAAAAAAAAAGGCTTCCTTCATCTCTCCGGATTGGACTTGTTTGTAAAAAACAAGTCCAATTTTTGTTTGTTAAAAATCCCACCCCCAACACTCCTCGCTTTGGGCAGTGCTATTGTCCAGTGTCTGCCCCTGCGTCAGAGGGGGAGGCCGAGACTGGCTCCCCAAATCTAGACGTGGGGGCCTGGGGTCTCAGAGCAGCCAGCCCCGAAGTGAATCCGCCACTGAAGTGAAAGCAGAGAGCAGGGCCAAGCCTGGACGTGGGGTAGCCGGGGGCCAGAGAGGGAGACTCTAGGTTCTCCTGCCCCAGCAGACACCCACAGGCTGAGCGAGGGAGCTTCCCTTCCAAACTCTGCAGCGTCTCTGAGGAGGAAAAGGCTCTTGCAGACGTGCCAGGAAGGCAGCATTGGAAGCTGCTGCTGGCACGGGGCAGGGCGTGGGCTGGGGCCGTCTGCTCTCCCACCCTCTGGCTCACTGGGAACCCCGTGCCTCTCTGACATCATGGATGAAAATCAGGCCTGGCTTTCAAATATTGGGGCTGCCTCGCCCAGCTCAGCCCAGCCAGCTGGACCCTCCCAAAACGGGATCTCTTTTGTCAGCTGCCTTTTATAGAACTATAAAACCAAAAGTTCAAGTAAGAAGCCCTAGACCAGTCATCAGAAAAGGCCGGCTTTGCCTCCCGTACTCTTCCTGACTTTTTCCTACTGCGGAGCTTCCCATCCAGCAGAGCTGCTTGGCTGCGGGCTTCCACCTCTCAGCCTCATAAAGATGCTACGACCCCAGAAGGCACATTAACCTGTCTGGGAGGGGGTTCTGGTGGAATTCAGGGCAAGGAAGGGGAAAGGGGAGGTTAGGCTGCGGTGACTTGGGGTGAAGAAAGATACCCCTGTCGTGCAGTGAAGTGGAACATAGAAATGAAAGAGGAAACTGAAAGAGGAAACATAGGACCACAGGCAGTGAGGGCGAGACTTTTGCCAAATAACTGTGACCTTTGTTATTTTGAACAACTTCTTCAGGCATTTGAATCCTTTGCCCCAAAAATAAGTGAATAGGATGGTGGGACACCAGATGACCTATGCTCAGTTACTGACTTTGGAAGGGAGGGAATATTAAACATTGAGAGCTTGAAAGGGGTTGAATTCCCACCTCCTTAGGGCAAGTCCTGGGCCACAGTCGGCCCTAAGTTAATAACGGCTGCAGAAAGAAGCAAATGGATGAAATTGGTTCTTTTTAACTTAACAAAAAATTGGACTAAGATCGATCGATAAAGGGCTCTGTGGCTAGAATGAGACCCTACTTCTGCAGTTCAGGAGGCCCATTCATGCGGTCCAAGCACGCGCGGAGAAAAGACCGAACGGAGCTCACCCCAAGCTCCAAGATGGTGGTTGAGTCAGCACAGCTGCACCTGTGGGATCATCTTCTTCCTGGCCTTACCTTTTAAGCACATAGTTGAGCTGTAGCTTAAAGGATTAATGTGAAGTGGAAGAAAAGGTGTCAGTAAAACCCTTCTTTGCTCACATTAGTAGCTCAGTTATCTTGACCTGATAAAGATACTTTTTTTTCAAGGGATAATGCATGGAACCTTTCTTCTCTTGGCCTTGAGACATTAGCATGTATATTGGGTGTTAACGTCCCTGTGGGTCTTTCTGATTATATATCAGGCTGTTATATAACTGGCATTATAAGATTGGAAAGGATCTTAAAGATAAGACCTGGGTCAAAGTCTTTAATATATGAATGAGGTTGAGGGAGGTTAAATGACTTATGCTTCGTGTACACTTATATTTATCATCAGTCAAATATTATTATTACTATTGCTCTCCTTATTCTTGCTGTTGTTATTCTGACTTAGCACCTACACACACTGGGAGTCACTGGTGAACAAAAATGGACAGTGTTCTTGTTTTATGAAGTCTACAGACTAGTTGGGGAAACTTGACAGTAAACAAAGCGAATAATGTGAAGACGGTACTTTTCCAGAAAATGCTGAAGAAAACAGTGAAGGAGGTGACGGTATTTTAGGTATGATGTCCAGGGAGGGCCTCTCTAAGCAGGTGGCCTCTGAGATGACCTCTCTGTGATGAGACAGCCAGCCATGAGAAGATCCAAGATGAGTTTCCAGGCAGTGGGATGGCAAGTGGAAAGGCCCTGAGGCTGGGACAATCTAGGTATGTTTTGGAGACAGAGATAGAGCACTGAAGCTGAAATATAGTACGCAGAGTGAACAGGGAGAGGAGCAGTATGCTACCTGCCTACCACCAGCCCACTCACAGCTGTCTATAAGGAAGTCCCACAGACCTTTGTGTAGTTCTGGGATTAATGTGTCCTTGGTGATCCTACCACTCCCCTGTTGTGCTAACCACCAGTCTTGTCCTATAAACTCTGAGAGAGCAACCCCAGGAAGAAGGCTGCTGACCCACCCAAGAAACCATCAAAATTCCTTCCATCATGCATCCCATTGCAGTTTACCATCAAAAGTCCACGCCTATAAGAACATCCACTGTCACTCAGACTTTCAGACCTTGTTATGGGTTGAACTGTGTCTCCCCCAAAACATATGAAGTCCAAACCCTCAGTACCTCAGCATGTGACCTTATTTGGAAATAGGGTTTTGTAGATTTAATCAAGTTAAGATGAAGTCATTAGGATGAGTGTTAATTCAATACAACCGGTATCTTTTTTTTTTTCCTTTTTTCCTTTTTGGCTGCGTCGGGTCTACATTGCTGCACACAGGCTTTCTCTAGTTGCGGCCAGTGGGGGCTACTCTTGGTTGAGGTGCATGGGCTTCTCATTGTGGTGGCTTCTCTTGTTGCGGAGCACGGGCTCTAGGTGCGCAGGCCTCATTAGTTGTGGCACGTGGGCTCAGTAGTTGTGCGTGGGCTCAGTAGTTGTGGCTCTCGTGCTCTAGAGCTCAGGCTTAGTAGTTGTGGTGCACGAGCTTAGTTGCTTCACGGCATGTGGGATCTTCCCAGACCACGGCTCGAACCCATGTTCTCTGCATTGGCAGGCGGATTCTTAACCACTGCGCCACCAGGGAGGCCCCCTGGTATCTTTCAAAAAAAAACGGATAAATTTGAACAGTCCCTCAAAATCCTTGCACGGTGCCCTGTAACTGCAGGTCTCTCGTTGTCAAAATACCCCATATCCTTACCCTTTTCTAAGAATGTTCTCTTTGAGTGCTTGATGCAATTGAAGCCAGCCTCCCCTCGACGTCACGGCTTCCTTTTCAGCCTTCTCCAGTAGCGGCTCTTCACTTCTCCCCACGGACACAGGGCCTAGAAGGGGCTTTTGTGTCTGACTTGCTCCACATTCCAAGCTCCAGATATTTCTTCATCGTCTCCATCACTCTCTCCATCCCTGCTCCTTTGATGCCCATCGCATCAGACGATGTGCCCTTGACCCCCCCTCCCTTGGTGAGCTAACCACTGCCACTTTCTCATCACCCCGTCACCTGCAGGAAGCTTTGCACCTGGCTCACCTTTACCTACCATACTTGGTGCTTTCAGTCATCATGTAGCTAAGCTTTCACTACTCAGGTCTCTAGGGTTTGGGGTTTATTCTCTTCCAATGATCTCATCCTCTACGCCTCCTCAGCCCCTCCCTCTAGGGCTACACCCAGCCAGTCTGTAACTCCTCTTTTTCCCAAATCTCATTTTTAAGGATTCACTTTCCAGCCACCACCTGCTGTCTTCCAGCTGATTCCCTCTCCTACCCTGACCTCAGCAATTTGTTGACCCTACCGAGACCTTTAACCCAAGGACTCTTCCATCTGGCACAGTTCCTTCAATCTTTTGTGCCCTTCATTCCCTTCTTTCCATCTTTATCGTCACTGTCTTGCATAAACTCTCAACTCCCATCTTTCCCTCCAGCCTGTTGACCCGAAAATCTCCTACTCTGCTTCCCCCCAGCTGTCCATGGACTCTGAGCCTGCACCGGAGCATTTGAATATGGCAGGAGGGAAACGTAAAGCAGAGCTGTCACGTGTTCGTTTTTGACCGCAGACCTCACCCGGGCCCTCAGCGCTGCTTGGTAAACCATGCTCCATTCCCCCGGTCACATCCCAATCCCACTCTCCAAGGCCACGATTTCACATCTCCTCTCTTCTTGCAGCCACCCCTCACTCTCAGTTGATGAACTCCTCTTTTATTCACTGAGAAAGAGAAGCAGGTAGAAGAGAACTTCCTCATCCATCTCCAAATGGGTCACCTGCCACTTCCTTTAGTACCCACCGATTCTGCTTTCCCTGCAGACCTGCTCCCCTCGGAGACTTGCTCCGTTGCTGGGGCACCAGATGCCATCTTGAATTACCCACAAAGAGACTTCTCTCCAGGATGATCTATCCGTCCCTCAATATTGTCTTTACTCTCCAGTGTCTCATCCACATCAGACTGTAAATGTTTCGGCGTATCTCCCGTTCTAGATAATCTCCACCTTCCTTGGTAACATCTTCCAGCTGTCGTTTTGTCTTCTTTGGTCGTATAGCAGAACTCCTTGAAATTGTTACCTATACTCCACTTCTTTATCTTCACCTCATAAATTCTTCTCAGTCCTCTCCCACAAGCCTTTTGTCCCCATTTTCCTGCTCTTGTCTCAGCCCTTGGCTGCATTTAAAGATGAATTCTCAATCCTCATCTGGAGATTATAGCAGCATTTGGAATAGCAGTCTTTCTTCATTTGGCTTCTTGGATATTATACTCTCCTGCTTTTCCTGTTTCCTCAGTTGATTCTTTTTGTTTTTAATCTCCTTTCCTTTGCCCCACCTCTTTTTTTCCACCCCCTAGATATTTATTTGCTCTCAGGCTTAGCCCTTGGCCCTCTGGTATGTCTGTACTGCCTTTGCAGATCTCATTCAAGACCATGGCTTCCAATATCATCAATATGTGGATGACCTACAAATTTTTATCTTCAGACCCCATCTCTCCTTTGAATTCCAGACTTACGTATCCAACTGCCTACTAGACATCTCCACTCTGACATCCGATAGATATGTTTGATATAACATGTCCAAGATGGACATCTTGATCTTTCCCTCCCTCACTTTTCCCAAAATACGATCCTCTCACAGGTTTTCCCATCTCAATAAATGGTGTCACCATTCTCCAGCTGTTCATGAAGTCAGCATGATCTATGAGTCATCCTTGAACCCTTTCTTTTCCTCTTGTTGCACACACAAATCCATCAGCATGTCTCTGTGCAGCTCATATTAATGGAAGGAACTAATCAATGCTATGAGAAAAATAAAGGCTGTAGGGATAGGATGTACCAGAAGGAGGGGAAGGATGGAAGTATTATTTGTTAGTCATGATGAAGGACAGACTCTCTAAGAAAGTGACAGTAAAGCAAAGACTTTCCTGAAATATAGGAAGGCCTGAGCTCCAGCAGGATCTGAGGAGAAAGCCTTCCAGCAGAGAAAAGAGCAAGCGTAAAGGTCCTGACGTGGTCAGGAACGTGTCATGTCTGAGGAGGAAGAGCGAGTTCAGAGCCCCCAAAATAGACCGAGGAGTTACGGCTGCAGACAGCCCAGATGATGAAGGCTCTTTTCAGTATGGGTGAGCCTGAAATTTGCATTTTAGTCTCATTGTTATGGGAAACAAGCAGCCAGTTTTGAGCGGGAGAGTATCATGATATGATTTATGTTTTATAGGTAATGTTGGCTCCCTGGTGAATGGGTTGTAATCAACCAAGAGAAGATGCAGGGGGTCCAACTATCAGCTCATTGCATTATTCCAGAGCAGGGGTTGGGCAAACTTCTTCTATAAAGAGCCATGCTAGGGACTTAATGTTCGTGTGACCCCACCCCCAAATTCATACACTGAAGCCCTAATCTCCAATGTGATGATACTGAGAGATGGGGCCTTTGGGGAGTAATTAGGTCACGAGAGTGCAGCCCACATGATGGGATTAGTACCCTTATAAGAAGTGACACAAAAGAGAGCTCTCTTCCCCTCTCTCTGTCATGTGAGACTACAGTGAGAGGACAGCCATCTGTAAAGCAAGAAGGGGGCCTTCGTCAACAATCTACCCCTGCTGGCATCCTGATCTTGGAGTCCCTAGCTTCCAGAACCATGAGAAATACATGTGCATTGTTTAAGCCCCCTGTTCTATGGCATGCTTGTTACATAGCACCTTGAACTGCCTAAAACAGGGATGATAGTATTTCAGATTCTGAGGGTCACTTGGGTCTCTGTTACAGCTACTGAATTCTGCTGTTGCAGCGCTAATTCAGCTACAGATAATATTTGAATTAATTAACACTTATTAACAGTGCCTGGGCTGGATTTGGCTTGTGGGCCATAGTTTGCAGACCTTTCTTCTAAACTGGGCATGGCAATGCCTTGGCCTGGGCTTAAGCATAAGCATTGTTTTAGCAGTAACTTTAGACAGTCTTGCTGCTACTGGATGAAATGTGGGAGCTGAGATCCACCATTTAATCTTTCCACTTTGTCACACTGCTTGGGCGGGCTTTTTGTTTTTACTCATCATTCCTCAAACAGTGCTGTTTATATTCCTATTAGGGTGAACAGATAACATAAGGTTGCCATCCACGAAAAAATAAGTACTGATTCCCCTTAGTGGAAAAGAGGAAGTCCATCCAGAGGTCCCTGGTTTTCTGCTGAAGTAAAATATTCTCCCCAAAACCAATCTTCTGTCTCCCTGGTACTCAGTAGCTCACCAAAGGGTGGTGGTGGGGAATGATGGTGGGAGTGGTCTTCTCAGATGGGGAGGAGTCTTTTACCACCGAAATTGTTTAGGTGCCAATGAAAAACAGATTGACAGTCACTTGTTTTCTCTGTTGCCTTTAAATTCTCTACCTTCAGTTCAGCTTTTTACTGTCTGTGTCCAAGGGCAGACACACCCACTGCCCCCCACCCCCACCCCACCGGTATATCATTGCCCTACCTGCGCCAGGGAGATGGTGAGGACCTTGGTGACTAACACCTCTGCCCATAAGCCGTGAGACACAGAAACTTAGTCCTGATTCTACCATAAGCTTTATGTGTGATGTTGGGAAAAAACTCCCATTCGGAAAAAGAGGGAGAACAAGAGAGTGAAAAAAAAAATAGCCATTTAAGGAATTAGTCACGTGTCACTAAATATATGAATATCTAGAAGTTTCCCAAGGACGGCAACTGTGGGATAGAGGGTATCAAAAAAAGCAGTAGGACGCTTCATACCCTACTGAGCATGAGCTGAAGGCACAGAGGGGGAACCCAAGAGGGCAGCTGGTGTCCCCAGCCACTCTCTGTTCCCCCTTCCTGCGCCCGTCCGGGCTGCCGTCCCCTCGCTGGGAACAGGCTGTGCTGGGCCATGCTGCCGAGCGTCCTCTGTGCAGTAATAAAGCGCACACTTACAATGCTGGGCTGAGTGACAAGAACAACATGAAGTAACGCTCTACCCACCCACTGAGAAAGCCGAGTGTGCCACACTCCTCTGTGTCATGCTTTTAAAAATATCTCCACTGACGATCCAAGTCTCAGGTTGGGTTTGAGGGGTGTTTAATGCCTAACTGTGCCAGGTGGAAAATGTTTTCATCAGAATCCCAGGGACCTGGGTGATGGACGTCTCCTGGCTTCTGCGTGGATGTGTGCGCATGAATGCGTGTTTCAGAGAAATGGGGGTGGGTGGCTCGCTCTTCCCTCTTCTTTCCCCCTTTTTCTTCTTTCTTTTTTAATTACATCTTCCTGACAAAGAGGTGTGGTCCCTGGCCCTGCAGCCCAGACTCTCCTCCACCTCTGACCCGCGAGGAGAAGGATGCAGAGGGCTCCTCAGCACCCGGCATGATTCTCAGCATCAGTGGAAACGTGAACCGAGGGGCCAGCAAGGAGCGAAGGATTCTTGTGAGTGAGGGGCTTAGAAGCCAGGGGAATGTCTGGGGAGCGAGACAGGCCCTTCCAGAGGGTCCATCCCTTGGTTTCCCCCTACTTTGCTTCCTTGCGTAAGAAGAGCACAGCCAAGCCTAAGTCTACTGGAATTTTGTCTCAGAGTAGGGGGTTTCAAACAGCAGGGTGAGCCTTATAACCTCTTTGTGGTTTACTCGTGTTTACTTTGGAATCTCTAGCACTTACCAGCAGGGCAGCTCTGGCAAACTGTCTAACCTTTAAGCCTAAATTTCCTGACTTGTAAAAGGGGATAATAATAGCACCTACGTCTTAAGGTGGTAGTGAAGAGTGTATGATGTGACTCCAGACAAGCACTCGGACAGGACTTGGCACAGAGCAAGCACTCAAGAAATGTTAGCTCTGCTTGCAGCTTCAGAGCTTTATGGGTTACCAACACATGGAAATAAAGTCTTTCACTTGAATATCACAGAGGAAAAATACATGTGAGGCTCCATGGGCTCTGGTCCCCACCTGCGCTCTGACCTTGGACACTGGCTCATTCTGCTCCAGTGACCTGGAATTTCTTCCTACACATCAAGCATCCAAACCTTTACGTTTGCTGTTTCTTCTGCCTGGGATTTTCTACCCCCAGATATCTTCATGACCTCTCCATCGCTATTTTGATGCTTGCTTGAAGTTCATTTATTTATTGGAGAGAGAATTTGTTCTTCAAACTATCTACAATGGCACTCCTACCCCCCAGTCTCTATCCTTCTTCCCTGTGTTATTTGCCTTCTTACCACTACTTGCATGTTATATATATATATATTTTTTGCATGTTATATATTGACTTAATATATTTATTATCTAGTTCCTCTATGAGAATGTAAGACCCACGAAAGAAGAAGTTTTGTCTTTTGTTGCTGGTGTTCATGGCAGCATTTCTGACGTCATAAACAGCACCCAAAATATGAAAGGATACACTAAACATCAACTGAATGAATGAACAAATAAAATATATGTATATATAATCCCCGTGTAACAGAGGGAGACTTGCATAGTCACAGAGCCAATAAATTGCTGAATCAAAGCTCATACTGGGATCTGTTTGTCTCTCTGGTTTACCCCAATAATGAGGAATACTGAAAGCACTCAGGCAATCAAGAATATTCTGGGCCTTGGGGCTTACCTTTATAACTTTCGACACGAGGTAACTTTCAGCTTAAATCCATGAAATTCACATCTGAATCATTGCAGTCTGTCCTATCCGGGGTATTCTCAGCCCATGTGAGAATATTTGATTGGAAATATTACATGTATATATGTATGTGTGTATGTATATATATATATAGGAAACTTCAGGGTTTCTTTTTTTTTTTTTTCCTATTGATTCTTCTTGTGATTTATATACTTCCCCACTGTCTCATATGACTTTTACAAGCTCCCGGTGATAAAGATGCAATCCCGCTCCCTCGGAGTTCCTGAAGTTCCCTCCTCTGAAATAGAAGGCCTCCTCTCTATGGCTAGGTGCTTATACGATATACTTCACACTGCAGGGAAGGTATCTCTCTCATCCTGGCAATGTAGCATCCCCCAAGTTGCATGCAGAAATATTCTTCCTGGCCTTTTAGGATTTCTGTGTAATGGAGCAAACCACGTCAGTGTTGGAAACTGCATTTGAATGAACCTATGAAAGTTGTCAGGCAAGATACTGAGGGACCAGACAAGTGAATGGATACTGAGGGACCAGACAAGTGAATGCAGCCATCTGCTTAAAGTTCTGAAGACACAGAAGATTATTATCCTACTTCCCTTTTGTTTCTACGCAATTTGAGGAAGCTGAGTTGGTTAAGTGTGATTCTTACTGTCATCACATACTGAAACGTAAAACTCCAAGGCCATCAGTGGAAAAACCCAACAGGAAATTGGCCCAACGCTCACCTGTCCAGAAGCCAATCCACACTTTTACTGTGGATAGCAGAGCTTAGCTCTGGTCCTTGCCAACAACAGACCTAACTTTGAAGGCACACGATGTTTCCCATTCTCACATGTCCCGGCTCAGGGTCAGGGACACAAGAATATCATTATTTTATTTTATTTGTTTCAGTGCAGAAGAGGAGCTTGCCTCACTGCTCAGGGCCCAAGTGTTCTCTGGACTTTCGGGACCTAGAGAATTGAAGACGTATTTTTGTTCGCTGTTGTGTTCCATTTTGGACACAATAAGTCACGTTCTCTATATCTGGAACAGGAGCCTGATTGTTTTATATCTGGGCAATAGAACTTGTGATCCTACAGCTGCTTGGCTTTTTAAAAATGACCTATGGGGGGGCTTCCCTGGTGGCGCAGTGGTTGAGAATCTGCCTGCCAATGCAGGGGACACAGGTTCGAGCCCTGGTCTGGGAAGATCCCACATGCCGCGGAGCAGCTGGGCCCGTGAGCCATGATTACTGAGCCTGCGCTCCGCAAGGGGAGAGGGCGCTATAGTGAGAGGCCTGTGCACCGCGATGAAGAGTGGCCCCCGCTCGCCACAACTAGAGAGAGCCCTCGCACAGAAACGAAGACCCAACACAGCCATAAATAAATAAAATTTTAAAAAAAGACCTGTGGGCATTTTCCTCTGCCATTTAACTCAGATGTAGTAGGAAACTAGTTTAGTTCGTATCTCTTCCTACTGTTGAAAGGGTTCAGAGTGTGTTGAGTTCAAGGAGAATAAGCAGCAATCACAGCTCCAAAACCCAAAGATTCCAGTTAGGAACTGCCCTGAAGGCAAGTTTATTCCACGGGTTCTCTCCGCCTTCATGCCTCTCCCAAATTTCCCCAGCCTATTTGCACCATGGCATCTTTGCCGATGGTGCGAAGATCTCGCTCCAAAGAGGCCTCCCTCCAGTGATGTTGGTAGCCCAAGAGGCTGCCATCGGTGACATCAGACCTGTTGGCAGTAACCACAGTGGCGTTTCTGACATTATGCCAAGAGTTCTATGAGCCAGGCATGAGGGGGTAGTCCACATAACCATTCCTGCCCAAGCTGCCCTCTGCTGGGACAGCCACCGCTAATTAATGGCCATCTGGTTAGACCATACTGGCTATCCTGCCAGGAGCAGCCAGATGTCAGCACATTACTCCAGTCTGTGACCTCTTTCACGATATTAACATGGGTTATTTATGCGTGGGCTGAGGTGGTCACCCTATCTGAGCCTCCTTCCTGGTGCGCGGCTTAAGTTATTATATATAACTGCATGACGATACCATTAATTTTGGGTCTTGCCAAGTTCCAGACCTGTGTGCTCTGTAGTGGGTTTCTGGGCCTGGTTCAACAATAACAATTTTTAAAAACACTCCAGTGTCTCATTTCTCTGTGTTTTCCTCGGGCTCTACGTAAGTATAGATATGAATACTCTCTTCGTGGGGATTCACTAGCCTTCAGATCCTGCCAGCTGTCTGTGAACTACCCTCTCTCCTTCAATTAGAGAGGGGTGTCAAGTGAGTGCCTTTTTAAGACTCGGAAGAGAATCGGATGTCATTTTTGATGGTGTTCTCCTTGCTCTTCGAAGTTGCATGTCGAAATGCCTTATATCCAAAGCAGGTACTAGGCCAATTAGTTTACCCCATGAGGGAAAGAAAATTGGATGGGTACGGAATGAAGAATCGTAAAAGCTGAGTCCTGGGCTTAGCTCTGACATCTACATGTCATGGGCACTAGGGCGAGTTGCCCGCTCTTTCTAGGTCTCAGACTGTTCTTTTCTACATTTCCACTCTGTATGTCTTACGTATCATGAGTGTTGATAATTAGCTCTGAAATGAATATATATTTTTAATAAAAACATTTAATAGGTCAACTAATAACTAACCTTCATGCTGAGTCTGCATTCTGTGAAATGTAGAATTAGAAAATGCTGAGTATAGGTAACTCTACATTGGTCTGTGTCCGTGATGTTATTAGCATTTGTCCTACTTACCTCAAAGGGACGTCACAAAGAGAAAGTGAGATACCTAAGCGATTCTGATCTGGTACATTTAAAAGGACTGTGTTAGTACATGAGGTCATGTTTTTCATCTTTAAATTTTCCCTCTTACCTTCTCCCCCTTCCAACCAATAGCTAAGGGCCAAAAACTCCATTTCTACAATATCTCACCCTTACCGTACAATATCTAATCATTATTAGATTCTCTAATGGCTGTCAGCTCAGATAGTACCACCTCCTAAAGGGTGGTTTGAAAATGCCTGTGGGCATTTCGGGGTGTTACAGCATGAGGGGCCACGGAGATACTAGTAGCGTTGAGCACATGGTGGTTAGTGATGCTGTTCATTCAGCAATGTGCTGGCCAGTGCTTCACAGCAGAGACTTACCCTGAGTCTTGCACTGAACATTTATATAAAACCTGCTAATATTGGAACCTCGAAGCTGATTCTATCTCACATGTAGGTACAGTTCTTCATGTTTTTTTTAACATTCTACGAATATCCCAGAAATGCAACTTTCACGTACATTTTTAAAAGATTATATTGCCCGTTATTCAAAAATTCCCCAAGAGTTTGTCATTTTAGAAATATCGCATCAAAAATGGAAGCGCCGGGCTTCCCTGGTGGCGCAGTGGTTGAGAATCTGCCTGCCAATGCAGGGGTCACGGGTTCGAGCCCCGGTCTGGGAAGATCCCACATGCCACGGAGCAACTGGGCCCGTGAGCCACAACTACTGAGCCTGCGCGTCTGGAGCCTGTGCTCCGCAACGAGAGGCCCGCGCACCGCGATGAAGAGTGGACCCCGCTCGCTGCAACTAGAGAAAGCCCTCGCACAGAAACGAGGACCCCACACAGCCAAAGATAAATAAATAAATTTATTTTTTAAAAAAATGGAAGCGCCATCATGGTACTTGAGCTGTTGATAAAACATGTTTGTACTGGGACCGCTATGCAGGATAGTACAGCGAGCAGGGCCCTGTTTATATTGGTCCCCACTTGCAGTTGGTGTATTCACGAGGATGCACGTCTGACGAGTTCCTTGAGTTTGTGGTGGAGCATTTTACATACTGAACATCTGAGTATTTACACACTAGAGCAGGCAGGGTTGGTTTCAGGGCTGTGGGCCCTGTGCGTGGTTGACTGCTTTGTCATCACTGTCTTGAACCCTTAATACTTTTCATTAGGAGCCTGCATTTTCACTTTGCACTGGGTCATGCTAATTATGTAGCCATTCCTAAGAACAGGGGTTGGCAAATATTTCCTTTAAAGAGCCAGATAGTAAATACTTTAGGCTTTGAGGGCCAAGAGGGCATCAAGGATGCTATATAAGAATTTATATAAACACTTTAAAAAAAATATTTTAAAATGAAAAAAAGCATTTTATCTTATGGACCATAGAGCCACATAAAAACAGGTCGAGGGTTATATTTGGTAGTTTAATGACCCCTGTACTAGAATCTATGTTTTATTATAAAATAGTCACTTCATTGCTTCTTTATGCTACAGTTAGGGCATTATGCTTATTTTCCGGGAATTACGTTTGTAGGCAGGTTATATTCTACGTGAATTTCATTTTGAGATGGTAAAGAAACTCTACAAAATCTAAGTTACCGAGAGAGGGTGTTGGACCTGATCGCATTGTTCTGGACTGTTCCGTTATGGTTTCTCAACTTGCCTTCTCTTCTCCATACAGTTCATCTCACACACTGCTGTCTGAATGATTTTTCTCAAAATTCAGCTTTGATCATGCCATGCCACTGCTCAAAAATCTTCTTCACCATAGTTCAACTGCATGACGTTCGGAGATTTCAGATTTGGATTGAAATTTCTCTGTAAAAATTAGCCCTACGTTCTCCATCTAGCTCTTGTCTCCCAGTTCTCTATCATCTCGCTTTTTATCCATTATCCTTGAACACGTTTCTAAAGCTGGCCCTTCCAGGAAAGCATAGCCCTGGAGGCCCATGGATCTCTGGATCCTTCTCATGGTGCCCCTCCCATTTGGTCCTGCATTTACTTAATTCTCCCCTTCAGAAACACCTTGGTAGCAGAGACTCAACGGGCTTCCGGAATCTTCAACAGAGCCTTGTTGATAAAAAGTATTAAATAAATATTTGTACAATTGGATTGGATTATAATACTAATCCAGGGTTTAAGCCTTGAGATTATTTGTTGGAGAAAGCAACTCATCCTGGAATTTCTCTTCGAAACCCCTTAATGGACATCAGGTGTAGCATATGCTTATGTTTGCATTTTTAGCATCCAGCTTGCCTTCTTCCTTTGTAAAAATGAGACAGACAGACGTGCAGCTCGATTTTGTTCCTGTGTCCTCCCTGCCTCCCTCTAGAGGACGTTTTGTGTTAGTCTAAGTCAGTCAGGACTAGAGTTGTCAGATAAAATACGGATACCCAGTTAAATGTGAATTTCAGATAAATGACGAATAAATTTTTTAGAGTTAAGTGTGTCCCTTATATGGTATGACCTGTCTTAACTCAGGTTAGACCAAAAGGAGAAACTTGTATTTCACGTCTTGGAGAGAGCTTTTTCTTTCTCGTGTTAAATCTCAGCAAGGGAGCACAAAGCCACTTCTTGCAGCTATCCCGTGACCAACAGTCTTAGGCTATAGTGGATGTTGGCTGTGGAAAAGCTGTCTTCCATCAAGAGCTCAGCAGTCCAGAAGGTTTCCATGTTGTAACACCTCCATGTCAACCCATGCTTTGTTTTTCCTATTATCACGGCAGAGGATGAGAACATGGAGAATGTCTTACCACTCAAAATCACACAGGTAACTTCTGCTTAAAGCTTCCTGGACCGAAATAGTCAAATGGCTTTCCTTAATTCAAGGGGACACCAAAGAAGTATCATTCTATAGATACCCCAAAATAGAACAGAAGAAGGTATTGATGAATAATACTGCTGTCTGCTATCTGCCAACTTAAAAAGAACCTGGAAGGGAAAATAACTTATTCCCTTGACTTAAGATCAATGATATGTTTAGACAATCCTGTAAGGTCTAGAGGACTAACACAGGAGACATTTCAAAGCTTAGTAGTCGCTACTTAAACGTTAAAAAAATAATTTTTGAGGTTATTTTTATACAAATTTTTATATAAATTCATATAATATAAAACTAACATTTTAAAGTGGCATTTATTACATTAAAAATGTGCAATTACCACCTCTATCGAGTTCCATAATATTTTCACCACTCCTAAATAAAACATATGAATCAGTCATTCCCTGTTTCCCCCGCCCCTCAGCCCTTGGAAACCATAGATCTGCGTTCTGTCTCTGTGGATTTCTGTCTTTCTGGATGTTTAATAGATAATCATACAATATGTGACCTTTTATGTCTGGGTTCCTTCGTGTAGCATGTTTTGGAGGTTCATCCATGCTGTAGCATGTATCAGTACTTCGTTCTTTTTTATGATGGAATAATATTCCATCGTATGTATAGACCATAATTTGTTTACCTGTTTATTCACTCTTTCTACCTTTTGGCTATTATGAATATGTGTACTTTTTTTTTAGTCCCTGTTTTCAGTTCTTTTGATTATATACCTTGGAATGGAATTATGCGGTCATGTAGTAATTCTGTGTTTGACTTACTAGGAACTGCCAAACTGTTTTCCACATTCCAAAGCGGCTGAACCATTTTACATCCCAACCATCACTGTGTGAGGATTTCAATTTCCCCGTATCCTCACCAACACTTGTTATCTTTGTTAGTTTTTAAAATTCTAGACATCCTGGTGGATGTGAAGTGTTATATCATTGTGGCTTTGATTCGCATTTCCCTAATGACAAATGATGTTGAGCATGTTTTCATTTGCTTTTTGGCCATTTGTATATCTTTTGGGGGAAAACGTTTATTCAAACCCTTTGCTCATTTTAAAATAGAGTTGGTTATATTTTTGTTGTTGAATTGTAAGAGTTTTTTATATATTCTGAATACTTGACCCTTATCAGATATTTGATTTGCAAACATTTTCTCCCATTCTGTAGATTGCCTTTTCACTTTCTTCCACTTTTCTCTTCCTTTGTTGAAGAGACTATTCTTTCCTCATTGAGTGGTCTTGGCACCCTTGTTAAGAATCAGTCGGCCATAATTATATGGGTGTTAGTAGCCATTTGTAACATATAACAAACTTCACAACTATAAAAACAGCTTTTATACCTAAATCTCTCAGGCTTCAGGTTAAGACATTTTCTCTTTCCTGTAGTGTTCAGAGAAAATGGAAGAAAATTTGGCCTATAAATGCATGTAAACTACAATAAATATAACTACCCAAATTGACATTCAGCCAATATTTGTGGACAGCTTATTAAGGGAAAGGTAATGTACTTGACACTGGGGGGATAAAATATGAATAATATATAGTCCCTGACTTACAAGAGCATCACAATCCAGTAAGGAAGAAAAGCACATACACGAGTAACTGTGCCCAACTTGCACAGAATGATACAGAAGCAGCAAGGAAAGAATGATTCATTTTGACTGTGAGTATTGGGGAAGACGTTGTGAAGAGGAAAGTGGGTAGCATGAAGTGTCTTGGGTGATATTAATAAAACCTTTTCTGATGAGATTGTTTTAAAATTCTAAAGCAGGTCATGCTATGTTAACTCTAACCTTGGATCCCACTAAAATGGCCAAGAAATTAACCATTCCAATGGCTGTATCCAGATTACAGTTATTTCACCAGCATAAGAGTTAAGCCTTTCATAGTTTTCTCCTAGTTTGTGTATTTCATAGCAAAATGCTTCAGTATAAAAACACACAGGAAATACTTTTAATAGTATGTTTGGTTTGATGTTTGTGGGATGGGAGTGAAGAAACAAAACTCTTATGGCATGTGTCATGGATCCGGGTGACTTCCAGGTGAATTTGCAGTGTCGAGTTGCTCACGTGTGCTTAATTCAGGAGGGCTCTTGAAGAAACCACCCAACAAGAGTGAGGAAAGCAGGATTGGGCAGAGGGAGGCGTTGAATTGCTGTGTAATTGCAGCACAGGCATTGGCTGAGCTCACGGGGAGGTCTGGAGCCAGAATGGCCCCTCGGAGATGTCCTGAGTTCAGATAAGGATACTGGACCTTGGTATACCACATACCCTAGTTACTGAATGTGGGCTTTTCTTGGGATGGGGCGTAAACTTGGGTAAGGTGTCTCCCTTAAGCTAAAGGCAATTCCTGGACAAGATTGGTCTGTGAGCTGTCAACAGACATCACTTCTCATACCTGGGAAAATAATTTCCTTGGTCACAAAGGGGTAAGTTGGGCCACATACCGCAGTATCCAGTACAGAGGGTAAGGCTGGTGATTACCGTGGTTACCATTTTCAGAGGAGGAGAATGAGACTCAGTAGTTTAATTGCCTGTCTAGGTCCCACAGGCATGCATGGCAGAGTTAGTACCAAAACACAAGTCTTCTGATTCCAAGCCAGGTTGCCTTTAAGCAACGTTATTGTCCCTCAAAATGTGCCGTACCATTTCACCTCGAAAAATATTGAAAGCCAGTTGAACTTCAGTCAGTCAGATTTCACAACTTGTACCTGGGAATCCCTCTTTTCCTTCCAAAATATAAACTTCAGTTCTCAACTTGCCCGTGTCAGGGAATTCTTCTGAACCTCCAGTCCTAACAGCGAGTAGTTTTCTTTCACCACAAACACAAGCACTTATGTGTACTCTGAAAGCAGCATATAGGGTGAAAGCAGAATATTATTAGAGTTATTAAATTAATGGAGTAATATAGCATCCAGACATCTATGCTATTATTACATTAATGAAATAAAAGAGCATCCAGACATCTATGCTATTTTCAGACAGCAGTATAGAAAAAAAGTATTAACAAAGAGGATATGTGTGAAGGTCAGGGGAGGAGGGATGTGCATGAAGTGGTTAAAGTGTCAGCTTGAGGCCAAAAAATAATGAACTTGAAAGCCAGAGGGAAGGGAGCATTTCCAGGCAGTGCTCCCTTTATTTTCAATATGCTGCCCTAAGAACTAAGAAACTAGGCAAGTCTCTGCCTCCAAGGGTCTGCAAGCTGGTTACTAGCTACTTGAGTTCCAGCCCCTACAAACCTGTCACGTTGGAATTCGAAAGACAGTCACGTTGTAATTACCATCAGCATTGAAGCCTGATGGAAGAAAGTAGGGTATGTGCCTAAGGGGGAGGATGCGTGAAGAGTTTGGATCTTTCCTCCACCACCTCCAAGCTGTATGATTGGCGTAAGGGTCTTGATCACTTTAGGAAACTGAATAGACTCCTTATCCATACGTGGTAGAACATAATATCAACTTCATAGGGATGTTGTGTGATGAAATTGAGATACTATGTATAAATTTCCTAGTGCTGAGCCCTTATGAATGGTTGATTTCATACCCCGTTAGCTCTTAGTTTACATATTTTTTTAATTTATGTGTGTATGTGTGAAATGAACCTAAAAGGACTGGGATATATTATAATAGTATTATAGGGCAGTGCTGTCAACAGAACTTTCTGTGATGATGGAAATGTTCTGTATCTGTGCTGTTCACTATGGTAGCCATTGGCCCCAGGTGAGTTTTGAACACTGTGGCTAGTGCAACTGAGGAATTGGATTTTAATTTAATCTAATTAAGCTGTTAGTTTAAATAGCCACATGTGGCTAGTAGCTACCACCATAGACTGCAAGGTTATGTCAAGATGGAAAGATATTTTAGATATTATCTGATCCAAAGTGATCATGACGGGGGATAATATACATATTTCGGTGAGATATGAAATAACATGCTCAAGGTTTCACAACCACTAAGGGGCCGAGCTAACATTTTGGCTTGGTTGTTCCCTCTCCTTACTGTTCGTTATGATAATTGTGCTACCTTGGCTTTTGGCGGTTAAGCATTGTAATCTGGTCACTGTTACTTAGAGGTTCTGTCATTTCATTGCGACTAGTGAGCTCCGTTTTCTCTCAGCATCTTCTCCTGAGGACCCTGTCCTAGAGAGCAGAGCCATCACTGACCTACTTAGAGAGGCTGGTACCCCTCTCAGAAAAACATTCCTATTGCTTCGGAAAATGGTTCTTCTGGGCTGCCCCGTGAACGTTATTCCCAGGTGGCATTTTCAGCCATTCTAGAATGTCCCCGTCTTTGGCCTTTTATTCCTTCCTCCATGGTTGCCATGGGAGTTCTGGTACTTCTACCTGCCTTAATAGCGGCGGGGGGCCGTCACTTTCCCCATACATCCGGGAGCCACTCGTGGGATGCATTCATGCCATTTCCCACAGTCCTCGACAGGATGGTTAAATCCTGTCTTGGGGGGAAAGGGCGTGCACGTCAGTAAGACTCTCTTTTATCCAGTGTTATGCTCCACGCGCTTAGTCTCACGAGCTCATACTCCAGTCCTGTGAGCGCTGTCCCCGCTCCTGGCAGGGCATGCTGGCGGGTCCCCAGCCCCCTTGGGGCTCAGTGCTTTCCCCCCTTTGGCAAACCCAGCTCCTCCTCGGTTGGGTTGGGCTGTGCCTCGTCCTTAGATGTCACCCCAGTGGCCAGGACAGGAGGTGGGGACAGTCCTGAAGGTGGAGCATGTTGTCTTGCAGGGAGGAAGCCCGGGCACTGCCTTTAGGCAAGGAGCCAACGTTAGCTTACTGGGAGTTGTGGATGACTTCTGCAGAGGCAGGAGAATCTGGAGGGGGGCAGTATTTGTGGGTATCATGACCCAAATGTCCCCATCCCAAGAGTCAAGGCCCCGTCCTCTTTAACTAGGGCTTTGGCCTTGGCCTGGTCTCCTTGACGGGCAATTAACCTCCTTTGGCCTAGTGCTCTGCTTTGTCTGCCCTCTGGAGGGGGGCGAGCTTCTGTCTGTGCCACCAAGGACCTCTTATGGTTTCCCCACGTAGCTTTTAATTGCTGACCCATCGTACTCAGCTTTTCCATTTCCTAGGGTGTCAGTCAAGCTTAGCAACGGCCAACCCACTGCACTCTCCCTCTAGTTGCTCTTCCTCCTGTATTTTTTTTTTTTTTTTTTGCGGTACGCGGGCCACTCCCGTTGCGGAGCACAGGCTCAGCGGCCATGGCTCACGGGCCCAGCCGCTCCGCGGCATGTGGGATCTTCCCGGACCGGGGCACAAACCCGTGTCCCCTGCATCGGCAGGCGGACTCTCAACCACTGCGCCACCAGGGAAGCCCTCCTCCTGTATTTTTAAACGTCTAATACCTTGTACCATCTCATGCAGGCTCACAGATACAGCCTCCCCCGTCCACCCCTGGTGGACCTTTAACAATAGCACTGCTCCATCGTGCTTCATCTGGCACCAGTAAGGGGTCCTCATCGTTAGCTGGGTGGCAAGTGATCAAGTTCCAGAATTCCATCTTGGCACCTGCTTTATCAGCCCGTTCCTGGCACCAGCCATCACAGTCAGAGTTCCCTGGGAGGTTGACTCCCATGTAGAGGGGGTGTGCAGGATGGTTCTTAGGGAGAACTCCTGGGGTTCACATCTTATGGCAGAGAAAGGAAGGAGAACTGGGCAGAAGGAAAAGCTGGGCTGTAGTGCAGAGCCAACCACAGGCAGCTCTGGAGCTAGCAGCGTCTTCTGAGTTGTCCAGAGTTAGAGAAAGTGGGCCTTTATAACTCACGTTAGTTAGTTCTTGGATGTGAGCTGCCATGGAAGAAAGCTCAGCCTTGGGTGAGGCATCTTTCTTCAGTGGAAGCCATTCTTGGAGGAGGTGGACAGCTGAGGTTCATCTCAGCCCAACCAGCACCTGGGGAAATCCATTCCTTCAGGAACATCCCAGCGTTCACCTTCCATGATTATGAGATGTTACCATATTGCATTTAAAAAAAAATACATTTATTATTTATTTTATTTTTGGCTACGTTGGGTCTTTGTTGCTGCGCCGCGGGCTCTCTCTAGTTTCAGCGAGCGGGGGCTACTCTTCGTTGCCATGCGTAGGCTTCTCATTGCGGTGGCTTCTCTTGTTGCGGAGCACGGGCTCTAGGTGCATGGGCTTCAGTAGTTGTGGCATGCAGGCTCAGTAGTTGTGGCACACAGGCTTAGTTGCTCTGCGGCATGTGGGATCTTCCCTGACCAGGGATTGAACCTGTGTCTCCTGCATTGGCAGGCGGATTCTTAACTACTGCACCAACAGGGAAGTCCCAAAGATGTTTTTGACGTGGACCATTTTTAAAAGTCTTTGATTGAGTTTGTTACAGTATTGCTTCTGTTTTATGTTTTGGTTCTTTGGCCCCGAGACATGTGAGATCTTAGCTCCCTGACCAAGGATTGAACCTGCACCCCCTGCATTGGAAGGTGAAGTCTTAACCACTGGACTGTCGGGGAAATCCCTTCATTTTTTAATAAAACCCTAAACATAGAGCCTTGCTCGACCTATAATTTGAACTGTGAGAGGCCCCATCAGCAGCGAACACTGAGAGAAAAGAAGCATTTTGAGCCAAAAGAACGTCAGTTGACAGAATGAGCATGGGACATGGAAGAACTTTTGTGTACCAGACAAAGGGAGGGGAGGCATGGAGAGGAGGTGGCACCGAGAGCATGGTGGCCGGGGGAATCTAGTCTAGCAAGACACTAAAAAGAAATCTTTTTTTACAGCAGCCCCGGGAAACTTACTGAGACCTCATAAAATAACGAAAACCGGGGGAGCACCATGCTATGCTAAGTGTCTCTTTCACTGTTTTACAAACTGGGGTAAGGTTTTATGAGCTACTTGGCTTCCCCTTTGGATGCTTCTTTAGGAGAAGTTCCTGATTTTTCAGCCAGTTATTTTAACTTTGGGCCAGAGAGTGAGAAGCTTCCAAAATAGGATAATGACCATTTAGGCTTTCTGGCAATGTTCTCCAGATGTTGACCCCAGCAGGCACTTGGCTACCTTACAGATGAATTTGCCAACAGGGGATCAAGTCTGGTGGCTATGGGAATATGACACTGGGTTGGGGGGACGGTCCCTCAATTTCTTCAGTCATTTCCATCAAGGAACAAGTCATCAGATAATATTTATACGTTTCTTGGATACTGAGCCAGCCTCAGAGTGGGAAATGGAGTTTTAAGTTCTAAGAGCTTAAAATAGCCTCTCCTCTCAAGATGATTTGGCCATCAAAATTGAAGGAAAAGAGAAGCCAACCGCCATTACCTATCTACATAGAAAAACAACCAACCAAACAAACAGTAGTCTCTTCATGGGTAGTTCTTTGGTTTACTCTAGGGCTGACAGTGATCCAAGGAACATAGGTCATTAGTTTAAAAAATCAGGGACTCATCCTGGTCTTCAGTGTGTCCTTCTCCAGTTATTTAAGGGATTCCAAAGCATGTGAGTCACCCATCTCTTAGATGATGCTTTTGCAACGGAAAATTATCAAGCTAGTGGGCATATCAGCACTCCAAGATGCGATGGGTCCTAGATCCAGTTTGAGACCCTCTCATTAAGTCAGTTCCGTACTTAGGGAGAATTTTCTGCTTCAGGTGGTAAATAAAGGAATCATTTAACGTTCACCCCTAGTTCACTGAGGTATCACATAATCTCGTAGGTTGAAGAGACATGAATGGTATAAAAACTGACCTCGGTCCTCGTCTCACTCAGAGACACTCTGAGTTTATTCCTAAGTCCAGGAGTATAATATTTTGGTGACCTGGGGCAAATAGAACTTGGCAGTAGCAAGAATGGCTTAGGGAATTTTCAATATCATCCAAAGGGCCCCCGCATAACCTGAATAAAGGGCCTAGGAGCAGACTCTATTCCCATCACTTAACTTTTCTAAGCCTCTCTTCTTTACATTACTGCTTAAGTTGGGACAATACTTTTTTCACTTTCAACATCATAAGACTTTTTCTGTGTGTGAGAATTAAGTACTTGTGATGATACGAGGCGGCATGTTAATATAAGATCTTGTTTTATCACCCACTACAATCATTTAATTCAGTCCTGGGTTTCAAGTTGCAAAACGTCAATTTATATGAGAGAGAGAGAGAGGGAGAGAGGAAATGAATGAATGAGGGAGGGGGGAGAAGAGAGAGATTCCTTTTATAAAAAATGTCAACAAAATCTGTAACGAGGCTCAATGTGATTTTATTGCAGTCTGATGGCTTCACACTCATAAAGCATGACATCTACTGTATGCTGGGTTCTGTATGTTGCTCTGCTCTGCTCTCTGCAAGACTCCACATTGCCTGCTCAGGACCGTAATCTACAAGGAGATGATATTTGCATAACTTTCCCTGTATAAAATCACTCACAAACCGATTTTGGAAGAGTATCGATAAATGCTTTTGAGCTTTGTTTAAAGTGGAATTAATTGTGTATGTGATTTCCGTTCAAATCTTTAGGGGGGAAAAAGCCATTCTAAATAGCCCAGGTTTGTTAAATTAAAAACACACACAGAAACATCACTTGCCATAGGATAATAAAGTTGGAGAGGACCTTTGATATTATTTAATTTTTTTTGAGAGGTAAAGTAACTGAGGGCTGTTAAACTTCATTAACTGTTTAGTAGCAAAACAGACAGGGGCTCCGCCTGCCTTGCCCACTGCTGTATCCCTCCTCTCCCCTGGAGCACTGGTTCGCAGCCAGGGGGCATTTTGTCCCCATAAATGCCCCAGGGGACATTTAACAAGGTCTGGAGACATTTTTGGTTGTTACAACTGGGGATGAGGGATAAAAGTGCTATTGGCCTCTAGAGGCCAGGGATAATGCTATACACGCTACCATCCCAGGACTGCCCCTGCAGCAAAGACTGATTTGGCCCAAAGATCAAGGGGTCAGAAGTTAAGAAGCCCTGCTCCATAGGGGGAAAAAAATTGCAGTGCGCACATAACTGTACTCCCAGGATCTAAGGAGCTGGTAGTAGCTGGCATGTGCGTTCTCAACAGGAACAATGTCACTACCAAGGGGGCGATAATTTGTTCTTTCTAGGCCAGAGCAAAGAAAGAAGGAGAGAGAGAGAGAGAAAGAGAAAGAGAAAGAAAACATTCTTCTTTTAAATATATAAAGCACAGATATACATACAATATATAAATGGATACACAGTATGTCTGTGACACTAAATTTCATGTAAAAGAGGGGCAATTAGGAAAAAAGTCTAAAGAGTTTTCTTGGAAGAGTGTGATAGTGGGGAAAAAAAAGGCTGGGAAACACTGATGTAGCATGATCGCACTTTCTCTTCCCCCAGCCTCTGCATGGCACCTGGCTTTGGGAACAAGTGCCGTGCACCTTCCACTACCGCTCCTGACCATGCTGTAACCAGGATGCTGCTCTCCGAGTGTTTCTCTGCCCATCACTTTGCATTCTGGGAAGCAGAGACATGGCAGCAGGTCTCTCAGTGACTGCCTATCCTTTTGTTTTCTGTGAATTAAAGACAAAAAGGTACAGGATGTTGCGGGGCAAGGGTGGTGAGAGAGAGCTTGAAGGGGCAGTGTGTTGGTCATATCCAAAATCAGGGAACACTGGGATGGAGGAGGCTGCCCCATTTTCCAGTAGCTTGAGTGTTATTTCCCGGTGGCCAAAGTTGGATGGTCCGCGGGCACATCGATCTCATGAAATGAATTATGAGAATGTTTTTAATTGTCTTATTTTTCTCAACCCATCTGTGAGCTCTTATAGCTTACGAAAAAACTATAGTTTATGGAAAACTGTCTGGACTCTGCCAGTAGGTGGTTTATCTGTCTGAGTTACCTTTTTCTGGGTCTTTGTAAATCTTTTCCTGGCTGGTAGTGAGAGCCTACTGCAAAACGCTACTTGGATGTTTTACTTTTCAACTGAGATTTAATAAGTATGTTTTGACTCCTTTGGGATTTGTGGGTGACCCCAACCCATCTTTTGTTTGAAATAATTAACATCATTTTGTGGCTTCTCGAAGCAAGTTTTGGGCTTCAAGTAAGCAAACCTGGGTTTCTGCGGATGAGTGAGTAGTTTGAGGGACCGCTCTTAAATCTAAGTGCGTATTCCAGTGTCAGTGGGATGCAAGAGATTTATCTGTGGCCGTCGCTGGAAGTATGTTTCACCCCAGAGAAATTTCTGGAGATGTATGTAGAGAACGCTCACCTAGGAATTGAAGGGTATAGAGGGAGTGTTGAAGGGGTGTTCTGGTATTCTTTATCCCACGTTCCCTCCCCCAACATGGAACCCACGTTGACTTTATCCATAACAGTGCCTATTAAGCCACAAAACCTCGAGAAACAGGGCAGTAAAAAATAACGAAATGCAATATTCAGAATACATGGAAAAGCAATAATTTACTTTAATCCTGGGGACCAGTAATAATACACCTGCCTTGGAACAGGGGATGGCATAATGTTGGCATAACATTGGGGGTTTAATAATTTCTGACCACATTTTATAGACCCTTTCCTGCAATTAATGCTAAATAAAGTCAACATCTTCTCCACCTGCTGCTGTGTTTGGGGTTTGCATGGAGTGCACCCACTCTCCTCCATTACCCGGTCTATCGCAGTTCTTGTTTAACCTGTTCTTCTTTCATTTTTTTCTCCTCGATAATCCCCAGGACTATCACATGCACTGTTTGTGTTTTGTAAGGTTTTCCATTCCTTTTTAAAAAAGAGTTGAGCTAATTGAGTTCAGTGCCACCCGTCCCATAGCTGTGATCATAAGGCCACCTCTGCAGAGCTGGTGCCTAAGTGCATGTTCTCCCTTAATGGTTTGGTATAATTTTTCTCTCATCTCTATTTTTAATTAAAATATTTAAAATAGATAACCAACAAGGACCTACTGTGTAGCACAGGGAACTCTGCCCAATACCATGTAATAACCTAAATGGGAAAAGAATTTGAAAAAGAATAGATACGTGTATCTGTATAACTGAATCACTCAGCTGTTCACCTGAACCTAACACGACATTGTTAATCAAGTATACTCCAATAAAAACAAAAAGTTTAATAATTAATGTGAATGGCTGTTCCTACACACACACACACACACACATTTGCTATTCTTTTATTCTTCATCTTTCTTAGGTAGAGTCTTGAAGCATTTAGTTTTCCTAGAGAATAAGATTCTCTATGTTCATGTAAATTTTAGCCCTTTTTGTCACACTGATGTCTTGTTTTGAGAATTATTCGGCAACCACTGGGGGCTCTGGTCCAGGATCTCAGGATGAAATAAACACTGGGCAGGTCCTAAAACGTAAGTTTGAAGGTCAGGAAAGAGAAGATCACCTGCATTGTAGTCTTTGTCTCCTCTTAGCCATGTTGAGAAGGAAAGCAGTGCAAGACTAACATGAATCTTCATTTTGCAAAGATCAAGGTTAACCCACAGAGACGCAACCGACACAGCCGTACTCCTGAGTTTAGACGTGTGTGTGTGTGTGTGTGTGTGTGTGTGTGTTTGCTTTGGGGAGACGGAGTTGAAAGCTACAGAAACCATTAGCAGTGCCTAGTTGATTCAAATCAGTCTCAACGTTTTTCGAAATCTCGCCTAGATTCTTGCACTATTTTAGACTGCAGTGAGGCGATTAATTCACACAGGGGGCTGTTTATTTAATTGTAGTAACGGTAAATAAAGCCAATCTGTCTAATCTCCTATTTTTGAGTTTTTAAATACCAAATGGTGAATGGTAAGCAAGGCTGCTAGTTTTATAGCTTCATGAATTAGTTCAGCTGAAACATATTCTGCCCTTTTCCATTTGGGAGCCAGCGGGGGGCCGGCGGGGTGAGGGTAAGGGTAGGGCAGGATTTGTTAGCCAGCACTAATCGGTTCTTGGCCTCTAGCAATTCTCTGTGGCAGAAGAAAGGGAAGAGATAATTATTCCCCTGAATTGCTGCATCAATGACTGCATTTAGAACCCTCTCCTTAAAGGCTGAGCACATTTCCCAGAGAATATTCTCAACCCTTCGCTGATCTGATTTTGGGGTAAATGAATGTTCTGAAAATATCTGCTAGCGAAGTTTTGTTTGCCTGGGACTCTCAGAGACAAGGATGCTCCAGTGGCTTCAGAGGGGTGAACTTTCTCATATCTGTCACCAGGCTGTTAATGAGGGTGGGTTTTCGCATCTTTGCAGTGGGGTCTCCTGGCAGGAATGACCAAGGAGTAGGGTCCAAAGGCCACTTTCCTTATTCCTTTTTCTTTCTCCCCATCTTGGCCTCCCGCCCTTCCTCGCTATGTCATTCTCATCTGAATTTGTGGATCTGTGACTTTAGGAATAAATGAGTGAGAAGAAAAACAGAGGAGAGAAAGAAGACAACACAGAGGCCATAATTACCATCTTCCTGAAAGGAATTTGAGGTCTTTGTGGGTATCTGACAATACGTGCCAAGAAAACATGTGGCTCTAACTGATTTTTCTCTCTTTGATATATCAGTATTGGAAGGTCAATGTCTTTGGGTTCTGTGGAAACGAGCAACCATTGCCCAGGAGCTCAATTTTGTCAACAGATCCTGAAAAATACACTAGCTTACCCACAATTCCTGTTTCCTGAGATGCTTCCCCAATCCTTTGAGGTTGACCTCTTCCAGGAAGCCTTCCTGACCACCCCTCCTCAGCTGGTGACTCCCTCTGCTGTGTCTTGTGGTGAGTTTACTGACTGATCCCTAAGTTTAACATGCCTTGTTTATTTTTGTAAGTATATTAATTTTTCTGATTATAAATATATATTTACATGTTAGTTTCCAGAGAAAGAAGAGTGCTTAAGAAAGTCTAAGGAATAAAAAACAAAACAAAAAAACTGCAAACCCTCTTCCTTTATTTCATAGCCCAGGGGTCGAATGAGAAGGGGTGTCAATCTAGTGACTTGGGAAACCCCTTGGAATTGAATGCTAGCTCTAACTAGGACTGCCTAGCTGGGTGCCCCGAGTGATTTTTTTTTTTTTAATCAATTTATTTTTTGGCTGTGTTGGGTCTTCATTGCTACGTGAGGGCTTTCTCTAGCTGCGGCGAGCGGGGGCTACTCTTTGTTGCAGTGCGCAGGCTTCTCACTGCGGTGGCTTCTCCTGTTGCAGAGCACGGGCTCTAGGTGCTCGGGCTTCAGTAGTTGTGGCTCACAGGCTCTAGAGCGCAGGCTCAGTAGTTGTGGCGCACGGGCTTAGTTGCTCCGCGGCATGTGGGATCTTCCCCGACCAGGGATCGAACCCGTGTCCCCTGCATTGACAGGTGGATTCTTAACCACTGTGCCACCGGGGAAGTCCTGCCCCTGAGTAATTTAACTGACCACTCTGAGTCCGTGTCTCCAATGTAGTTTGGGGATAATAATAGAATTACTTCATAGTTTATCATGAGGTTAAATGAGTTAATCTATATGTAAAAGTCTCAGGATATTTCTTGCCTGCCGTATCACACAGCAAGCCCTATATAAGCCTTAACTACTGTTACGATGATCCTGGTAACCATGTAATGTCTGTCTTTCCTTGTCTAGCCCTTCCTCTTTGCACTGGCTGCCAGAATGCTTAGTTAAAGATGTAGTATATAGCATTTTATTGAATGAATCTGGCTTATCTACCTTAATCTTATGCTTGTATTTGTCATTTTGTTTGCATTGTCTTTGTAATTTGTTTTAATGCATTTTAATTTTTTATATTATATGCAGTTTTCTAAACTGACATAAACCTTTTTTGAAACAAAAAAGGGCATCCAGTTCATAACTAAACAAGCTTTCTATTTTCAGAGATCTTTGTATGGGCATGGCTTTTGTCTCCTACCACGTGGCAGCAGTGCTAAGGCAGAAATCATATCTTAACTTTCTTATGTCCCCCATTGCTCTTTGAAATTCTTTTTTTGTACATGATAAGACCGAATAATTTGTTTGCTGGGTGTTTCTAAGGTCTTTCCATTTTTATGAGTTTCTGTTATTGGTATGTATCGGAATAAAAGCATGGGAATAAAAGGAAAGAGTCACATTTTGCATTTTGGTTCATCTCATTTCATTAGAGTTGAATGCAAAGAAGTATCATGATGTCCTTTAGGCTTGGCCCAGTGTTCTTTTAGGACTTAGGTTTTCTCATAATGTCAATGGTAAGACATCCCACAAGCAATACTGACAGAGTATAAATCCTATAATCAAATGGAAAAGAACTTCCAGTTCATTTCGTTTAACCTCTTCTTTTATTAAAGAGAAAACTGAGTTCTAGAGCGTTTTGCATTGTTTGAGGTTGATAATATAGTGAGAGTTAGAACTTGAGGCTCTTTACTTCACATCCACTCTTCTTGCCAGGAGTACATTGATTTGAAAATGTTCCTTTACTTTGATTTAGATCCTGTAGTAGCATTTCCAGCGTGTTCCTTGGGATTACTTAAGTAAACTCATTAGTAAGATGAAAATAACTTTTCTATGTGTGTGTGTATGCAGGGGGGTTGATATTTCTTATTTTCAGAAAATATTTCTTTCTGGTTTCTTACATGAACACCAAAGCCACAAAAGTTGTGTATACAGAATATGCATCACAGATCCATCTCGGAGAGTAAGAAATTAGAAACAACATAAATGGCCCTCAAGAAGGACATACTAAAATATGGTGGTACGTCCATAAATAGAATGTTTTGCTGTCATTATAAAGGAAGACACAAATCTATATGCACTGATGTTAAGACAATAGCTAATATTTAATGAGCATTTATTAAGTTTAACTACTAAAAGGCTTAGATAGAGTATTTCCTTTAAGTCTCAGAACCACACCAGTGATTGGTTGTCTTTCTACTGGGACTTAAAAAGGTTGGGTAGTTTTCTCAATCCACTCTAAAGTTCCTTTCTAGAACCTATGCACTTCACCCTTCTGCTCTCCCAACTTACATGGAAATATCTATGATATATGGTTGTGAAATATAAAACAAAACTGGTAGCATAAGGATTTTTTTGAGTGTGTGTGCGCTTAATTATGTGGTGTGTGTGCCTATCGGTAGACACATGCCTAAAAGGTTTTGGAAGTATATACACGGAAACCACTAGCCAGTTATCTGGGCAGCGGGTTTACGGATAACCTTCACTTTCTTTGTATTTTCAACATCCCTGGAATTGTTCCATAGTTATTATATCTACATGCATACCTATGTGTGTTTAACGTTTAAAGTTAAACACTTAAAGTTAAATAAAATAATAACACTAAAAACAGCAGTGAAGCTGCCAGTTCGTACAAAAGGAAAACCCCATCAAATGAATTATTAAGACCTTGCCCTAAATAAAAGCACCTTAAAAACTTGACTTTCTGAATTCAACTTGGGTTTTGTTTTCTATTTTCCAAAGTGGGCTGTGGGAGTGAACATAAGCTTCGGTCACTTTCCAGATGCATCCAGCCCTCTGAATATGGGCTGCAGAGAGGCAAGGCAGGGGGTGGGAGAGCCTGGGACCCCCACCTGAGCACCCAGCTTCTGAGGTCTCCTTATGACCCTGGTTCAACCTGCCTTGATTTTCCACAGGGAAGCTGACGTGGAAATGACTCTTTTGGAAAGGGATTTTCAAAGTGGACTTTGCTCCAACTCGGCGAATAATTAACTTTTCATCCTCTCATAAAATTGAGACTGTGGCTGGTTCAAAGCCCAGGACCCCGGGCCTTAATTGAATTAACTCGGTTTTCCATCCTTGTGAAGGATCATTCCAAACCATAACATTTAGCAAGGGCTGCCCTTCCTGGCGAGAACATAAGCGTCCATTGAGAGGAAGATCGCAGACTCAGGACTGTGGCACGCAAATTGGGCCTGAGTGGAAAATGGGACGCTCTCCGAAGGGGACAAAACACTTTCTGTTTCCTACACTTTAAAGTTCAATTTGAATGCGTCTCCACACGACGCCGAGTCCGCCAAACCAAAGAGAGCAGCCGGTCCCCTGGGCTCCCCGGCCGCGGCGCACACCTGGCTCTTTACCCCGTGCTTCTCATCTGCTACTTTCTTCACCTGGAATGGATGTTCTTGCCCCTCTTCTCCACGCGACTGCCTGCCTGTCGCCTCCATTCAGACCTCATTTGCCCCAGTCCTCCTTAGCTCTTGCGCCTTGATTTTGACTCCATTCGTGTCCCCTCTATGTAGGCATCTGCACCCCTCACTTTCTGAAACGAAATGTGTTTCACCAACTTCAGGTTAAAGCGCTGTCATGCACAGAGGAGGTCCGAATGGTCAGTGATAGAAGTCATTCTCCCAAACCGAATGAGTTGAAATAAGACAGTCTTCGATGATGTGTATGTCCAACAACTGTATGTACAGAGGAGCTAAAACAACAACAGCAACACATAAAACAAAGGGCTTGCAATTAAACTGTAAGTCCCCGGAGGGCAGAGAGCGGTCTCCTCCTTATTAAGATCTCTGCTTGCCTTTGCATACTGCTGTGCGTGCCTAAAACACTCGGTAAATACTTGGTCGATAACACATTGTCTGCAAACCAAGAATAGGACATCTCCCATGCCTGAAACCTGGCACAACTTAGATTCAAAAATATGGCTTTAAGTAAATTTAAATTCTTGAAAGCGAAATTATACAGCAGTTGGAAATGTTTTTCTTTTCTTTCAAAATCTTTCTGGTCTTGTTTTGAGAGGCTTTTGCATTTGAGGTAATCTCTTAAAGACCACTAAAATCTACTCAACCACAGAACATTCAGGCATGCTGAACCTTGGAATTAGTGATCCACCGAAGGAAATGTAGAATTAAGTTCTAATATTGAAGCTGACACTTGGGCTTCATCTCTGGGACTGTGCAGGAAAAGTCTGTCTGTGTGGGATAAGAAATATAATTTGTGATTCAAGGTCAGCGGAGGAAAACCCTGGGGTTTATTTTATTTGGATTGTGTTTCTGAAATTTTTATTTGCACTGGCTTACTCGGTCTCTCTCTGTAGACCCCATTTCTAAAGACAATGTCTGGATGTATGAAGGCTTTGGAGGTGACACTCCAGTTTGTACACATATGATCAGGAGGCTATGCTTATGGATTTGTAAGAGAGTAATGAGGTTCATATTCTAGTGGAGTACCTACCTAGAGCAGGATGGGAAACATCTAGAAACTCAGCCAGGCTTTCAGGGAATCAGGACCCTTTTCCCTGCTCTGTCCTGTAACCTCTCTTCAGCTAGTGCCTGCCCCACCCCCACCCACTTTGCCTCTGTGTAAGTCCCTCCCTGTTATTCCAAGCCAAACATCTTGACTTCCAGGTCTGGTTCTTAAGAACTGCATTTTGCCAGGCTACATTTTTCCTCCAAATTTTCTTCAACAATTTGATCTATCGGTTTTAAGGAAAAGTATGGGAAACTAGTAAAAGCCTGTTGAAGGTGGCAACCTTTATGGAGAGAAAAAAAGCCCTTTCTAGGAGATGGTCCCTCAGCCTAAATATCAGACACCTGGATGTGTGTGGCTGACATGCGAAGTTAGGAGCCGTTCGTGGTTTTTAATTAAGGGAAAAAAATGGGGTTGAGAATAGCTAGTTCTTCAGGATTCCATTCTTTCTGCTTCTACTTCAGATAAGGAAGTGGTGAAAATACGATCACTTGTTATGGCCATATCTGAAAGCAAAGAGGAAAGCCGCTTCTCTCCTATTTATCATAAGGCCAACTGCCATTTCTGCATAAATAAAAGGGTGTGAGACTGTGATGTGGGGAGAGGGTAAGGATGCAGGGAGCATCACAGATGCTAGAAGGGGAACTGAAGGAACATGATGGCGTTGGTGATGGTGATGATGATGATGTTGAGGACGACAGTAACAGCTGTCCTATGTTGAGTCCTTTTTACATGCCAAGCTCTTTCATGTGTTTAAACTCATTAAATCCAGACAACAACCTGACCCAGTAAGTTCTAGTCTTAACGCAGTTTTACAGATGAAGAGAAAAGTTATTTTGTCCAAATTACAGAGTCTGCATTCACACTTAAGTGTAGCTGACTCTAGACTAGCTTACATTCTTTTTTTTATTTTTGCAGTACGTGGACCTCTCACTTGTTGTGGCCTCTCCCCTCGCGGAGCACAGGCTCCGGACGCGCAGGCTCAGAGGCCATGGCTCACGGGCCCAGCGGCTCCGTGGCATGTGGGATCTTCCCGGACCGGGGCACGAACCCACGTCCCGTGCATTGGCAGGCAGACTCCCAACCACTGCGCCACCAGGGAAGTCCTAGACTAGCTTACATTCTTATCCAGGGTGAAATTTAGGGAGCCCATTGCAACATTACTTTTTCTCCCTTTTCGCTTCAAGTGCTTCTCATTCTTTTTTTCTTTTTTTTGCATACTTTCCCATCTGAACTCGATTCTTTTCTTCAGGAATAAATATGTTTAGAGCTAAATTAGGAAGTGTTGGGAGTGCGCAGTGGCTCGGGCAGTTCTTCCCAGGAACGAGGGTAGAAAGGCAATTGTCTGCAGCCAGCCTAGCCCAAAGCAGAGATGGGCATGGCTGTGTGCTTTCCCTTCCTGAGCTTCATAACGTGTGGAAGCCACCTTAGAATTGTCATCCTCCCCACTCCAGATGCTGCCATGGAAGACCTTTCTTCCCATCCTGGTTAGCTACTAGCCTATCAATCTGAGATCAGCATTATTAAAGCTGAGGGATATTCTGTGTTTTTCCAGTAAGAAAAATGGACTGCACAGGGACAAATACCCAATCTTTCCTAACTTTCTACCAGTGTGCTGCTGCATCCAGAGTGGCTGGGTTTGCAGTCACAGAGTTCACTGAGTTCATATCTCCTCAGTTTATGTGCAGATCCATAAATCAGGAGTAATAATAACTACTTCAGAGGGTTTTTAGGAGGACTACGTGAGATTTTTGAATCGGAAGCATCTTTATAAATGTTCCTGGCACGTCATAGGCACTCAATGAATGTTATGTGCTATTTCCATTTTTATGGTAGTTGTTATTAACACTATTTTCGGCAAAGGTTAAGGGTGGGGCCGTGGGACGGCATGAAGGTTCTGTAACTAAGCCGACCAACCAGGAGCATCAGTCTGTCCAGAAATTGGAATGATCAGCTGCCACGACAACTGTGTGATTTCCATCCGAGAGGCAACTCTGAGTAACCTGTGTGGTTGCTTGTAGGCAACCCCGGCTTTTACATGACAAATGCATTTTTTAGACCAATCCCTTCCCCAGGCACTGATTCCAAGTCAATAAAATAACTACAGTTCTGCCCTTGAACCCCTTGTTAATCCTCAGCATGTACCCAATTTTAACTTTCCCAGGACTTTTATTTTCCGAGATTGATTATTTTCAGCAGATGGATGGGGTGTCTGTGGCAAAGCATGGCTCACTGTATCCAGAGCTCATATTTCATTAGATAAATATACTGCATGGTGTAACCCAGGGTTCTGCTGGGTACCCAGTCCTGGAAGAAGCTTTGAGGAGAGAAGTCAATCAGGTCCCAGGGAGGAAGAGTTATAGACATCGGATTTAGTGTTATGAATGAATACCTAGCTGGGAGACTTCTTTATTCAGATACTAGGCGTGTGGGGAGTCAGGCTACCCACTTAGTTACATGTCTCCTCTAAGCTATCACTGAATCTATATGGAAATAATCTTTGGGGAGAAATAAAGCATGCTGTTTACCTTTTAAATAGCCAAGGAAAGATTGTCAGAAAAGGGGGAAATATAGCTGCAAATATTTTTGTATCAGGAAAATTTTCTTCAAATGGACACACATCTTTTTTCAAGTGTTGTAGTTCTGAAGTCTTTTTCAGGTAGTATGGGATTTTCAAAAACGAACGCTATGGTGCAGAGAAATCACTCCTGAAGGTTATGACTTGGTTCATGTAGGGTCCCAAGAAGTATGCCATGATAACATTCTGACAGGTTCAGTTACCTCATCTTCTATGTTATAATTGTGGAGAGAGAAAGAATTATAGTGTAGACTGACATATACATGTGTGTATCAAGGCTGTAGGTAGCTGTATGTAGAGGGTAAATCTGCAGGTGTGTCAACAAATTAAGATGAATCCAGGGGTTCACTGGCAACAAGTAAATGCTACCAAAACTTAATGTTCTTGAAACATAAAGATCTTAAACAAATCCATGAATAAAACCCTAGATAATAGAAATAAGACATTCCCCAACTTATGGTGTTTAGGCTTATGATTTTCTGACATTACAATGGTGTGAAAGCAATACGAATTTACTACGAATCATACTTTGATTTTGGAATTTTGATCTTTTCCTGTGTGAGTGATATGCAGGACCATCCTCTCTTGTGATGATGGGCAGCTACCAATCAGCCGGGCGATCCTGAGGGTAAATCACCGAATCACCCCATACCCAGACAATCATTCTGTTTTTCAGTTTCAGTACAGTATTCAGTCAATTATATGAGATATTCAGTACTTGATTATAAACTAAGTTTTGTGTTAGATGATTTTGCCCAACTGTTGGCTAATGTAAGTGTTCTGAGCACATTCAAGATAGGGTAGACTAAAATGGTTCAAGATGGCAGAGTAGAAGGACATGCACTCACTCCCTCTTGCTAGAGCATTGGAGTCACAACTAACTGCTGAACAATCATGGACAGGAGGATACTGGAACTCACCAAAAAAGATACCCCACATCCAAAGACAAAGAGAAGCCGCAATGAGACAGTGCGGGGGCGGCGAAATCACAATAAAATCATATCCTGTAACTGCTGGGTGGGTGACTCAAACTGGAGAACACTTTTACCACAGAAATCCATCCACTGAGCCCCATGTCACACTTCCCAACCTGGGGGTCCAGCAATGGGAGGAGGAATTCCTAGAGAATCAGACTTCGAAGGCTAGAGGGATTTGATTGCAGGACTAGGCCTAGGGGAAACAGAGACTCCACTCTTGGAGGGCACACACAAAGTAGGGTGTGCAATGGGGACCCAGGGGAAGGAGTAGTGACCCCATAGGAGACTGAACCACACCTACCTGCTAGTGTTGGAGGGTCTCCTGAAGAGGCGGGGGGGGGGTGGCTGTGGCTCATGTGGGGACAAGGACACTGGCAGCAGAAGTTCTGAGAAGTACTCCTTGGCGTGAGCCCTCCCAGAGTCTGCCATTAGCCCCACCAAAAAGCCGGGTAGGCTCCAGTGCTGCGTCGCCTCAGGCCAAACAACCAACAGGGAGGGAACCTAGCCCCACCCATCAGCAGGCAAGTGGATTAAAGTTTTACTGAGCTCTGCCCACCAGAGCAGCACCCAGTTCTACTCACCACCAGACACTCCCATCAGGAAGCTTGCACAAGCCTCTTAGATAGCCTCATTCACCAGAGCACAGACAGCAGAAGCAAGAAGAACTACAATTCTGCAGCCTGTGGAACGAATTCCACATTCATAGAAAGATAGACAAAATGAAAAGGCAGAGGACTATGCACCAGATGAAGGAACAAGATAAGACCCCAGAAAAACAACTAAATGAAGCGGAGATAAGCAACCTTCCAGAAAAAGAATTGAGAATAAGGATAGTGACGATGACCTGGGACCTCAGAAAAAGAGTGGAGGCAAAGATGGAGAAGATGCAAGAAATGTTTAACCAAGACCTAGAAGAATTAAAGAATAAACACCTAGAAGAAGTAAAGAACAAACAGAGATGAACAATAACTGAAATGAAAATACAGTAGAAGGAATCAATAGCAGAAAAAGTGAGACAGAAGAATGGAGAAGTGACCTGGAAGACAGAATGGTGGAGTTCACTGCCACAGAACAAAATAAAGAGAAAAGAATGAAAAGAAATGAAGACAGCCTAAGAGAAATCTAGGACAACATTAAACGCAACAATATTCGCATTATAGGGGTCCCAGAAGGAGGAGAGAGAGAAAGGACCTGAGAAAATATTTGAAGAGATTATAGTCGAAAACTTTCCTAACATGGGAGAGGAAATAGCCACCCAAGTCCAGGAAGCACAGAGAATCCCAGGCAGGATAAACCCAAGGAGAAACACACTGAGACACATGGTAGTCAAATTGACAAAAATTAAAGACAAAGAAAAATTATTGAAAGCAACATGGGGAAAATGACAAATAACATACAAGGGAACTCCCATAAGGTTACCAGCTGATTTCTCAGCGGAAACTCTACAAGTCAGAAGGGAGTGGCACCATATATTTAAAGTGATGAAAGGGAAGAACCTACAACCAAAATTACTCTACCCAGCAAGGATCTCATTCAGATTCGGTGGAGAAATCAAAAACTTTACAGACAAGCAAAAGCTAAGAGAATTCAGCACCACCAAACCAGGTCTACAACAAATGCTAAAGGAACTTCTCTAGGTGGGAAACACAAGAGAAGAAAAGGACCTACAAAAACAAACCCCCCAAAATTAAGAAAACGGTAATAGGAACATACATATCGATAATTACCTTAAACGTGAATGGATTAAATGCTCCAACCAAAAGACACAGGCTTACTGAATGGATACAAAAACAAGACCCATATATATGCTGTCTACAAGAGACCCGGTTCAGACCTAGGGACACATACAGACTGAAAGTGAGGGGATGGAGAAAGATATTCCATGCAAATGGAAATCAAAAGAAAGCTGGAGTAGCAATTCTCATATCAGACAGAATAGACTTTAAAATAAATAATGTTACAAGAGACAAGGAAGGACACTACATAATGATCAAGGGATCAATCCAAGAAGAAGTTATAACAACTATAAATATATATGCACCCGACACAGGAGCACCACAATACATAAGGCAACTGCTAACAGCTCTAAAAGAGGAAATCAACAGGAACACAATAATAGTGGGGGACTTTAACACCCCACTTAAACCAATGGACAGATCATACAGACAGAAAATTAATAAGGAAACACAAGCTTTAAATGAGACAATAGAACAGATAGATTTAATTGATATTTATAGATCGTTCCATCCCAACAGCAGATTACACTTTATTCTCAAGTGCACATGGAACATTCTCCAGGATAGATCACATCTTGGGTCACAAATCAAGCCTTGGTAAATTTAAGAAAATTGAAATTGTATCAAACATCTTTTCCGACCACAGCGCTATGAGATTAGAAATCAATTCCATGGAAAAAAATGTAAAAAACACAAACACATGGAGGCGAAACAATATGTTACTAAATAACCAAGAGATCACTGAAGAAATCAAAGAGGAAATCAGAAATACCTAGAGACAAATGACAGTGAAAACACGATGATCCAAAACCTATGGGAGGCAGCAAAAGCAGTTCTAAGACGGAAGTTTACAGCAATCCAAGCCTACCTCAAGAAACGAGAAAAATCTCAAATAAACATTCTAACCTTACACCTAAAGGAACTAGAGAAAGAAGAACAAACGAAACCCAAAGTTAGTAGAAGGAAGGAAATCATAAAGATCAGAGCAGAAATAAATGAAATAGAAACAAAACAATAGCAAAGATCAATAAAGCTAAAAGCTGGTTCTTTGAGAAGATAAACAAAATTGATAAACTTTTAGTCAGAGTCAACAAGAAAAAGAGGGAGAGAACTGAAATCAATAAAATTAGAAATGAAAAAGGAGACATTACAATGGAGACCTCAGAAATATAAAGCATCATAAGAGACTAGTACAGGCAACTCTATGCCAATAAAATGGCCAAGTGGAAGAAACAGAAAAATTCTTAGAAAGGTATAACTTTCCAAGACTGAACCAGGAAGAAATAGAAAATATGAACAGACCAATCACAAGGAATGAAATTGAAAATCTTCCAACAAACAAAAGTCCAGGACCAGATGGCTTCACAGGTGAATTCTATCAAACATTTAGAGAAGAGCTAACACCCATCCTTCTCAAACTCTTCCGAAAAATTGCAGAGGAAGGAACACTCCCAAACTCATTCTGCGAGGCCACCATATCACCCTGATACCAAAACCAGATAAAGATATTACAAAAAAAAAAAGAAAATTTCCTCAAGAAACGAGAAAAATCTCAAATAAACATTCTAACCTTACACCTAAAGGAACTAGAGAAAGAAGAACAAACGAAACCCAAAGTTAGTAGAAGGAAGGAAATCATAAAGATCAGAGCAGAAATAAATGAAATAGAAACAAAACAATAGCAAAGATCAATAAAGCTAAAAGCTGGTTCTTTGAGAAGATAAACAAAATTGATAAACTTTTAGTCAGAGTCAACAAGAAAAAGAGGGAGAGAACTGAAATCAATAAAATTAGAAATGAAAAAGGAGACATTACAATGGAGACCTCAGAAATATAAAGCATCATAAGAGACTAGTACAGGCAACTCTATGCCAATAAAATGGCCAAGTGGAAGAAACGGAAAAATTCTTAGAAAGGTATAACTTTCCAAGACTGAACCAGGAAGAAATAGAAAATATGAACAGACCAATCACAAGGAATGAAATTGAAAATCTTCCAACAAACAAAAGTCCAGGACCAGATGGCTTCACAGGTGAATTCTATCAAACATTTAGAGAAGAGCTAACACCCATCCTTCTCAAACTCTTCCGAAAAATTGCAGAGGAAGGAACACTCCCAAACTCATTCTGCGAGGCCACCATATCACCCTGATACCAAAACCAGATAAAGATATTACAAAAAAAAAAAGAAAATTACAGACCGATATCACTGATGAATATAGATGCAAAAATCTGCGACAAAATACTAGCAAACAGAATCCAGCAACACATGAAGAGGATCATACACCGTGATCAAGTGGGATTTACCCCAGGGATGCAAGGATTCTTCAAAATACACAAATCAATCAATGTGATACACCATGTTAACAAATTGAAGAATAAAAACCATATGATCATCTCAATGGAGGCAGAAAAAGCTTTTGACAAAATTCAACACCCATTTATGATAAAAACTCTCCAGAAAGTGAACGTAGAGGGAACCTACCTCAACATAATAAAGCCCACATACAACAAACCCACAGCTAACATCATTCTCAATGGTGAAAAACTGAAAGCATTTCCTCTAAGATCAGGAACAAGCCAAGGATGTCCACTCTTGCCAGTATTATTCAACATCGTTTTGGAATAGTTTTGGAAGTCTTAGCCACAGCAATCCGAGAGGAAAAAGAAATAAAAGGAATACAAATTGGAAAAGAAGTACAGCTGTCATTGTTTGCAGGTGACATGGTAGTATACATAGGGAATCCTAAAGATGCCACCAGAAAACTGCTAGAGCTAAGCAATGAATTTGGTAAAGTTGCAGGATACAAAATTAATGCACAGAAATCTCTTGCATTCCTATACACTAAGAACGAAAGATCAGAAAGAGAGATTAAGGAAACAATCCCATTCACCATTGCAACGAAAGGAATAAAATACCTAGGAATAAACCTACATAAGGAGGTAAGAGAGCTGTACTCAGAAAACTATGGCACTGATGAAAGAAATCAAAGATGATGCAAACAGATGGAGAGATACACCATGTTCTTGGAATGGAAGACTCAATATTGTGAAAATGACCATACTACCCAAAGCAATCTATAGATTCAATGCAATCCCTATCAAATTATCAATGGCATTTTTTACAGAACTAGAATAAAAAATCTTAAAAAATCTGTATGGACATACAAAAGACCCCGAATAGCCAAAGCAATCTTTAGGGAAAAAAACAGAGCTGGAGGAATCAGACTCCCTGACTTCAGACTATACTACAAAGCTACAGTAATAAAGACAATATGGTACTGGTACCAAAACAGAAATATAGATCAGTGGAACAGGATAGAAGGCCCAGAGATAAATCTACGCACCTATGGTCAACCAATCTATGACAAAGGAGGCAAGGGTATACGGAGAAAAGACAGTCTCTTCAGTAAGTGGTGCTGGGAAACCTGGACAGGTACATGTAAAAGAATGAAATTAGGACGCTTCCTAACACCATACACAAAAAATAAACTCAAAATGGATTAAAGACCTAAATGTAAGATCAGACACCATAAAACTCTTAGAGGAAAACACAGGAAGAACATTCTTTGACATAAATCACAGCAAGATCTTTTCTGACCCTCCTCCTAGAGTAATGGAAATAAAAACAGAAATAAACAAATGGGTCCTAATGAAACTTAAACTCTTTTGCACAGCAAAGAAAACTATAAACAAGACAAAAATACAACCCTCAGAATGGGTGAAAATATTTGCAAACGAATCAATGGACGAAGGATTAATCTCCAAAATATATAAACAGATCATGCAGCTCAATATTAAGAAAACAAACAACCCAATCCAAAAATGGGCAGAAGACCTAAACAGACATTTTCCCAAAGAAGACATACAGATGGCCAAGAGGCACATGAAAAGCTGATCAACATCACTAATCATCAGAGAAATGCAAATCAAAACTACAATGAGGTATCACCTCACACCGGTCAGAATGGCCATCATCAGAAAATCTACAAACAACAAATGCTGGAGAGGGTGTGGAGAAAAGAGAACCCTCTTGCACTGTTGGTGGGAACGTAAGTTGATACAGCCACTATGGAGAACAGTATGGAGGGTCCTTAGAAAACTAAAAACAGAATTACCATATGACCCAGCAATCCCACTACTGGGCATATACCCAGAGAAAACCATAATTCAAAAGAACACATGCACCCCAGCGTTCATTGAAGCACTATTTACAATAGCCAGGTCATGGAAGCAACCTAAATGCCCAATGACAGACGAATGGATAAAGAAGATGTGGTACATATATACAATGGAATATTACTCAGCCATAAAAAGGAACGGAATTGGGTCATTTGTAGAGACATGGATGAATCTAGAGACTGTCATACAGAGTGAAGTAAGTCAGAAAGAGAAAAACAAATGTTGTATATTAACGCATATATGTGCAGTCTAGAAAAATGGTACAGATGAACTGGTTTGCAGGGCAGAAATAGAGACACAGACGTAGAGAACAAATGCATGGACACCAAGGGGGGGAAGCAAGGGGGGGTGGGGGTGGGATGAATTGGGAGATTGGGATTGACATAAGTACACTAATATGTATAAAATAGATAACTAATAAGAACCTGCAGTATTAAAAACTATAAAATAAAATTCCAAAAAATGAAGGTAGGCTAGACTAAGCTATGATGTTTGGTAGGTTAGATATATTAAATGCATTTTCAACTTAATGATATTTTCAACTCAGGGTGGGTTTATTGGGATGTAGCCCCATCATAAGTCAAGAAATGTCTCTACAGGGAAATGTTAAGGCCATTCACAAAGAGAAGAATACAAATGGCCAATAAACATCTGAAAAACGTTCAGTCTTAATAGCAATTAAAGAAAGGAAAGTTAAGGGCTTTCCTGGTGGCGCAGTGGTTGAGAGCCCGCCTGCCGATGCAGGGGACACGGCTTCATGCCCCGGTCCGGGAAGATCCCACATGCCGTGGAGCGGCTAGGCCCGTGAGCCATGGCCGCTGAGCCTTCGCGTCCAGAGCCTGTGCTCCGCAACGGGAGAGGCCACGGCAGTGAGAGGCCCGAATACCGCCAAAAAAAAAAAAAAAGGAAAGTTAACATGGCATTCTATTTTCACGTATCATTGGAGATTTTAAGTGACCTTTAAACTTTCACTTTAAGTACAGGCTGACTGTACTGAGATGACCAGGTGTCTATTCTTGCACCAGCACCACTGTGTAAAGTTATTATGGCTTCATGATACATTTTATTATGTAGTTGTTCTCTAATGCAGATTGCTGGTATTTGTTTCCCAGGGATTTATTAGTGATTTTTGCACATTTTTTCCCAAAATAAACTTTAGAATCATTCTTTCAAGTTTCAAAATATACCTTTGATGTTTTGATGGGACGAGTATTAATCATCTATATTAATTATAGATTAACTTAGAAAGAAATGACACTTTACAGTATTGCCTTCCATCTTGAAAGCATTTAGGTTTCTTAGTTGAGCATGGCTTGGTCCTCCATGCCATCACCTCATCTAGAGCAAGGAGCACCTTAGAGGCAAGGAACTGTGGATAAGCTGCTGTGCAGTGACTGACACATCATAGTTACTTCACTCATGAATGAAGGAGTAAGCCAAGTGAAAACAGTAATTACAAAAATGAGTTCACCTCAATTGTGTCACCGCTGAGCTACGACCTGTCCATTGGGGATCCTGATGGATGGTGATCCTTCCATTCCTGGCTCACGTCATGTTGTCTTACTCCTCTGGGTCTGGGCACTTGAGGTCCCCTTTGCTGGAATCACTTCCCTGGACTCCTTCTCCCTGCAGCAAACTTTATCTGTTTCCTATTGGACTATCAGGTCTCAGATTAGGGTTACTCATTCCAGGAGGCATCTACAGATTCTCCCCGTAAAACCAAAGTTGACATCCACCCCATAGTATCAGTATTTCCTCTGTGATTTAACAAACTACCCCTGCTCTCGCTCCCAACAGACACACTGTTTCCTAAAAGACAACCAAACATGATGGCTTTGAAGCCAAGCTGCCTGGTGGCACACGTCTCCATTATGTGCTACCATGTGACTTTGGGGGCTAGTTCTTAGACTTCACATATCTAGGGATTTAACAGGGCTAATAAAAGCACCTCCTACATAGAGTCATTAGAAGGATCACGCATATTAACATACATAAAACGTTTAGAAGAAAATCTGCCACATTGCACTCCAGAAGTGCTTGCTATCATTATTACTTATTCTTATGTAAGATATTCTTGTATAAGCTATTCCTATAAGTTGCCAGAACATAGTCTGTTTTTTATTCATTGCTTTATCCTCAATGTCTAGAGCAGTGCTAGGTATATAAGTACTCAATAAATGTTTGCTAAACTAATGACTTAGTATATTAGATCTACCTTGACTCTGCTCCTCCTTAAGGCAATGTTTCATTGATTTAACAAATGCTTTGTTTATTTGACTATCCTTGTAGAATGCTGTATTGTATTCTTGGTAACTTGTCGATTCTTTACATTGAAGGTAGGTTGGAGATTCTTTGTATCTTCCTTCCTCTTTCCCATTCTTTCTTTCTTTCTTTCTTTCTCTTCCTTTCTTTCTTTCCTTCCTTCCTTCCTTCCTTCCTTCCTTCCTTCCTTCCTTTCTTTCTTTCTTTCTTTCTTTCTTTCTTTCTTTCTTTCTTTCTTTCTTTCTTTCTTTCTTTCTTTCTCTCTCTCTCTCTCTCTCTTTCTTTCTTTCTTTCCCTCTCTCTCTCTTCCTTTCTTCCTTCCTTCTTTCCTTCCTCCCTCCCTCTCTCTCTCTCTTTGCTTCTGGATTGAAGCAAATTACAGCTGCTTAATGGACTGCTTAAGAGGTAGTGAGATCCTTATCACTAGAGGCATTTCAATACCTGATAAGGGGTTATGCTGGATGATGCTTCCAGGTCTGCAATTTGTGATTCTATATCGTTTCTTCTCAGTGCACTTAGTAAGGGCAGTTACGTGAATCAGTAGTCTCAACTGGTTTTCCACCTATAGCTTATATTGGGTTAAATGCATTTTGCATATGTTTAAGATGACTCTTGTAATGGCAAATATAACCTTACCATTTTCATGACTCTCATGGGGGATTCTGTGACGTCAGGTGCTGGAAATGCATTTAATCCCACCCTGCAATTGTTTGGTGCCATTCCATATATTTTACCAGTCATTTAACTTGGTCAATTTTTAATAATACAAATATATTGTATAAAGTGACACTGCAATTTGAGCAAGGCACATAATATTTTACAAACCTCAGATTTGGAAAAAGGAGAAAGTACATTTTTTTTTTCCCTCTGCTACCCACAGATACAAAGACTGGGAAGAATTCTGGGCAAGAAATCAGGAAGCCTGAGTTCTAATGTAGGTTCTTCTGTTGATAAGATGGGGAAAGGGATTTTCATATTTTTTCTGCATGTGAAAATTCATAGTGCAAAGTAGCCTTTGCCGATCATGAGGCTTTCACAGACACCTGGAGCTGGGGCCCTCTTGCATAATGTCATTTGTAGTTGACCTATGATGCATCAAGGGCTACTAAAATAGTCCCCAGCCTAGTACAGAGACCCAGGGCTGAGAGGAACATTCTGACTTGGTCTGGCTTTGCAGTTGAGTTCAGAGCCTGGGTGAAAACAGGATGTGGGCTCCTGATTATCGTGCTAAAGACTGAAAGCATTTGCCTAAGCCTTGGGGCTTCCAGGTGAGGTTCTGTCTCTGTCTCCCCATGTCCCTTCCCCAGGACATAAACAGAGAGAACTCTTACCACCTAATGGCAGAAATTCACTGAGTTACCCCGTGACTTCCGGTGTAAGTCGCCTCCTTCTGCTCTCCCATTGTGGATTCTGTTTTCTCCAAAGAATGCTGCATCCTGTCAGCCTAGAGAAAAAAAATGTTCTTGTTGCAAAAACATGTAATGAATCAAGTGACCTCCACCCCCTGGTCACCCAGACCGTGTGGTTTTGAGTCTGCTGTGGAAAATGAGGTCTTTGCAACAGCATATGCAGGTGTTCCCTGATACCTTCACCCTCCTGCCTTATGTAAGTCAGGGTCCCCGATCTACCTCTCAGCATATCCAGTGCTTTCCTTTTATAGTACTTGACACAATTTAGGTGATTATTTGATCATAGCTCTCTCCCCTTCTAGATGTAAAATCCATAAAGACAGTAAGTGCGTCTGTTTTGTTCACCAGCTTTTTTCTCAGCAGCAAACACAATGCTTGGAACAGTAGGCATCCAAGAAATAACTTGTTCAGACTTTCATTTTGTTTGTTTGTTTGTTTGTTTGTTTGGCCATGCTGTTGCGGCTTGCGGGATCTTAGTTCCCCAACCAGGGATTGAAACCAGGCCCTCGGCAGTGAGAGCGTGGAGTCCTTCTGGTTTTGTTTTTGTTCAGCATATAGCAGTATTGGATTAGTTGGGGGTGGTATGGGCCTCTGATCCTGAGAAGGTATTGATCCAAACAAGACTTCACACTTCTCTCATTGATTTATTGCTATCAATTAAGTGCCAATTCTTTTGGAATTTCTGGTTTTGTTTTTTTATTGCGGTACGCAGGCCTCTCACTGTTGTGGCCTCTCCCGTTGCGGAGCACAGGCTCCGGACGCGCAGGCTCAGCGGCCATGGCTCACGGGCTCAGCCGCTCCGCAGCATGTGGGATCCTCCCGGACCGGGGCGCAAACCCACGTCCCCTGCATCGGCAGGCAGACTCTCAACCACTGCGCCACCAGGGTAGCCCCTGGAACTTCTGTTTTGAAATTTTTCTGCTAAGGTGAGTATGGGTGCAGAAAAGTTTTTAACTATTGTATGGTCAAATGCATTGAGGGGAAAAATGTACAGTGCCTACCATTTACGTCCTTTGGGCATGCAGTAGGTTTCTATGTGTGATTGTCCTGTCAGTTCTTCAGGATTTCCTAAGAAAATGAAAAGAATTGGGGGTTTAGCTTGAATCAAGTAGAAGAGAGAGTAAAATGAGTTCTTCCAGTTCTCTTAAGTTCAGCTCATGTGCTATGTGTAGCTTGGGTTTGACCTGGGGTGGAATCATTCCTTAGATAAATGGTGTGCAGGGGCTGGATTTAAACCACACACATAGAGCTACGGTGAAGGGATCAAGCTGGGAATTTCTTTCTTTTTTTTTTTTTTTTAATATTTTTTTATTTATGGCTGCATTGGGTCTTCATTGCTGCGCGCGGGCTTTCTCTAGCCGCGGTGCGCAGGCTTCTCATTGCGGTGGCTTCTCTTGTTGCGGAGCACGGGCTCTAGGCACGCGGGCTTCAGTAACTGTGGCACGCGGGCTCAGTAGTTGTGGCTCGCGGGCTCTAGGCACGCGGGCTTAGTAGTTGTGGCTCACGGGCTTAGTTGCCCCACGGCATGTGGGATCTTCCCAAACCGGGGCTTGAACCTGTGTCTCCTGCATTGGCAGGTGGATTCTTAACCACTGAGCTACCAGGGAAGCCCAAGCTGGGAATTTCTTGACAGTGATTGGTGGAAATACATCACCTCTTTCTTGTGTCATAATGGAACTTTTCTTTTTTCGTTCTTCTTTCCCTCCCCCTGCCCCAAGGGTGGTACATCTTTTCAAGTGCTCCTTTGCCATCCCTTTCTCCTTCTTTTCCCTCTGCATTATCATGTTTTGTCTGTATAGAACACATAGTAGAGAGCATCCAGAATTTTTCTGAAATGTTCTACAGTCCAGACACTCGGCCAAATCAATTTTCGTTGTTTTTGATCAGGATGAAGGAAGTTCAGTTTTCCAAAGCAGAAAAGCATTAATAGGGCAAACCTATATGGAGTCCTTTCAATTCCTCGTGAAATAGTCAGAAACAGGCAACAGGCAGTAAGAGCTTTCTTCCTTTTTTTTTTAAGTGACTGCAACCACCATGCTAAACTAATTATATCATTTCCTAAACTATTTGGAATGTGTATTTGTAGAACTATACATGTGTACTGATCTGTCTATACTTTTAGGGAAAACAAGTCAGTAGTTAACCAACTTCTTTTTAAAGTCAAATAATTCCAAATGCAGCAGATCTTTTCCAAATGAATAAGAACCAGAGAAGGGTGGATTTGTGTGCTCCGAGGATCTGATTGTATAGCTCACTTACTTCACTCACTGTGCCTCCATCTCAGGGCTGGGATCACACCTGATAAGGTACTTGGGCAATTGGTTCTGGTTTCAACTTAAGTCTTATAATCCAACTTTATTTAGATTTTTTTTTTGTTTGTTAAATATTACAGTCTTTGCTAATGCTATCTTACGATATTTATGTTGTCCAGGTTTGCTGCCTTTCTTTCTCTGTGGTTTGCAGATTGACAAGGGAGACTCATCCTGAAATAGGGAGTTTTGTCCCGCTGGCAAATGCAAAATGCCATGAATTATTTAATCACAGGATCTTAAGGCACGTCAGAGGCATGACTGCTGTTTCCCATTGGTCTAGCCTGTTAGCTTTCTCTTCGAGGTTCAAGACATTGAACTGTCCGATGGATACAACTGCTCTAAAACGAGGTTCCTTAGGCATTTTATAAATAAGGGATTATTTTTTGGATAAGAACCAAAATCGTCCTGCTTGTGTTGAATTCAACCTCATATAAAATTTTTTATTAAAAAAAACCCTAATTCATATTGGGACCTTATTTTCTCTCTGTTTGAAACCATCGATGAATCAAGAAACAGTTTAATCCAAATTCCGATTCTTTGTACACATGTAGGAAATATCCCACTTTCAAAGGGGGCTGGGCAGAATTCAGTAGACCGGTAGAGCCTGTGTTCTCATTCATATCATCCCCACCCCCCCGCCACCTCTCTCTCTCTCTCTCTCTCTCTCTCTCTTTCTCTCTCTCTCTCCCCACCTCTCACGCGCACACGCGCACACTTTCTACCCCAGTCTCTCTCTCTCTTTCCTCTCTTTTCCTTCCTCTCTCTACAAAAATGTGGAAGAAGGAGAAAAGGGTTATTTGGCTGGAACAGATTGGAATTGAGTAAAGTTGAACAAACAGGAATCTTCCACAATGAAATGTAAATTTGTCTAAGCAGCGATGCCAAATATGTTTTTTTTTCCTTTCCTTCTCAATGGTAGCAATAACAGAGCAGCATGTTGGCCCAGCAATCAGGAGGGAACCTTGCCCAACTCCTGGTCTTAATGAAACGGAGCCTTAAAAACAGCAACAGCAAGCTTCTCGTGGACTGGCAGAGGTTCAGAGTCTCCATCAGAGCGAGTTCAGTCAGCTCTCCCCACCCTCCTGTCTTTCCTAGCCCTCTCCTTATTTCTACCCCTGTGCCTTCTCATCTTCTCCCTTCCCTTTCCCATCCTCCCTCTCCTTCCCCACGCTGCTTCCTCAGTGTTTTCTGGGTGACGTTTTCTTGATATTTCTCAATGAGGTGATCATTTTGACTTGAGAGGACATCAGATCCAGCATATAAAGACTAGTATTCCCAGATCAAATCTACCTAGATAAGGTTACCAAAGGGTTCCCTTACCTCAAAGGGGGTAGATAAGGCCCAGAGATGCTGCATTCTTATCACTTGAGCTTGATCTGTGTGCTCCCCCCTCCCCCTCAAACCAAGAGTTTTGATTTGAGCAAAATGAGGTTTTGCATCCTGATGAGAGGCAGTGGTTTAACCCACCTGGCTGATACCCAGAAGTCTCCACACCTGGCCTACATATCCCACTGCAGCCATGTGTTGTGTTTTCTTGTATCCACTGAGAAGACTCTGTGGCCTGGATGATGGTGGTGAAACAGAGCAGGTATTCCTCTTGTTCCTAACAGTAGTTAGACTGTCAAGAGTCACATGGGTTTGAGGCTTCTGGCACTTTATCTTAGGAACATAGGGCATTGGTATCCAAAGGCAGTGCCAATGGTTTTCAATGTTTCTGAAGTGCTAGATCCCTCAGCTGTGTTTCCTGAGCCCCAGAACACCAAGTCTAGTGGGCTGATGCTTGGGTGGATGTAGGCAGATGATGGAACAAAAATTAAAACATTCATTATAAATTGAACTGAAATGAACTTTGATATGAAATTCAAAGACACTTAAGAAAGAAAAGTATCATTCTGGCTATCCTTATCTGCCTAGTGAGAATTTTACTCCATGTCAGATGGACAATTATTAGTTTTCTTTAAAATCAGCTCTGAAAAAAGATCCTGGGATATAGTTTGAGCAGCCTTCTTTGGAAATTTGTCTCGTATTGGCCTTTTGTAGTATTTTTTCTTTCTTTCTAACTGGAGGATCTCATGGTTTAACACATTATTTTTCCCCTTGAAACTGGCTTATTACAGCTGATGAGTTGCCCTTACAAAGTGTCGATTCAACCTTACGCCTCTTCCTTCCAGCCACCAGTCAAAATGGATTAGATTTTCCCAGTTGAAAATTTCCAGTTCCAGTTCCGTGGATCCAGCCTGCTCAACTTGTCATCGCCTAAAATATTAGTTTTAAATTGGATAATAAAGACACATTACGTCTCTATCAAATGCAGATAAAGTAGCATGGTGCCTGATATTTATATCGTCCACCACATGAAATGACTTCGGGGAACTTTCCAAAAATATCCTTGTTGCCCCAAACGTAGATGCTATGAGTCGCTAGAAATGACCTGAGTCATCTTTAATAAAAGGAATTATGCCCAACTTTCTAGGTTTATCTATTGGATATGAATCTCCAGTCTGAGAAATCTGTATCCCAATCCTCACCCTCTCCACCCAACAAGCATACATTTCAAAAAAGAAGCCTTATTATACTGTGCTAATTGCACCTACTTTTTTACCCTGTCCTTTCTTCTAGAGCAGAGAGTTGGTGGGGGGGGGTTACCTTGATAACCTCTTAAATTTGGGGCCTAACTGCACTGGGAGATTCTTCTTGTATGTTGCTGTCACCATTTTGGAAAGCCATTTGCAGTATTGGCTGAGTTATATAGAAGTGGGTGGTGAGGGAGAAGTTGTAGAAGGAAAAGACACACACAAGGTCTGTTCAAGAATACTATTGGTGGGACTTCCCTGGCAGTCCTCCAGTGGTTAAGATGCCATGCTTCCTATGCAGGGGACAAAGGTTCCATTCCTGGTCAGGGAACTAAGACCCCCACGTACTGCATGGCACGCCCCCCCCCCAAAAAAAAAAGAAAGTAAAAGAATACTATTGGTAGTAGAGAAAGAAGGCTAGGGCATGGACAGTAAGAACTCACTTATTTCTAGAAGCAAAAGCTATCGAGCCAGTATAGTTGGATACATAGTATCATTGTTTTTGAGCTACTGTGTAGCTGAATAGGTAGGATGCCAGCTGTGGAGCCAGACTGCCTGGGTTCAAATTCCAGTTCTCTTAACAGCTGTGTGATCTTGGGCAAATTACTTCACTTCTTTGTGCTTCACTTTCCTCATCTGTGAAAGAGGGAACTCCTCTTAAACTTCTGTTTAAGAAACTCCTGTTAAATTCCTACCTTGTAGGGTTCTGTGAAAGTTAAATGTTCATATAAATATATATTGGGCCATAGTGAGCATTCAATAAATGGTAGCTACCCATGGTTGAATGGAACTTCTTGGTTTCCTCTCTGGGGAGGAATTCATCCCAATTCAAGTACCAACCTGCCAACTGTAGAAACTAACTATTGTATTAAATAGTCTGGTATGAAGTCATGCATCTGAAAGTTCTTATTGACATTTATTTCCTCAATTAACTTCAGTTTGACCATTTTATGTGAGATAGTGGGGCTTATAAGAATTAATGATTTGGGTTATGTTAGTAATGGGTCTATCCATTGATCCAATAAACATCAGTAGATTATCCTGTTTCCGGCTGTGGACTATGCCCCAGGGGGAAGTAAAGATTAAAAAAGACAGACTGACCATGAAGAAATCAAGGCATAGGGATGAGTGAGTGATGAGTACCAATGATAGGGTTACCAGACAAAGTTCAGGAAGCCCAGTTAAACTTAAATTTCAGATAAACTGAGTAATTTTCTTGTATAAGTATGTCCCAAATATTGCATACGCTTTTGGGTGATCTGATGCGTCCTTCTGCCCTTTTGCTCTTCTTTTCTCTCTGAAGCCACTGTGGGCCCTTGTAGGACCAGGAATGCCAGGTGGACTTACCAACTGGAGCCTCCTAGGAGATGATGAATAAGTCAAGCTCACCTTAAGGAACTTCTCCAAATTCTGACCAGAACTCTGTATATGACAGATTTTTTTTCTGTCTACAAAATCTGATGTATATTTCTCCCCTCACACTTACTTAATTTTTAACCATTGGCACTTTCAGTCAAAATGAAACATCTTCCTTAAAAAAAAAAAGCCTAAATCTAAGGTCTCCACAAGTTCCCTGTGGAAATCCATGGGGGATCTACATGGAGAGGAACAGAGGGACTTGTAAAATGCCTTTTAGATCCACCCCTCATATATTTATATATGTATACGTACATATATATGTATACACATACATACAAATATACATGTGTATATGTGTGTGATATATTTACACACATATGTATATACATATATACACATACATACAAATATATATGTGTATATATGTATCCTATATTTACATATATATATGCCTATATACATACACATACCTGCAAGTGTGTGTATGCCACATATTTACATACATACATCACTATATTTGTGTGTGTGTGTCTGTGTGAAACAGTGTTAATCCCTTGGAGAAACAATGCCTGCTTGTTCACCTCTTTAGTGGCGCATGGTGATTAACCACAACATCCCTTGCTGCCTTGAAGGTCTTGTACCTGAGTCTGTGCTCTTTTGGGACCTAACTGAATCCTCCCAGACTGGGTGGTTTCCTGTCTGGGCTGCTCGCAAAACAAGGGAGCTGCTGCAGCTGAAAATAACCCTTGGCCTGATGGCTCGGGCATTGACTGAACCTGGAAAAGTTCTGGATTTGGGGGGAAGAGAGCACCCGGACGTCAATAACGTACTGAATGGATTGACTAATGATATCACAGTCCTAGGGAATGGGAGTTAGAATTTCTCTGGTCAGTGGCTTCCCTTATTTTACAAGGTTCCATGATTTAGTTTCTTGTTTTATCTTGTGGTTCTTCTATCTCCCACACCCAACTCTGTCATCACCCACTGCTGGCAGCTTTAATGTGGTGACAATGCTATAAAAAAATACTTGAACTGACAATTTCAGGAAATGCAGTGGCTGACATACAGTTGATGTTCAATGCATGTGCATTGGATGAATTGCAAACTATAAAGTTTGCCACTATTGCCACTCATTGTTGGTCAAAGTTGGGTGTTATGAGTGAGGAAAAAAAAGAATTATATGCCCTCAAATGAAGTGGGAAGAGTCTCTCTTAATCCATGCTGGTAGAGAATGAGCTTTTGATAACATATGGCAAATCCCTTAGATTTATTCTGCTACTTCTCTAAGTAGCTTAAAAAAGGAAAGTTCTTCCCCCACAAAGTGCATATATGGCCTTTATCTGTTGTAAAAGTTCTTATGAAATTCCCATGTCCCAATACCCTCCCCCAAATGTTACATCCTAAGAAATGACTAGGTTCAGCAAGGCTTTGCTATGATAGGGGGTAGAACTGCCTTATGCATGTGTTGTGGGTCTTAATTAATTGTCACTTGTAAAGTAATTTGCAGTCTGGACAACAGATTCCATTAGTATATATTTTTTTCCCTTCAACAGAATTTTCCACTGAGTAATGACTAACCTTTTCATTTTGGTAGAAACACTGGGAACTGGTGAAATGAGAAGCCAAAGCTCAGTAGCCGAAATTTTTGCTGCTATGGTCTTGAGCTGTTTCCCTTTCCTTTCCAGAAACGTCAGGCTGCATAATGTTTTAGCATGTCTGCTGAAAGACTCTGGTTTGCCATTTCTTCTTTCACCGCTCCTGGGGTATTTTTTCTTGGCTACAATTGAAGTTTTTTCATACTAGGCTACACTGGAGGTGATCCGATAGTTAAGAGAGAGAGAGAGAAAACAACCACCACTTATTTTCAGATAGTAAATCAAAGGACAGGTTGTAATTGGGGTCTTTTGATATAACAGAGGAAATGATTTTTGAATATCAACAGATACTGACACCTTCATACACTTATGAGAATTCACCGATAACACTTCTTGCTGTGTACTTATTCACATGAAGAATATCCAGTTGTCAGGGAACCCAAAGGTAAGCTAAGTTTCAAATCTCTTGCTCGTATAAGAAAGACAGATGATAACAGGTGTTGGTGAGGATGTGGGGAAAATGGAAGCCTCGTGCGCTGCTGGTGGGAACATAAAATGACGCAGTCCCTTTGGAAAATACTTGGGCAGTTCAGGCTCCGGACGCACAGGCTCAGCGGCCATGGCTCACAGGTCCAGCCGCTCTGGGGCACGAACCCGCGTCCCCTGCATCGGCAGGCGGACTCTCAACCACTGCACCACCAGGGAAGCCCTCTTTGGCAGTTTCTTAAAGATAAATGTACCATATGACACAGCTTTTACTTTTGAGTATTTACCTAAGAGAAATGAAAGCAGTCTTCAAAAAAGCATTATTCATTATGGCCTAAAAATGTCGATCAATTGATGAATAGATAAAGTGTAGAATATCCCATACAATGGAATACTCTTTGGTATTCAAAAAGAAGAAAGTACTGATACGGTTAAAACATACAGATGAACCTTAAAAATATTATGCTAAATGAAAGAAGTCATATATAAAAGATACAGATATAGAATTATAAATATTACACCATTCTATTCATATGAAATATCAAAACAAAGGTCAATGTGTAAAGACAGAAAGTAGATTATGGGTTGCCAGGTCCTGCGCAGGATTCTTACTATTATTGCTATAACAATAGCAATATTGTAGCTAATAGGTTGGAGTTTACCAGCCTGCAGGGTTCGATTAGTAGATCTGTAACTTAATGAGATTCTCTGGGTTTCCATGTTTTTAAAAGCTTTGGTGGGGCAACCATCAATAACCCAATTTGCTTTGCATACCTAGAGTATAATGAGACTTGCCAAGTGGGAAAAAGAAAATACCACTCTGGTGTACAATTCTGTAAGTAATCAGACTTTACTATGATCAGAGCAGTTTTTGGTCTTTTCCTGATGGGCAGGTTTCTTGGGTGATGTGGTCTTCTGTCTACAGCTCAACCTATTAGGAATGGAAACTGGCAGGTTTTTCTAGGGGCTGTTAGGCAATATCTACAACAGCGGCTCCTGGCATTTGCCCAGGGATACTCAGGAGATTTTTTCCATTGGAATACATTTGTAAAAATTTGGGTTTATTAGGACAAGGTTGCTTAAACAATGCAAGACACATGCTGCATTTATCTAGGAATTTGTGAAAAAGTCATTTTCCTCTTCATTTTTTTACTGTGTGAACTTGACATGTGCTTTCAACAGCATCTTCATTGTTACTGTATTTGACACATTACGCCTAATAAGATAGCTGGGGAGTGACGTAGTGTGACCCAAGGAGATATGTTTGCTTTATTGACGTGCTTTCATCATCGCAGTGTCTTGTGGGTGTTTACTGTTGTCACCGTAGGACCCTCCTGATGAACGGTCCTGGTGTCTCTGCTCCAGCAGGTGGGTGACATGGGGAGGACCAGAGAATCCTGTCCACAATCATGGCTCCTCACAGAAATGGTGCACCTGAGACATTTTGTCTGATCATTGTACAGTGCTGTGTATTCCTGGCGTTTCTTCTCTGTCCAACCCAAGCACCCGCATGAAATAGTCAATGGAGCTTCCAGGAACTGAAGGAAGGTTTTGAAATATAATGCCAATTCATGGAAAAGTTTAAGTTCCCCAAAGTTCACAATTTAGCCTTGCCTCAAGGATGGTTATCACTTCGTCCATCCTTTCTTCTGACATGTGAAGCTACTGAAGCCCCAAAATGATATGTGAGTTATCCCAGTTTACACAGCAAACACCTGCTAGAGACAGGGCTATAACTTAAACTTCCTCAGCTAATTCGTCCTTTTTTTTTCCTGAAAACACTACTTCCTATTCTTAAAAGTTACTGCAAGGATTATTTTGTTTAATTTCAGAGATTTTGGGTATTCTGATTTCTTAGAGATAGCTGCTTGATGACATTATTCCTTAAGCATAAAATTCCAAGTGATCTGCTTTTTTTTTTTTTAAACTAATGAACTAGTTTTGTGCCCCTCAGTCTCACTGATAGAGTGTGTATTCTTTTCAGTAACAGGAAATCACAGTTTTGTTCACAAATGCAAACTGAAGAATTTAATTAAGGACTGAATTTCTACATAGAAGATCTTTAACCTGTACTGTAAAAATCAGCCATCTTCTGGAAAGTTAAGAATTCTCTGTGTTTTCAGGCTCACAACATTCATTACTGTCAATCTCCTGACACTTTTCTAGAGTTCTCTCAACTAATGTTTTCTCAAGTTGGAATCCTGTATTAGCAAGAGCAGTTTTACATTTTGACTGATGTACACAATTCTTGTGGTTTGGAGAGAGCTTTAGAAATTCTGCAGTTGAAGTAGAGGTTGTCAAAGGTATCATGTGCTTCCAAATCGACACAACAATTGATTCCAAAATCAATTATTTTGAATACAGAATAGGCAGGTGCTAACTTAGTTAGAACATTGTTCAGGTAGAAACTCTCCTTAAGTTACCTTACTTATTACGATGTGAGGCTGTTTATGCAAGATTTGTCCTCACTGAAAGTTACAAGGATACTCAGTTATTGACAAGCAGAACGAAGACTTAGTTTATTCTCATTTGCAAAGAGCAACTGAAGAAGCAAAGCTTTCCTCAGCTGGGAAATGATATTTAGGAGAGCAAACGTCGGGGGAAAAGGAAAAGGGATAGGCACAAAATTGAGAAAAATTCAAGGGGATCATGTTGATTTGACAGTTGATCCAAAGAGCAGGGAAGGAGGGGGTCATGACAGTCTTCATCAGACACTTTGGTTTCTGTGAGACTGTGCTCGGAAACATGGTGTACTCAAAAGTCTTTGAGAGCCAATAGGTCTGAAACTATGCCAGATTGCTTGGGTGTTACACAAATGGATACAACCAAGTGTCTGTCTGGAAGAAACTCAGAGCTAACAACCTGGAGTAGGTTGTAAGGTCCCTTGGGGTAGCTTGAGGATACATACCTGCTATGGGCTAAATTTGTCTCCCCAGATTCATATATTGCAGTCCTAACCTCCTGTATCTCAGAATATAACTGTGTTTGGCGATAGGGTCTTTAGAGAGGTAATTAAATAAAAATGAAGTCACTACAGTGGACCCTATTCCAATATGACTGGTGTCCTTTTAAGGAAATTTGGACACAGACACACAGGAGAAAGACCATGTGAAGACACAGGGAGAAGACGGCCATCAACAAGCCAAGGAGAGAGGCCTCCAAAGAAACCAACCCTGCCAACATCTGATCTCAGACTTCGAACCTCCAGAATTGTGAGAAAATAAATTCTTTACAAGTTTCTGTTGTTAAGTCACCTGGTCTGTGATACTTTTACTGACGACAGTAAAAGGATGGTGATACTGTTACCAGAACGATGGCAACAGTTATGATATTAATACCTACACTACATTGAAGCCCTAATTCTTACTTGTAAGTGCCTAGCAAATGAAACAGCACCCCAAATATAGGGCAATGTAAATGTGATGATCATACTGGAGGCATAAGTCACGTGCTGAGTTACGAGGAAGGAAAGGGTGTGTCCTTGTTTGAAAATCAGGAAGGGCTTCATAGAGGAAGAAACATTTGAACTTGAAAGATACATAAGATTTGAAATGAGAACACTTTGAGAGTAGGCATTCTAAGCAAAAGAAACAGGATAAGGACAGTTAATACAATTCTGTAGGGTGTTGGGAGCAACTGAAGATAATCCACATTAGCCGGATGTGTTTATCAAAGGGGAAAACCAAAAAAAGGGAAGAGGAAGATGATACTGAAAAGGTAGATGAGGTTGTGTTTGACCTTGGACTCTAGGCCAAGGAACATGGGATTGATGTGCAATGGATGTCCACAGGTTTATTTTCAATTAATTACTTAATTTAACAAACATTTTTTAAACATCTGCTTTGTGCCAGGCGCTATCCTAAGTAAGCTTGGGATATTTTAATAAGCAAAACAGACATCTCAGCCCTTGTGAAACAGAGAGAGGCAATAGATCATAAGCATAATAAATGATATCGTTATGATGCCAATTTAATACATCAATCACAATTATATTAAGCATAATAGCCTTCATAGTAGGTTGGAAGAAATAAATTCTGTAGAAAAATACGTGGCGGGTCATGGAGTACTGGGCCTGCGGCGGGTGGAGGGGGTACGTTGTAATTTGAATAGAATAGTCAGAGCACTTCTCACTGGGAAGAGGGCATTTGAATGAATCTTGAAGGAGAGAGGAAATTGGCAGTGATGCTCTGGGGCTGAGGAGCATTCCAGGTGGAGGGAACAGTCAGTGCAAAGGTGGGAGCATATCTGTTGCATAGGGAGCAGGGTGTGTATGTGGGGGGGACTTCACAACCTCCACTGACGACAGTAAAAGGATGGTGATACTGTTACCAGAACGATGGCAACAGTTATGATATTAATACCTACACTACATTGATTTTTACTTTTTTTTTTTTTTGCGGTACTCGGGCACCCCACTGTTGCGGCCCCTACCGCTGCGGAGCACAGGCTCCGGACGCGCAGGTTCAGCGGCCATGGCTCACGGGCCCAGCCCCTCCACGGCGTGGGGGATCCTCCTGGACCAGGGCACGAGCCCGCGTCCCCTGCATCAACAGGCGGACTCTCAACCACTGCGCCACCAGGGAAGCCCTAATTCTTACTTGTAAGTGCCTATAAGTGGATGATCTCAACATTTTGCCCTTAAAACAACCCTATGAAGCTAGGAGGAGCACATAGGATTAATCCAATTTTATAGACCATGAAACCAAGTCCCAAGATTTTATGTGATTTGCCCAAGGTCAAAACACAAGGCTTGGAAGTCTCTACACCCAAGGTAGAACAGCACCTCTCTGTTGGTCTGTGGGGCCTCTGCAGCAGGGTTACAATGAAGTTCTCAGACAAAGAGTGGGGGGACTCCTATAAAAAGTAGTCCTGGGACGTCAGGACTTCAGGAAGTGCCACCCGCCACCCCGTTCCACGTGCTGCGTGAGGTTTACGAAACTACTGACTCTCCCCTTAAAAGCCTCAAGCTCCAGTGCTGGTACCCTAGTGAGAACAGTCGCTCGTCATGCAAAACAACCTGGTTTCCCAGTGTTGACAGGAGGTGGGAGGGATGAATGTGATTCTCTGATCTTTGAAGCTTGGTGTTTCCTTGGACTTGGAACAAAAAATTATTTGGGAGGCCAAAGCTGGTGAACCCTGTCCTTAATCTGAGTAAAGAACTTGGTCTTATCTTATCATTCTCCCGGAGTCCCTAAGGAGAAAACTTCGAGAATGTATAACGACAAACAGAAAACCATCTGAAAACACCGAGTGACACACCAGCAGACACACGTTCCCTTGGTGGAAAGGGTACTCTGGTTTTTATGGTGGGAAAGTCCCCACCCAGCTAAACCACCTTCAGTAGCAGAGTTCTCTTGAAACTGGGAAACAGTACGCCGTCTGCATTGGCCTTCCAGAGACTGGTCAGCATAAGCTTCGTTTCTACAGCTAAAATCAGTAAAACTTGATCTCACTCAAGATCAGTTTTGAATTGGACTTGAAAATGAATCACAGAACATACAGTCCTTTCTTGTGGTCCTACATCCCTAAAGCTGTATCTACTGACCTTTTACCATAATTAATTATCGCTTATAAGAACTCTTTGGATAAGAGAAATAATTCTACTTCACTGTTTTCTCTAACTCCTTTAACAAAGTTGGCTAGTGACGAAGACAAGAAAAAAAATGCATTTTATACTAACAACTTGGTGAGAGAAGATCTTTTATTGTCTCTTTTTCTGTTGTTTTTTTCCATGCCTTACCTGGCTGTTGGAACCCAGAGCATTGCCAAGTGTCTATAGTGCAGTTTTCTCGTGTAGGGTGTGTAAAAGGAGAAACAAAGTAAATTCCTCCAACTTTTTTTTTTTTTTATCTTCTTCACAAAGACAGGCCGAAATCCCCTAGTTCCGCTTTAGTCATCTGCCTCATGACAAGTCTGTGGATTCCCTAACTAACTGTGTCATATCAGATTAAAATTTTAATTCCACGTTGGAAGATTGAGCCGGAATGCCCCTGGTGAGCTCTGAGTACCTTCTCACTCCACTCTGAAGACAGCTCCGATGACCCTAATTCAAGGATCCGTGGCTGGATTAGAGAAAAGATGGAAAACGGTTGCTGTAAACGTGTCAGCCGCTTGGAACACTGCTGGCAGCGGTGTCCTGAAGTTGGTAATGGGTGTTTGTGAGGAATGACGTGCTTGCACTTGGCTGAGATACATTCTGAGGAGCTACCTTGTCTGTGCTGCAGTTGAGTTGCATCCAGAGAATGGACTTCTTGGCCAGCTTTCTTCTGTAGGCTTCCTTCAGTAGACCAGACCAGGGATGGCATTTGAACAGTCCAGGCCACACTTCTCCTTCGTATGAAAGTAACATGGTCATGGTTGAGCTTCACCAGCAGGCTGTTGACTCTGTTGACAGTTTATTCTCTCTCTCTACCTACCTCCTGTCTCCCATTCAGCCTCCAAATTCTCAGGGTTCCTTGTTCAGCCACCCACCCTCCTCCTTAACCTGCTCTCAGGATGTCTGGGAGAGTGGCCCAAGGATAGAGAGTGGGATGCAAATAAGGGGTGATATCAGGGTGGATGAGGGGTCACAGACTAAACAGGAAGAGTTATGTGGGCTACAAGAAATAACTGTGTACTCAGCAGAACTCCTCCAAGCTTTCTGAAAGCATCTGAATGTCTGTTGAATTGCAAGTTACGTGATGGAAACAGGAATACTCTGAGGGAGTTTTCAAGTGTGCAGGCTAGGGCTGCCAGATTTAGTGAATAAAAATAAAGAGTCTCCTGTTAATTCTGAATTTCAGATAAGCAGCAACAACAACACAATTTTTTTTAGTGTAAGTATGTCCCATGCGATTTTAGGGACTTATATATTTTTTTCTAGTATATGTTCCTTCTAACGTGGGACATACTTATATTTTAAACAATGGTTTATTTGAAATTTAACTGGACACCTTGTGTTTTAACTGGTAACCTCGATCCAAACCCTGTACTAAAAGAAAAAAAAAAATTCCTTGCTTGAGTTCTATTACCAATGGACTTGAAGATATATATATATGTGTGTGTATATATATGTATATAAACTACATATACACATACATGTATAGTATATATATATACTATACATGTATGTATGTATATACATATATATATATATATATTTAATTTCAAAAGTCACTCCAAATTTTTAGTTGTTCTTTAAGATGCTTTCTTTTGTCCCTCTTCAGGAATCCTCAACTCCTTGTGATTTCTCCAGTGGTGGCTCGTTTTATGCATCTACTCCATTTCACAGATGGCTTGCTCTCCTAAGGTCCCTTCCCCTCATCAGCATGGCTACTGTACGGTCAAGGTTGAGCCAGCCTGAATGCCACTTCTTCACTCCCTTGTGAACTCAGCCAGTTCTCTCAGAGGTCACTTTGTCACCAGCAATGACCACTCAAACAGATGAAGGTTGATTACGTAGGGTAGGGAGTGTGGCAGACTGTAGTGTTCATGCCCTAAATGTTCTCAGATTCAGAGACATGTTTTTTTTGGTTTGTTTTTTGTTTTTTGCGGTACGCGGGCCTCTCACTGCTGTGGCCTCTCCCGCTGTGGAGGACAGGCTCCAGACGCGCAGGTTCAGCGGCCATGGCTCACGGGCCCAGCCGCTCCGCGGCATGCGGGATCTTCCCGGACCGGGGCAGGAACCCGTGTCCCCTGCATTGGCAGGCGGACTCAACCAGTGCGCCACCAGGGAAGCCCCTGAGAGACATGTATTTTTATAAAGTGTTCCAGCTGGACGTCTGGTTCTAAGACTTTCAATCCCCACCCAGGCATCCTTGCCCTTCCCTTTGTGTCCCCATGCATTCCCATGTTTACTTTTATCTCAGCACTTAGCAGACTTGATCATAATTCTGACCTGGTCTATAACAGTTTACTGTAAAGTGCTGACTGTAGGAACTTTGCCTAAGTCATCTTTGCATCTTAGGAGCGTAGGATGTGCTTGGCTGGTATCTAATGGGGGCTCAGTGGATGTTTGCTGAATGTCCGATGGCTGGATGTGTAGATCATGGAATGAACTCCACACCCTACCATGCCTTGTGCTGATTCCCATGAGTGCTCCAAGTCTGGGACTGGGGATGGTACCAAGGAACGAAATGTAGTCTCTGCACTTAATGTATCCCAAACTTCATACATGCTTGTGTGTGGACTGACATGGAGGCTTCCTTACCCTGAACCAAGAGAGGAATAAGAAATTCTTCCACGACTTCCCTGGTGGCGCAGTGGTTAAGAATCCGCCTGCCAATGCAGGGGACACGGGTTCGAGCCCTGGTCCGGGAAGATCCCACATGCCGCAGAGCAGCTAAGCGCTCGCGCCTAGAGCCCATGCTCCACAACAAGAGAAGCCACCGCAATGAGAAGCCCGCGCACCGCAACGAAGAGTAGGCACCGCTCGCCGCAACTAAAGAGAGCCTGCGTGCAGAAACGAAGACCCAACGCGGCCATAAATAAATAAATTTATTTTTAAAAAATGAAAGAAATTCCTCCAGTTGTAATATTTCCTTCTCTTGGGGATAAAGGACTGTGCGAGGGTGACTACGGTCATGGCAGTTTTGGTTCCTTTTCCTCCCCACAGGTACCTACCTGTAGGTGAGTGTAAATCGAGCCTGTACTGGCGTTGGCTCTCCGTGGAAACACCTCAGAATAACTCATCCCACTTTGTGTTAACTGCTGCTGTTTAGACTCCTCCCAGTGGCCCGCGTCAAAAGAAAATGCTCTTCACCCTGTTTTGTCTAACACTGATTTTGTTTTCTTTTTATGCAACTGCTGTAAGCGGCTGGAGCCATTATCCATAAAAGTGTAAACGTGCTTAAACAGTTCTCATTTAAATTCATGGAAGCATTTCACATGCAGTTGTGCAATCTTCCACCCGGTTTCGTTTCTACCTCCTTCTCCACAGTGGTAGCTTTGGCCACCTTTTGCTGCTAATAAGGACCAAGGCCTGGGTTCAATCCTTGTTTGGGCTATTTGGATTTCATGGGGAAAGTTTTTGATCTGGAGCCACAGAGCAAAGCCTGAATCTTGGTCAGTTCTCTTGGAAACACATCAGAGGGAGACTGTACATGACTCAGTGCATCAGCTCTGCTGGAAAGCAGCTGAAAAGAGAACTTGGAATCCTGGTGCTGGTCGTGGTGGAATGGACAAGGCACATGGGAAAGAATGGCCCACTTTCTTGACCCACCTGGTTGGGCCCCTTGTGTTCCCCAGCAAGCGGGTCAGAAAATACGCTCTCCTCAGGCTCACCCCCAAGGCTGCTCCCGGGAACGTCCTCAGGCTGGGTCCCCAATCCCTTATGCTGGGTCTACCTTTCGTTAGCAACTTTTAATTTAATGACTTGATGTTTTGACCCTTTCCTTGTTCCTCAGTCTAGGGTAGGGTACACCAGTCCTTCATTCATTCACTCAGTAATGTATTCTGCTATTTCTTTAGTGTCTCCTATGCCTCAAGAAGCTATGCCTCAGCAAATGAAACAGACACAGCTGATATAGTCAGGCACCTTGCGTTTAGAGGGAAGACACACACACGTGTATGAGCCCATGCCAGTTTGCTCATGAAGTGGGAATCGATGCCATAAAGCAACATAAATCACAGTAAGGAGGGCATCGAGGAAGGACAGAGTGCTGTTTGGGGAGGAATATAGTACCTGGGAAAAGTGACAAAGTGAGTTCTGTCTCAGCTTCCACAGATGTGTGACCGTAGCAGAGTTAGTTAACCAGCCCTGTGCCTTTGTTACCACATCTCTAAAATGGGCTGATAATGACGCTGCCTCATTGGCTGCTTGTGAGACTTAATGAGTAAATGTATGTCAAGAAGGTAGAATGGAGCCCGGCTCTGTTTGTTGTTCTGGTTCCCTTTGTTCTGATCCCACAGCTTTGTCTGCCTACGGCTGTGGAGTCCCAGCCCCACTTCCCACATAATCCCAACATATCCGGAAATGATGTGTTCTTTCTTGAAGTGAAAATTATTCTAGATGCCTAGTGAGGAAGACGTCATTTCTAAGATGTCACCCCACACTGATGGTAGGGGAACACAGGATTTAACTTTCACGCTTTTCTTTCACAGATAATTTGGGAAGTAAGGGGAGCTATTTAAATTGTTCTATTAAGTAGTTTTTGTGCATATGGTGCTATTAAACTAAACCATGTAAAATTGTTGACATTTATTGTTGACCTATAAACTCAGCAATTTCACATTGGTTGAACTTACTAAACAAGCAGGTATTATGTTGGATTTCTTTTTTTTTTTCCAACTTGGCAGCTCACAGCATCAATTTGATTTCTTCATTTTTAATAAATAAGTATCCACTGACCCTTCTTAGTGCTCCAGGCTTACAAGTGAAGTTAGGTTCAGCTGTGCTTCTGAAACCACTTTTTAAAAATTCTCTAAGTTTACATGATGCATTTTTCTCAATATAGTTATTTTTCATCTTTAAATTATACTTAACTTTCATCAAGCAGTTATTAATTTATTTCCAAGTACAGGCTGGCCTGCCAGAAATAAAAAAATGACTAATATCACTGACCATAGGAAGAAATGCTAGTATAATGTTTTTCTGTCTAATAAAGAATACACACACTCACACACATATGTATACAGAGAGAGAGGGGAAGGGAGGGGGGAGGGGGGAGAGAGAGGAATTTGGTTTTGTTACGCATCTTTAAGTTCTGTTCACGACTTTATTAGCCTAATATTCTTCTTTTATTTATTATAACCTTTAAAAATTCTTTATAATAATGGAAAGTTATGCTAGTCTGAAATCAGTAATTTAAACAAGATGACCAAGAAATTGTGAAAGATGGTTTCCACATATACTTATGTACCTCTAGCTAGATTAATTAATATTTCTTTGTTAAATGACATTTCACTCATCGTGTTTGTGTGTGAGAGAGACAAAAACTTCAGCAAAAGTCTGAAAATTTCTATCCCAGCTCTGGTCTACATTTGGTTTCTCTTGTTCTGGGTCTCTCGGGATCTCTTTCCTTTTGTCACTGTTTCTCTGGCTTCTCTGCCCTCCTCCAAATTCCTGACCAGAAATCGCAAAAGGTTAGAGACTTGTGGATGGGCAGTTGATGTGTGAGCATCTCTCAGTCAGAGTGGCAGGAAGTGTGACCAAACAATTTATTAACCATGTGTTTTCCATCTCAGGGGTTAGATGGGTTACCTGCCAGCCCCTAATTAGTGGTGTGAAACATCTTTGTTACCTCGGGCTAGTGAGCTGAAATTAAGAGGGACTGGAGAAACAGCATAGCCTGGGGAGAACAGACAGCTATAGTGGAGTGTTCCTCTGAAGGGCACTCACATATTTCTGTATCTGGAAACAGTCAGTGCATCTCACTGAAACAGCGCCAGATCTGAGACTAAAATGCCACAAAACTCTACTATTTCAACCAAGTCTGCATCCTTAAAGCCAAATAATTTTTAAAAAATTAATCTTCTTTACATTAGGGAAAACTGAGAACTTTGTTGCTTTAGCAAAGAATTTTTCTCCTGTTGGGCATTTTAGATCTTTATTAAAAAGGAGTTACGTAAATTCTTAGGAATACCTCTCCTTCAATACTTTATTTATTTAAAAAAGATTTCTGTTGGAGTATCGTTGATTTACAATGTTGTGTTAGTTTCCGGTGTACAGCAAAGTCAATCAGTTATACATATACATATATGCACTCTTTTTTTAGATTATTTTCCCATATAGGTTATTACAGAGTATTGAGTAGAGTTCCTGGTGCTATACAGTAAGCATCCTTCAATATTTTAAATAACATTGATTAAAAAAAAAATAACTCATTCATCAGGTATTTATTGAGTTCTTATTGTGGGCAAAGTGCCGGGTCAGGCATCGAAAAGGTGCTTCCCTTCTAGATGGTGTCGTCATTCGGTTTTCTTTTTGTTGGTGTTTGGTTGGTTTAAATCTCTAAATCTAGATCTCATTTTCAACAATAAATGTGTGCTCCATGAAAATTATGTGTAAATTGAATTTTTTATAATTTGAGTCCATTTAGAGTAGTAATTAGTAATCTCCCCAATATGCTTTATGTGTCCATGTTTATTGAATTAATGGTCTACAAGCTGAATAGTTAAAGGTCTCTTTTGAGTAGGGTTTATCAACTTCGGCGCTACTGATACTTTGGATTGAATAATTCTTGGTTATGGGGGATGTCCTGTGCATTATAGAATGTTTAGCAGCATTCCTAGCCTCTTCTGCCCTCTAGATGCTAGTAGCAACCTCCTGCCCCGGATGTGACAACCAAAAATGTCTCCAAACACCGCAGTGTTCCCTGGAGGGCAAAATCACCCCTGCACGAGAACCGCAACTACAGAATAAAGTGTATGAATTAAAAAAAAAAAAAAAAAAAGAGTAGGGGAAATATTCTCTTATGGTCTCAATTAGAAAAAATGACTTTCAATTAACAAAATAGCTCTTCATTGTATTTAAATAAGTATATATACATATTTCCTCAGTAACCAAGTTTAATGATAATGAAAGTGATCTTTCCTGTGATTAGATAGCATCAGCTTTCAATTTCAAAGATTTTTAGTAGTTGTTTTAACAAATTACACAGCAATCAGTCTGGAATGTTTGATTGGCCAATAAAAATAAAAAGTCTCTACATGTGTCATCCATTTTATCACTCATGTAGTCACAGACCAACTCTAAGAAAGAATTAGTTTTTTAGTTCCTTAGCCTGCAACGTTCTAAGCTGCTTGGAAGGTGCACTTACAGTGGACTGGGAACTGGCGGCAAGAACACTGCATAATTTCATTCCCTCCCATGCCTTCCAGCATTTGACCTTTCACTACGAGGACTTCCTGGTCCCTAACTCAAAGGAAAATAAAATTCCTTCCTAGGATTTATTGGGAATTCACTTGATGAGTCAGAAAACCCATCAGCGTATACTTTTATGACTATAGAAAACCTGGAAGAAGACATCTGTATAGCTAACCAAAACCTAGTAATTGCCTGGATTTTAAATAGTCTTTAATTACTGGAGAACTACCACAAAATTCTCTCCCAAACGAAGATTCCATTATTATAAGACACCTGGTAATGAAGGTTTTATTATGTTTACTATAGTCAGTCAAAAGTGAAGTTCACCCAGTAGTAACCAGCCTGATGGAGCTAATGGCAGAAGACCAGTTAATAAAACCAACACATTCCAATTGTTTGATATAAGAGCTTGTTGGGAGTGTGACTTTTTTTTAAGGCCATTTAATTACATACCCTAATGTCTTCACTCAGCCATTCTCTAAAATATATTTTCCCAATTTCAGCATATACCCCTTCTCCACTCTCAATTAGCTCTTGCGTCGGGCCTTGGCTTCCAAACTCCATAAGTAATAGTAACTTAATTTTCCAAGCCATAAATCAGGTAGGCTTATGCTCCATAGCCCATGTTCCATTTGTTTTTAATCAGGGGCAGCCTCGTACTCAGAGGTCGGAAGGTTTAATTCCGAGGGCTCCCGTGACTTTTGGAAGGAGAAACCTTTGGCTTTCTAGAATTCCCTTTGTGAGTGTTTAAGTATCCTTTTGGCAAAAGTTGGAATATATATAGCATCTCATATAGAATCCTTCTTTAATTTACTGACCTGTGCACACTCCCTTCTACCGTGGCTCTAAGATTAAAAGAAACATTTAACAACATTCCTACACGTATGTAGTCTGATTTTTAATGTCCTTTCGAAAGAAATGTAGTTGCAGGGAAAAGGGACTCGAGGAAGGGAGTTAGGAGGTATTACATTTCTAGAAATCATTTTAATGAAATAGTTCTAATAAGTAGTAGTATCATTGGGATAGCTTAGGTTCAATATCATCTTGTGAAAGAAGAAGAAATTAGCATCTTTTAAAGTTTATAAACATTCAGAGTTCCTAGCACACCATTTTATAACTGAGAAGTACCTTAGAGATATTTTCTATAACCTCCTTATTTCATCTGTGAGGAAAGAGGAAAGTGATGCCCAGAGAAGTTTTAAACCCAGACAATAGTCACAAGCCTATTTAGTGCAGAGCTAGAACCAGGACTCAGTTATTTTATGTCCTTTTACATTAATCTAAAATAAAGTCTAATAAATATTTAGTCATTTAGATGGCTTATCCACCTAACGTAAAACATCCAGATATTTAGGAGTTTCTTAATTATTTCCCAACATCTGCTATTTCATTTAGATAGATTGCATTAAAATTTTAGAACATCAAGTATACAGAGAAACATCCTAAAATCTATCAGAGTAGGAAAAAATACAGATTAATTACAATAGGTGGAGAATCGTATTGGCACAAGAGTTCTCATCAACACTGGATGTAAGAATATAGTGAGCATTTTAAATGCTGAAGGAAAATTTCTTTCCACCTATAATCTTATACCTAGTACTGTTATTCCAGAATGAGTACAAAAAGAAGATTATTTTCTACATATGGATAAGAAGACAGGTACACTTCTGTAAACATTCTGAAAGAATTACAAGAAGGTATACACCAGCAATAAGAAACATGCATCCAAAGGAAGTAATGAGATAGAAGAACTTAAGATGAGCAACAATATTTGGAAAACCTGACGCTGTTTAATAAACATTTATTGTAAAAAAAAAAAAAATATCTGAAACTAAATATTCAGGATATATCAGTGAGGACTTTAGTTGGGGTGAAATGGGAGATTAGAAGAGTAGAGAGAAAGAAAATCACTCAGTGTGTCTAGTGTTAGGATATATACAAGTAGCTATGTTTGTCAACCAATATGTAGGGTAACTCAGTAGAATTATTAACACGTAAAATGTGCATTTCCAGTGACTTAGCAGTTCTTCTTCTTGAGTGTTACCCTTAAGAAAAACATATGTGCACAAGGAAGCATATCTTTGAGAATTTCAGAACAGCAGTTGCTCCTAATGATGGAAAAAAAAAAATTAGAATCCACCTAGACATCTTTCAGCCAGGGAGGACAGCTAAAATATCTGGGATGTATCTGGTCTATGGAATCCAAAGTAATAATTAGAAAAGCAGGGCTTCCCTGGTGGCACAGTGGTTGAGAATCTGCCTGCCAATGCAGGGGGCACGGGTTCGAGCCCTGGTCTGGGAAGATCCCACATGCCGTGGAGCACCTAGGCCCGTGAGCCACAACTACTGAGCCTGCGCGTCTGGAGCCTGTGCTCCGCAACAAGAGAAGCCGCAATAGTGAGAGGTCCGCGCACCGCGATGAAGAGTGGCCCCCGCTTGCCCCAGCTAGAGAAAGCCCTCGCACAGAAACAAAGACCCGACACGGCCAAAAATAAATAAATAAATAAATTTTTAAAAAATTAAAAAAAGAAAACAAAAACAGACAAATAAACACAGGAAGGCCTGACTCGAAAAGATCTTTAGGACATATTTTCCAGTAAAAAAAAAAAAAAAAAGATGGTTGCATGTGGCATGTATATACTCAAAGAGTATTGGATTTTATATGTATCTGTATGAATTGTGTCATCCTACATACGTATGTACATGTACAGAATTGTGTGTGGATTAGTCACTGTTTTACATTAGCCATGCTACATGTGCTCTCCATTAGTGACACTGAATGTCATTTGTTCATTTATCCATTTTTTTCAGATATTTATCAAATATTTGTTAAACACCTTTTATGTGTCATGTTTTATACTAAGACCTAAAAATGTGGTCTGTGCTCTCCTTCAGCATATTTTGGCTTTGGAAAACCTTACAGAGCAGATGACCAAATGGGTTAGCCTTTGAAGGATTAGCACTTTGCTAATACAAGAAATGGAAGAACACTCCAGAAGGAGCAACGGAACATGCAGTGGAATATTGGCATGGACATAACAATATGGGTGGGGAAATGTAAATATTTTGCATGTTAGGCTATAGAGAAGAGAGTGCCATTAAAGACAAGAAACGTCGGGCTTCCCTGGTGGTCTAGTGGTTGAGAGTCCGCCTGCCGATGCAGGGGACATGGGTTCGTGTCCTGGTCCGGGAAGATCCCACATGCCGCGGAGCGGCTGGACCCGTGAGCCATGGCCGCTGAGCCTGCGCGTCAGGAGCCTGTGCTCCGCAACGGGAGAGAGGCCACAAAAAAGACAAGAAACATAATTAGATGTTTGTTTTCAGAAAGATAGCTAGGCAACAGCAAGGACTTACTGTATAGCACAGGGAACTCTGCTCAATATTCTGTAATAACCTAAATGGGATAAGAATTTGAAAAAGAATAGATACATGTATATGTATAATTGAATCACTTTGCTGTACACCTGAAACTATCATGACATTGTTAATCAACTGTACTCCAATATAAAATAAAAATTAAAAGAAAAGATAGCTGGATAATTTGGAAGACAAAGATATTAGAGGAAAGTAGAACACTGAGAAAGATTTTACAAGAATCCAAGTGGAAGATAATGAAAGGGTCATGGAATTGGAGAAAAAGAAAGGGATGTGATAGATACTTAAGAATTTTCAGGATGAACTTGAAAAAATTTTGCCATCTAATTAGTGAGCAGTTTTCAAGCTACTTCTCAATTTTGTTTTTTATTTCTACTCAGTCATTTTCTCTTTTGTCCCTGTTTTTCCCTGGAAGCTGTGGTGTCCAGTTGATTTAAAGAAATGATGGGTAGTGGGTGGCCCAGAAGCTGCTTCTTGGTGATTGATGGTTTTAGTGACCTTCGTCTGAAAGAGGCAGTTGTAGATACTGGCAGGAAGGGAGGATAACGCTCCTCTGGGTAAGTGTCAGCTCCAGGAGGACTCCCTTCCAGATGTCCCAGCGAGCCCAGTGGTCTCTAATCCCAGCTCTAACAGCATCCAGAGAATAGACTCCCACACACAGATGCCTTCAGCCACAGGATGGGGACTCCTGTAATTGGTTACGTTTGGAATCCAAGGTCTCACCACAAGTTGGCAGAGGCTGGTCACACACAGAGAAAGACGTGTCTGTGGGCATGACCCTCTCCAAAGCCATGGTCTCAGGGGTGGTGGCGACTCAGGGTGGAGGGACCACGTGAGAGCTCTGGAGTCACCAGGAGGGCCTGAGGTTTGGTTTATATTAACACCCTTGGCTTTGGCTACTTTGGCAACTTTGCTAAACCTCAGAAGGGTGAATTAAAGGCTGGAAATGTTACAAGAAAAGACCTCCCGGGGAACAGCCTGGACCTGTGGACCTTGACCTTTATGTTCTCAGTCTCCTCTGAGCCGTCCCCATTTCTGATCTGCATTGTGCCACAAGGAGAGGAAAAGCATAAAAATAAATCTATTCTTTATTAATGCATAGAGAAACAGCTACATTTCTTACGATGCCTTACTAAATTAAAAAACCACGTATAAAAGGAAGGTCAGTTTTTGGTGGCATGTGCATTTTGTTTTTTTTTTTTAATCCCAGTAACCTTATTCCCCTCTGTCATCCTTTGCAGGGGAAGAGGGGCAGCTCTCACCCAAAAGGCAGAGCCATATGTGTGAGTCTGTGTCTCTCCGTGGACATGTTCGCTGTGCACGTGGGTGTGCGTTTGTATATTATTCCCTCACTCTGGATGACTGCAGGGCTGAACTGAAGAGCAGGAGACACAGCTCCCAGGACAGGAATCTTTCTCCCTTAGGACTCACATACTCTCCACTTCCTTGAGCCCCTGCGATCACATGGGCAAACACACCACCGACTTCACTTGTTCTTTGCTTTTTCCTCTTACTACTTCTGCTTTTTGTCTTCCTGTCTCTTGCTTTCTTTGACTTTCCTCTTTTTCCTTTTTCATGTTTTTACCCATGTCTCAGGGAAGGGTAGGATTGATTGACTACTTCATTGGTTTCCGTATTTACCACTGTGTGGCTTTTAAAGACTATGTGAGGGATGGAGTGAATGAGTGAGTGTGTGTGTGTGTGTGTGTGTGTGTATGTGTGTGTGTGAGAGAGAGACAGAGAGACAGATGGAGGGAGAGAACATAAAAGTGTGAGCACTTGTGAGAGTGATGTTAGGTAGCCAAAAAAATATACTATTAGAAATAAAGCATATAGTACAGGGAACTCGACTCAATATTCTGTAATAACCTGTGTGGGAGAAGAATCTGAAAAAGAATGGATATATGTATATGTATAACTGAATCACTTTGCTGTACACCTGAAACTAATGCAACATTGTAAATCAACTACACCCCAATATAAAATAAAAACTTAAAAAAAAAAAAGAATAAATGTAGACAGATTTAATAGTCCTGAAAGACCTAAAAGCATGCTTTGTTCACCAGCTTGGAATACTCCATTTGACATTATAAATGAATGTACTGACACAAGGGTATTAAGTTTAAATGCAATTATAAGTAAAATTAAATAATTAAAAAAAGAAAGAAAACAAAATACCAGTGGACCTGACTGTGGACAGTTCTGCCTCCTGAGGGCACTCATCTAATCCATATGCGGAGATGGCATTTCCTGTTCTTCTTCTCTACTTGCAGAGACTGGTGGGGAAGCTTCATGTGCCTAAGAATTCGATTATGGAGAAAGTGTGAAACCCATTTTGTTTCCGAGAACACCCTCGATGAGTTTGGGGATGGGCTGAGGTGGGCCAGAGCCTCTGAAGGAGGGGGCGGGGGGCTGCGCTATTTTGCATGAGAAACAAATCAACAGGAACAGTAGGAAACTGAGGCTAGCCATGAAAGAAAGAAGGAAGGGCAAAGCAGGGCAGCGGCTGCAGCTCGGGACAAAGAGATAGCCGGTGAGAAACTTCCTGATGTGGCATCAGCCAATGGAATTTTCACGCAGGGACAGGCTTGGTTGGTCACTGTGATATCTTGCAGTGAAACGATCTCGTTTCATTGTTTAACTTCCAACTTCCTTATGTGTTGATCACACAGAACTGGCTTTAGGATGATGATATTTGGGGAAAGGCAAGGCATGGGGGATGTGTTTTCAGGGCTGACACTGGGCAGAGAAAAGAGAACCCTCTTGTGAGACAGAAATGAAACAAAGGACAGTTCAGCAACAGCAGGAACTTGGAGAAAGCATGCGTGCCTTTAGAAGGCCCACTGATCTTAGGAGAGAGGCCCTTGTCTGTCTCATAGATGGGGGTGGAGGTAATTGATGTCGATATTTGCTGAAAGGCGTCCTCACAAAGTTGAAGGACAGGGCAGATCTTGGAGTGTAAGGCGTAAGTTACACACACACATACACACACACTCACTCACTCACTCACCAGCCTACCTGATACTGCTGGAGAGACTTGTTAACTGTTGTCAAATAAAGTAATTCCTGCTGGTACAACCAGAAATGCTGGTCTACACTGAGTTGCAGACTTGAGAGGCAGCTCAGTAGAACATGAAAGGCCACTAACAGAGGCTGCACCCTATGACTTCAGATGCAGGCTTGTATTTAACTGCACTGAATGCCTCCCCTGTCCCTGGCATCTTAGGATGGTATGTTTCATTATTTATTATTATTTTTAAAATTTATTTTATTTTTGGCTGCATTAGGTCTTCATTGCTGCGCACGGGCTTTTTCTCTAGTTGTGGTAAGTGGGAGCTACTCTTTGTTGCGAGTGCCCAGGCTTCTCATTGCGGTGGCTTCTCTTGTTGCGGAGCATGGGCTCTAGGCACGCAGGCTTTATTAGTTGTGGCATGCAGGCTCAGTAGTTGTGGCTCGCAGTCTCTAGAGCACAGGCTCAGTAGTTGTGGAGCACAGGCTTAGTTGCTCCGCGGCGTGTGGTATCTTCCCGGACCAGGGCTCGAACCCATGTTCCCTGCACTGGCAGGCGGATTCTTAACCACTGCACCACCAGGGAAGCCCGATGATGGTATGTTTCTTTCAGTTCAGTTCCCATGGCAGTTCTCGCTGCTTTGGAGTCCAAGTCTTGATGTGTGCCTCGGTGCCCCCAAAGTAAATTTAATAAGAATATCCCTCAAATGCTCTCCAAGCTTTGTCAAATTACTCTCACCATTTTGGGAGCTTGCCAAACAAGAGCCCAGAGGTTAAATTGTTTATTTCGATTTCCTTATGTAACTTTCTCCAATTATAGGGAAAAAGGTGAATGAGAGTTTGGTAAAGATAAGCCACTCTCAGATCCCTCTGTCCACTTTCAAGTTCCTCACTTGCCACAGCCCTGGATCTCACAGGAGGGTGAAGTTTTGTGTTTGCTGTATTGACCTGACGTCACGAGTAACCCATTTATCTTTGTCTTTACTGTGTCCCACACTGTTCGCTCACCTCTTCCTAGAAAGTACTCATATTTCTACTACCCTTTGAAATGGAAAAGTGAAGAGAAAACAACAAAATTTTCTTGTTTATCATGACCCGATAAGAGATGGGGTGAACTGAGCTCTCTACAGGGTCCTGAATGGATGAAAAGGACCCCAAACATATGGAAAATATGGAGAACAGGGTATAAGTCATAAAAATAAAAATAAAATAAATTGTGAATGCCAGTTTCTGGTAATGATTTGTTTTCACAGTAACTGAGAACTCCCTTAAACCTGTGATTAATCACACACTTTTGGTGAGGGTAAGCTGGCAGAATTAGGGGGCTTGGGTTATTATGCAGCTGCTTTCCATTGATGAGAGCTGAGTTCAAATCTCAACCCACGTTGCAAATGAAAATGTCATCTTGAAAGTTAATTAGCTCCATGCAATAAATACTGGCTACTTGATTGATGTACCTAAAAAATCACTACCTGGAAAAAAAAATTATATATATGGCCCGTTAGCAGAGTCAAGCCGTCAAAAAGTCAGACATTATTTAAACAATTTGCTTTTCTTAATGGTCCAACCACCTGCAAGTAAATAGAATTTATTAAAAGAAGGTGGAGTTTCTAAGAGTCAGAGCATGTGAAAGAAAGGCTGAATGTATCAAGGACTGTAGAATTTTAGAACTAGGAAAAATAATCTCTAAAAGCCATCTAATCTAATCCTTGTTTTTTTGTGTGTTTTTTTGTTTTAATAGAAGAGGGAATCGAAACTTGGAAGGTTAAGGGACTTGCTTAAGCCACGCAGTTAACTGTTGCGGGGAGGGAGCAGGGGTGATTCCAGGTGTCCTGTTCATTACATACGTTCTCTGAATTATTCTCAGGGACCCTTAGCTCGGTTCTCCCCTCACTGCTGTGACACTTAGCCTCTCCCCATGGCTGGTCCACGGGTCTTGTCTTTAATGTATTCTGTGCTTCAGAAGATTCCATTTTCTTCAGCTAAGGCAACTCAAAACTTAGTTTATCCACACTTTTTTTTCTTTTTAAATGATAATGCTTCTATCAGTGTAGTCATCCCTGCTCTTGCAGATAGAGGAAGGTCAGCAGTCCACACGACCGTGATCCCTTTACACTAGATGTCCTAAAATTGAATCCAGAGTGAATTTGACCAAAAGTAGAGAAGTGCGAGGTATTACATTTGGTAAGAGAGCAGTTCTGCCTAAACCAATATTCTGCGAAGAGTATTGTCTGAGCCAGTGAGATGCAAGTAAGTCATCTTACTAGGTTAGTCATCTTCAGTAACCTAGAAGTCCTAGGTTACTTTGTTAACTTGTTTATAACTTAAGTTGCTCCCGATCTTGAAATAATGTCTTTTACGGGGCATTTCATTTGGTGGCAGCATGAGTTTACTAAGCCTGTTAAAGGCAGTTCTCGTGAGAGCTCAAGGAGAAAGGAAGAGAGCTATAGAGGCAGCCTTTATTGTCTTAGAGAGTACATATGTCATCACGAACCGAACGATGGCAGAGATATGGATATTAAAGGGCTTTCTGGTGAGGTCTGAAATTGAAATGAGGAACTTGCTGTTGGAAACTGGAGAAAAGACATGATGACAGGGACTTGCAATGGGTTCCCCAGTGCTGACCACAGCAGCTCAGCAATATTTGTCATATAAATTAATAATGACATTAAGTGAATGAATGGCTTCTAAAATCAACAGGCTGTTTCTTTGGTATATTGATATATTGATTCAGAAGAGAGAAAACTAGGTGAATAAAATACAGATTACCAATGATACTCTTCTCCCCCAGTTGTTATTGTCAGTGTATGTAGAGCAGCTATTAATTCTGTATATTTATTTAAAATTCTATTTTCTTAAAATCTGTTATTTCTTTTTTTGATGTGAGTCATTTTTGTTTGTTTGTTTGCGGTACGCGGGCCTCTCACTGCTGTGGCCTCTCCCGTTGCGGAGCACAGGCTCCGGGCACGCAGGCTCAGCGGCCATGGCTCACGGGCCCAGCCGCTCCGCGGCACGTGGGATCTTCCCGGACCGGGGCACGAACCTGTGTCCCCTGCATCAGCAGGCGGACTCTCAACCACTGCGCCACCAGGGAAGCCCCTCCATGATAATTTTTAAGATTCTTCTTAAAAAGTGATTTCAGATCCAATGAATACTGATTGAGAACTAATTATATTCCAGGTTCTGTGCTAGATATTTTCACTCATAATGTCTAATCTAAGTTACTGGACTGTTAAATTTCTGTGGGAAGTATTTGCTTTAACTGGGAAGAGGTTTTCTCTTCAGGGAAAAGTCACCTCCCCCAGTTTCTGCATGCTGGAAACTAGGTGTGACAGTGAGATGTGTTTTTATATCTTGAGGGGTCGCTACCAACAACAGCAACTTTGAGAAATGCGCTGAGTCATTTCAAGAGCAGTTGGGTCAGTTGGCCAATCTCAGAATTTTGTGCCTTGAAAAGAAATAAGGCTGATGATTCAACTGGAAATTCAAAGTAGACTCACAGTACTTGAAACTGTATATTTCTACGCTATAAATACTTTCTAATATCAGACAAATTGTCTAGATAACTTGTCTCCCTTATTCAAATTCCTGATCAAGACATATTTCCTGAGCAATTTCTTTCTACTTAGTTTACGCCCTAGCGTTAAGTATCATTAGGCCCACTAGTTTAGTCATAGTTCCCCTGAGAACGGGAGAGCGCAGAGCTTTAGCGCATGGGTGTCAGGCAGATACTGGACGGCCACCAGCCCAGTTGTCAGAGAAAGCGTTCCCATGCTGAAAGTCTGGGTTGGGCCTGACAGGCCTCCCTGGTTTCATCTAGGAGTCTATGATGAACAGTTATGATGGGGACCTCCCTGGCGGTCCAGTGGCTAAGACTTCACGCTTCCACTGCAGGGGGCATGGGTTCGATCCTTGTAAGATCCCGCATACTGCGTGGCATGGCCAAATATAAAAATAAATTTAAAAAAAAGATAAATGAAATATTTAAAAAGCAATGTATGATTTATTGTAGAAGAGCCTCAGAGTGGCAAAAATGATGTGGCACTTCAAAACCAGGAAATGTTAGAAAAGAAGATGCCAGTGATTAATACAGCAGTCAGAGTCCTTTGGCATTCTGTGCTGGTGGTTAAGTTCTTCAGTGTTACTGTGTTTGTGCTTATGAGGCTAACAGATCATGATGCTGCCTCTCCTTCTACTAAGAAGCACCAGTAGTACCTTAGTCTTAGCCCTTCCTCAGACACAGAACTACTGCGTTTCTCACCTTAATTCCTTTTTTATGCATATGCTTCATTTCAGATCATAAACTTGTTTCCTGATTCTTACTCCTCTCTCTTAGGTTTAGAAGTCAACTTGGGAAGGCGCCCTACCTGATTTTGCTAATTTCCACCACGGCAGCTCAGCAGAGCACCTGATGTTGCTCTGATAGGCCAGTGTTCTCTGTGCACCAAAGCTTTTCTGTTCTCTCTTAGAATTCAAATCACTCTTGATTGGAGAAGAGTATTACTGTAGATAGCCATTGTTGAGTTATACAGCTGTTTTTTTCCACTAAAGCTTTTTTAATCTTTCTCTTTTTAAAAAAAAAAAGTTTGTTTTTCAGTGGATCACGTGGTGGGAATATTTGCATTTAAATATTTAAAAAGTAATTTGACCTTAGCAGAGCAGATCGGTGTTACCTAAAGGTACCACTAATGTTTGATATACAGTTTGATGTTTTGATACATTTCTATGTTCATGTAAACATCATCCAAATCAATATATATAGAGAACATTTTCATCTGCCTCAGAAAGATTCCTTTGACCTTTTGCAGCCAATCATGCTCCAAGCCAATATTGATCTGATCTCTGTATTATAAATTAGTTTAAATCTAGAATTTCCTGTAAACAGACTCACATAGTATCTACTCTTTTGTATCTTATTTCTTTCACTTAGCATAAAGATTTTGAGATACATCCTTGCTGTTCTTTGTGACAGTACTTTGCTCATTTTGTATTGCTGAGTTTATTTCATTGTATGAATATATAAAAATTTATTTATTTACCCACGGAAGGACATTTAAATTGTTTCCAGTTTGGGGCTATTATGAAGAGAGCTGCTATGAACATTCACACGTAAATCCTTTTGTGGATTATCCTTTTGTTTTCACTTCTCTTGGGTAAATGTCTAGGAGTGGAATTCTTGGATCACAGAGTAGATGTACATTTAAATTTGCAGGAAACTCTTGGTCTGTTTTATAAAGTGGCTGCACACTCCCACCACAATGTGTGACAGTTTTAGTTGCTCCAAATCTTTACAACCCTTGCTATTACCATTCTTCTTAATTTTAGCCATTCTAGGGGTATGTGGTGTCAACAATGAAGTGCTCCTTTATGGTTTGAATTTGCAGCTCCATGGTGTCTGATACGCACATGTTTACTCTAATAGATATGTGTGTATCAGTCATGCATACATCTTCTTTTGTGAAGTGGCTGCTCAGATAATTTGCCAATTTTCAATTGGCTCGTGTCCTTTTTTTTTTGGCTGCACCTCATGGCTTGTGGGATCTTAGTTCCCTAACCAGGGATCAAACCCTCACCCTTGGCAATGAAAGCACCGAGTCCTAACCACTGGACTGCCAGGGAATTCCCGTGTCTTATTATTGAGTTGTAAGTGTCCTTTATATATTTTGGATACAACTTTTGGGTCAGATATATGTAATGAAATTATTTTCTCCCAGAGAGCTTGCCATAAGTTGTCATATCTCTGTTCATGGTTCCCGGTTTAGCCCTGTGGATCTCCCTTCAACCACAAGTAGCCGAAGACCCAAGTGGAGCGCATGCAGATTTCTGGGACTCTTTCTGTGTAGATCCCTCCTCCCTGCTGTACTCAGCTACACAGATTCCAGCCACCTCAGCCTCTCGAAAGCCTGATCTCCAGTCTCTTCAGATCAAGGAGGCCCCTGTGTTCCTGTGTTTCCCCTGCTCCCTGAACCATGACTCAGCAACTGCCTCCAGGCAGAAAGCCATGACAAGTCTCACCTTCTTTGCTTCTCTTCTTGTAGGGATCACAGTCCTGTACCATCTGTTGCCCAGTGTCTGAAGACTGCTGTTTCACATATTTTGTCCAGTTTTCTAATTGTTTACTGTAGGAGGGCTAGTCTGGCACTAGTTAATCTTTCCTTTATGACCTCAGGCAGAAACTTTTAGCAATTACTTGGAAACAAACAAGAACAAGAACAACAGTAACAAAATAGAAAAGTAACAGATTAAGGGATTTCTGAAAGTATAATTAAATGCAGCGCTAGTATACTCTAAAGATATTTGGCCAAAGAATGACTGAAAGTTTTATACTTTATTTTTCTCACATTAGAAGGAATTATTCCTACTCTACTGAAAGAGTTACTAGTTCATCATTGAACAACGTATTTTGGTTTCATGGCTACTTACAAATATTAAAAAAAAAAATCCAAAAATCAAACAAATGTAAGCCCCATAACCAAATTGATCTAGTCACTGTTGCTCCCACTGGAATGCCATTATTCCCTGGTTGAGCGTGGTGCATCCTTTTCCCTCAAGTATCTTTCTATCTTTTCCACTTTCCCTGCAGACCTACGTATGCTGAATTCAGAAGTTGCAGAATCAATAAGGACCAGATGTTTCATCATGAGAAACAACTTTTTCTTTTTTACTTGATTATAAGACAATAACTATGCGAAGCGATTTACCTTATTTAATACTCATAAAACCCCTGAGATATAAGTATAATTTTGTGACCTGAACAACTTATTTAATCATTTTAAGTCTTAGCTTCCCCATCAGTAGAATGAGATAACAAACAGGTAAGCAAGGGTGAGCGCCTAGGCCATCAAATTTCAGAATGCAGTTTGCTTGCGGGCGGTTTTAGAAGAATTCTCTTGAACTTCTGGCTAAACATTGTTTGAACGTGGTGTGAATAAGTGCAGCACAACACAGCCGTGTTTCTTTTCAAACCCTACTCAGATGGCAGTAAAATAATTTCAAAGAAAGTATGAGGTTAAAAAGGTAGGAAAAGAAAACACTGTGGACTAGAAATTTCTTCAGCAGTTAGGTGATGAGACTTGAATGACTAGTTTGGTAAATGACTCAAGAGATGGTAGGGCATTGAAAACCATGTGCCTGTGGGTGAAGATATTAATTAAAAATAAGCTGATTTATGCTAATGAGGCATAGTAAATTTCAGGTACGCAGCACCAAGGAAGGCGTCAGGAGTGCTGGAGTGAAGGATGAGGTGTAAGAAACAAAAATATGGCCCCCCACCTTCTATCACCGTATTCCTACCCCTCCCCCAACAGGAGGCAAGGGGTTACTTTCTGGAGAAGACCAAGCAGAACCAGGAGCCAAGGGTAATGTTATGCTGTGTATGGAAAACACAGGACTAAGGACATTTGGGGAACTCTGTTGTGGTGACTAGTTCTCAGCAGGTACATCCGGGCAGCGGATTTAGTCTCAGAAAACTGTTGATGATCCAAAGATATTCTGAGGAAAAGAAATTATCCAACACCATATGATATCACTTATATGTGGAATCTAAAATATGACACAAATGAACCTATCTACAAAACAGAAAGAGGCTCAGAGACACACAGAGGACAGACTTGTGGTTGCCAAGGTGGGAGGGGTGGGGAGGGATGGATCGGGAGTTTGGGATTAGCAGATGCAAGCTATTATATAGAGGATGGATAAACAACAAGGTCCTACTGTAGAGCACAGGGAACTATATTCATTATCCTGTGATAAACCATAACAGAAAAGAATATGAAAAAGGATATACATATGTATAACTGAATCACTTTGCTGTAGAGCAGAAACTAACACAACACTGTAAATCAACCAGAAAAAAAAAAAAAAAGAAATTATCCAAGAGATGATACAAGAAAAATGTTCTGAGACACAGTTTTTGGAAATAGTCTGATCCATTGGGGTCATGCTTTTAAGCTTTATTAGGCAAGACCAGAGCAGCATTTAGTTCAGGGCCGACTTCACCCTTTTTACTCAACCTGGTGACTTGTGAACGCTGAGGATTTCCTTCTGGCTGGTGGGAACAGGAACTATTCCTGGCCCTAGGCGAGCTCTAGGGATTGTTCCCTTTCTGTGTCCCTTAAGTGTTTCTTTCCTCAGCCTCAGGTAGTTTTCTCACATGTATGCACTGCACACCTTCCATCTCTGAAGCTCTCTGCTCTGTACATCTCTGTCCTCTTGAAGACTCTGTCCTGCAAACTCTAGCTGCCTTGACCTTCCCAGACAACCCATTTCTCTCTCCTCAAGTCAGGGAGATTGCTGAGCTCCACATGGGTTCCCTGAATTCTCTCCTGGCAGTGAGCTAGCTAAGTGGTAGGGCTCACCTTGTTGATTCTTTTCTCTCAGGGTTCACTGTCCTTCATTGGCTGACGTCCAATGTCTTCAAGACCACCGTCTCATGTATTTTCTTCCCAATTTTTAAAATTTCTTTCAGGTGAGAGGGTAAATATGGTCCCTTTTACTCCCATCTTGGCCAGAGTTAGAACTCACGCATGTACAACTGTGATAAAATTAAAATCGCGATAAAAAATCATGGCCTCAGCCGTGGTTAACCAATCTACTCTTCTCGTGTAGCTGAAGCTATGATGACAAAGCCTTCATGGTTTTCGAGAGAAACAACTCGAGTCTCTCCCAGTGATTTTAGTTAGAGGACAGTCTCCTCTTTCCTGTTTACAGGTTGCTGTTTTTGAGGGAATTGTCATTCTACTTTGAGTTGATCATACAATGTTGAGGATACAGGAGACAGGTGTATTCCTCAAGTGAATACCGTACCTGGGATGCTTTTTAGGCAAGGCATTTCACCTCTCTGATCCCTAGTTTCTTCTTCTGTGCAGTCAAGTTGATACTGTGTATTTGTTCTGTCATTGTGAGGATTAACTAAGACATAAGAAAACTAGCACGGAACCTGATTCACAATTACTCTCAGAAAATACTAGTTAATTTATTCTTAAGCCCATCAATAAAGGCAGTCTAGTGATGGGCCTATTATTTTCTCTTTCCTGGTCTTGTAGTCAAAACCTACTGGCTGTTTTTGCTGACATGCCTTAAGTAATTTCTCAGTCACTAGAGCTGGCTCCTGAAGCATATTCTGTTTCAGTGCTCTGTCTCCTACTAGCAACCAAGGCACATAACTTGGCACACAGGAGGGCAGGCCTACAGTGAGTCTCAGACCCAGGCCAGGGGAGAGGAAGTGTACAGCTTCCTGCGTCTCTCCAGCCGAGGGCCAGCAGTTGGAGACACGCATCCACGGCCAAAGATCAGCTGCTTTAGCAGCTAATTAGTGAGAGGGGGCCGTGCATGACATGTGCAGAGTTCCTGAGTGAGCACCTCCGCAGTGTGAAGCTGAATAGCATCCTTAATGCTGTCTGTCCCATCGTTTATGTGCACTTCTCTTGGCCTGGCCCTAGCACACTGCAGAAATCTACAGCTGCAGAAACCGAAATCTCATATAAAATTGAAGGATTTATTCTGAAGTATTGAAAGGTTTATAGTTGAAAAAGTTAAAATTGGCCGAATCGGCATTTGGAGGACTCTCTCCTGTATGCCTCACCCCTCTTGGGCTCTCCAGTTCTGTTCCCCGAATTCCTGTCTCCACAGGGAGGTGAGGAAGCCAGGGGAAAATAGTGACATGGATGGAATTGTCCAGACTTTACCTACTCTTGGCCTTTGTGGCTTCATATTTCAACCTAAGTTGCCCTTGAAAGCTGTCATTGTGATGCTGAGACACATACACGAGAAAAAAACAGTAAGTCATTCTCTTCTGGTGCCCGATTGCATTTTGGACTCCAGAAAATTCTGTGAGTTTTCACAACATGTTTTTGAGCGCAGTGTTAGGTTTTCAACGCCTACTTCCCTGCATCCTTGATGCTTTGCTGGAAATCAGTTGGAAGGTGGATTATGTCTTCTTCCATAGAATAAAAATCTGAATTATCCATAACTTCTGTATTTAAGCCAGTGTTCAGAGTCTCCTCATCTGGATTCACTAGATCATCTCTAGCGACTTCCTAAATTTCCAGCTTATGGTCTGATTCAGTTATTGAACTAAGAGGGATAGCTCTTCAAATCTTAGAATGCTTGCAGATAGACTCTCTAAATTAAAAATAATAATAATGAAAATAAATGCGTATGTGAAATGCCATTAAGACAAAGGGCTGAGAGGTAGTGTGGCATATTGGTAAGACTAGTAAGTAGAAACCAGAAGTCTTCAGATCTGGTAGTGGTCCATTGAATTTTCCTGCCATCTTGGGGATGGGGTGGGGAGGGAAATGTGTGCCTTAATCATTCCGTCTGTAACGATTGAAATATCCAGTCTGTTTATGAATGACACATACTTTATATATCTTCCAGGGACTTTGTGGAAAATGAGTGAGGTAATATATATAGCCTTGAAAGCTGTAAACACTTAAAAAATACCAGGCATAATGAGTAACTGGAACATCAGTTCAATTGATTGGCTGTTACAGCTCTTCTCAATTTCTGTGTGCCTCCCCACAAATCGGTAGCTGTCCCATCCTCCTTTTCTCCAGCCCTCTCCAATCCAGGAGACAAGAAAGTGTTCTTATATGAAGGCAGTTGGAGTTCCATCAGCTGGTACCGTCAGGTCTTGCATCTGCAGGTTTGGGACCCGTGATGGGGGGCCAACAGTACTAACCCCTTTTATGTAATGAACTTGAGCGTCCCTGGACTTCGGTATCTACGCTGAGAGGTGGCAGGGATGGGTTCTGGGACCAATCCCTGTCCATACTGAGGGACGATGATGCTCTCTTTCTTATATGTTCCTGCTGCCATTACAGCACTCTCGGGGTCCCACAGTCAGAAATAATGCCATTGTGTTGGATCAGCCATGACCTCAGAGTGCAGTGGTAGCAGGACGGATGTAACAAGTGGAAAAGGCCATTAATCTACAAACGAAAAGTCTAAAACTGGACCCTGGTGGCCCCTTAGTCTGGTGGTCTCTTCTGGGAATGGGCTCGCTTTTTAGTTGAAATACAACTCTTTGGGCTTCTCTGCAGAGTAAAGCAGCAGTTCAGCTGTGTAGTTGCTGAGAAGTCAGGGGGTCGCTGGTGACTGTTTTGTGAGCACGTGCATCTGAACTCTGCAAAGGCTTGGTGTTTTGTGAAATAGCCTTTATCCTGCGAGAAGAGAAAACTTTACCTCTCTCTGCTCAGTGCCAGTCCCCACAGCTGTAACTATTTCATGTTTAATTTGCTCCTTGCCGCCTTCTCTCTGCTTAATCCATTAAGACAACTTTGAATGTTCCCGGCTCATGTATTTATAAAGGGGGAAAAAAAGTGAAGGGAAAAGACTTTGAATAATGGTATCTAAATTGTAGCCAAATGTACTCAGGACTCTCCTAGGTTAAACTGCAAATAATTTTCTTTCGAACATCACACACACTCTCTCTAACTGAACTCAACAAATTGGACTGAGGGGTTTCATTGCTCTCGGAAACATGATTCATTCTCGTTTTCTCTCCGTCTGTTCCTCTTTCTCTCTCTCTCGTCCCTGTTGCGTTCTTTCTAGAAATGTTCCTCTGGTTCTGTTTTAGCTGCATTTCATTATCTCTAGGTTTGCTTCCTGGAGCTCCCATGAATAATTCGCCTGTCTGTTGAGAGAGCCATTTTGGAGACCAACCCCATCCTCATGGTGCTGGGAGATGGGAGGACAGACGGCTGCTTTAAATCAATCAGTTGACACTAATCTAATGTCTAATTAGCTCTGGGTGGGCGTGTGCTTTGATTATAGGAAGTGCCTCAGGCAGTGGCTGGGTTTGAAGGGCTGCTGCACACATATCAATCATCCTTTGACAAGGAGATCTAGAAGGAAAAAAACAAAATGAGGAAGGGGGGTGGGCACATTTCTCTCCATCATCTGTTGATTATCTGTTTCCAGTGGTCCAAACCAATGCTTTGAAGCTTCTCCGTTTGCCCTTAGCAATGAGCCCCTGACCACAGAGAGAGACAAACTTTCTAAAAGCAGCTAAAACTGCCAGTTATGTCAAATAATTACTTCCGATGTCACAAAATACCTAATCATATCTAATAACAGTTATGTGCTTTTTTAAATCTAAAGTAAACGCAGAAGCTCTATTTTTCAATATTCAGCTGAACACCGCCCCCCCAAATAATTCATTATTATAGAATTCTTTCTGTTTACAGTTTAGATGAAATGATTGATGACTGAACAAAAAAGGCAAAATCTTCAGTTAAAATAAGAAACTGTTTTTGCTGAAAATGGCACGCCTGTAATTACTCTCTGATTGTCTTATTTTCTTTCTGTCTGTCCTTTAATGAACTCTTTTGGGGGTGGGGATGGTTTAGAAATTTTCCCAGAAGTGGCTTTGGTATACTTAAATGCTGCTGCTGCTGTTAGTATTCCTAGCAGAAGGATGCGAAGCTGGTCTCCTTCTCATTCTTTCTTCCGTGTGACCCAAAGGCTCAGAGGATGATGATTAGATCAGAATTAGTGAGGCAGTTTGGGTGCCTTCCAGATTTTAAACAAAGAAAAACAAATCTAACTGGGGGAGTTAATTTCACTCTCCTACTTATTGATCATGAGAGTGAAAGAGGTATTTTAAAATATCTTTTTAATTTCAGATCTATCTGATTTGCTTTTCTGGGTGCTTCATTTTTCTAATAATTCCGAGCTGTCGAATCGGTTGGATACAAGGAAGTGGAGTGATAGTAAAAGTAATACTGAAGAGATTCATATGCAAAGCCTGGTACAGAACACAACCTGGAGCTTTGCAGACAGCTTTGCAGACAAACTGTTAGGTTTAAATCCTGGCCATGCTACTTACCAGCTGTGTGACCTTGGGCAAATGGAAATCACGATAGTGCCTACTTCACAGGGTGATTCTGAAAATCAAATCATATGATACATGTGGTGTGTTTAGCACACGGTAAGCGCTCAATAAAGTGTTAACTGGTAGTGTTGGTGTGGATAAGTGAGTGTTTTCCCAACAACCCTGGCTGAGTTTAGAAATCCACAAAAGGTGCGTCTTTTTTTGGAAGCAGAGACTTGAAAAGGAAGTTCTCCTAAAATTTTAATGTGAGGATCAAGCATGATACTTATACTGCTGTCTCACATACAGGCACTGTAGGCTTACAGGAGCATTGCCTACTTGGATGAACATAAAATATTTGTTAAGATTACAGACGTACTTTGAGTTAAGGCATCTCTAAAGAATTTTCATAAGGCTAACCTTTCTTATCATGATATGGGAAGAAATTCTGGTTTGACAACTTTATTAGAAAATTTACATTGGAATGTTCATTGGAATGCTCCTATCCTTGCTAACTTCAAGAAAAAGCCCCCTTTCTCTTTCTCTCTAACACAAGACAGAGTAAGGGAAACAGTGACATCTGTATTGTAAAAGGCACTAGCTCACTTTTTTACCCTCTAGAATTTAATGCTTTCAAATTTTGTCAAGAATTTGAAATAAACACGAAATAAAATGACTCAATTATAAAATTTCTTTTATATTGTCTCATTTTTATCAATGTGATTACCTTTTAGAAAGGTAAATGTTAATATGAGCATGTACATTTTAGTATAAACTTATTCTTGTAAACTTTATTTTGTTTTTCAAAAATGCGGAATATAAGAATATCATGAAAGTAATTCTGATTTCTTTCCTCAGAGCATCTTGTTTGGTAAGCATATTCTGAACCAGCTGATTAAAAGTCAGATAATAGAGTTGTCAGAAGCGTAAACTCAGGTTATGTATTTCCAGATTCCTTACCGAAAGACTACTGAGGCTTCGTTACTCTGAACAGATTTTGAAAAGAGCATTTAAAGGTAATAAAAACAAATTGTTATGTGCAGAGACATTTTATTTCATTACTTTCAATTACTTATCATAACTTAAAGTAGGATGATAAGGGATTGCCAATAAAGGTTCTGTCCTCTTAATCTATTTCAAGTAATAGAAGAATAGATAGCAATGATGTATAATAAGCATACTGTGTGAACATTTTAATATTTGAAGGTTTTTACAGACTCACAGACATAGAGAACAGACTTGTGGTTGCCAAAGGGGAGGGGGGGTGGGGGAAGGATGGATTGGGAGTTTGGGGTTAGCAGATGCAAGCTATTATATACAGGATGGATAAACAACAAGGCCCTACACCGGGAAGTATATTCAATATCCTGTGATAAGCCATAATGGAGAAGAATATGAAAAAGAATATATATACGTATAACTGAATCACTTTGCTGTGTAGCAGAAATGAACACGGCATTGTAAACCAACTATACTTCAATAAAATAAAAAAAAGATATTTGAAGGTTTTTAGACTCCTGATTTTACACATTTAATTGGTTTAGTAAATCTCTTTACGATTCTTTCAGTATAATAAAATAAGATACGAAAAAATAAAGAATCAAATGGATTTGCGTCGCACTTAAAATCTGAATTGTTTCAGTCAGGGGAGTGCTCTTCTGTTTTAAATGTTGTTTACATAACTCATCAAAATTAAAAATAATGCCCATAAATAGCCAAAAGGAAAACAACCCTTGCCTTCCAAAAGCACATACCACCTTTTGTTTTGATAAACTCAGGTATGAAAACCCTGGCTAACATCGAGACTAGGCTACAAGAAGCAACATAGAGGCAGCACTATTAAATTGTCCTTCTCTGCAGGTTCACACAATGCATTGGGGGTGACAAACAGTTCTCCGCTACTGCGGGAACATGTTTTTAAACTGTGGTGGGAGGGATTTTGTCTAGACTAGAAAACACTTTCTACATGAGGGTTATGTGTCATGGGAAAGCACTATTACAACAGGGGTTATAGAACTTCCTGCTCTGGGAATTTTCTAATAAGAGCCAGGCTGGTGTCATTTCACATAAGACCTGCCCGGAGGTAGGGGAATGGATAAAATGACCTTTCCTGCCTCCTCCAAGGGCTATGACTGGTCCTTAATGAAAACCTGGTACCAAGGACTAGTTGGGTATGGAACAATGCTTTTAAGGCCAAAGTTTAATTTCATAACAGCAATCGGATACTGTAGAGAGATGGATTGAGCTCTTCGGAGATGGATAAAATGACTTGGTCTTTGGAGCACATTCCGAGGGGCGTTTTAAGGAATATTCTCTGCGAAGTGCATTCTGTGCTGGCAAAGGCATTACTTGATGATTTAATGGGCCTTTTCCATTTCCAGGTCTTATGATGTATTATTACCACCATCGAGTGGTTCTAGTCTAACGTTTTAGTATCCACAGGGTAACGGACACCAACTAAACAGTTGCGCCATCCATCTTCACAATTTGGTCTTGCTTCCTTGCTGCCCGGTTACTCAAGATGTAGCTGCTGTGCTTCTTTTCCCGTCTCTTTTGTATTTGAGTGTATTCTCCATTGTTGTCGTGAAGATCTGTATGTAGCGTTATTCAGTTTCAGTCGACATTCCAAGGAGGTTGCTGTGAAAGGTTATTGGTTTTGCAGCCCATTCTCTTGGAAGTTAAAAGTCCCTGCTGCCTTTGATCTCAAATCTATTTACTTTCACTAAAGTAACAGATATGGTCAACTTGAGGATACCAAATAGGAACAGTTTCGAATTAGGATACCGAATATGAATAGTGTATATGTGTGTGTATGTGTGTGTATGTGTGTGTGTGGTGTGTGTGTGTAGCGGATTCACACCAGCCATGCTCAATGGACCGTCCAAATAAATGCCTATGTTGTTGCCTTTTGCTGATTCTTACATGCTGTAGCTCTGAAAAGAGATAGGATTGCTACACTTACTGTTGAAATAGGCCACTGGGCACCCTTTGGGAGGGGAAGAGGTACAAGGAAGCTTTCTGGCCTCCTTTTTGTATGTGTTCATGTTGAATGCCAGCTACTTTGACTCCTTTTCTGCTCCTACTGAAACGGAATAAGGCGGCACACAATGGGAGCTGCAGGAAGGGAGGGTGATGGGCAGCTCCCGCAGCAGGTGCGAGTAATATGGCGCCACTTTCCCACACGTATCAGTTGGTCTCCAGTGGCCTGTGTGCTCCGAAAATGAAACGGTTGTGCAGATCAAGTGTCTGCCAATTAGAAGTTGGACGCAAAAGAGCAACACGGAGGTGGATGCAGGGGGCGAGGAGGGGTGGAGCGCGGTGAGAGCGGCTGTTTGTGTCCCTGCATCTTGTTACTCCCATATCCGAAGCTTGGATGTGAAACCCTATCTGTGCTATTTTGCTCCCAATAATCATGCTCCACTGAGGTTCCGAGATGGTATCTGGGTGATGAGCACAGAGAGAAGGTCCATTGTTCTTCCCTTCATCTGTGCTGAGGAGCTGCTGCTAAGTGTCTTCAGGTGGGACCGGAACGTTCCCAGCGAGGCAGACACCCTATGGGACCTGCAGTCGGGCTCCCAGCAGCGGTCTAGCCCCCTGTGCCAACACCTCTGCCCTCTCCCTCGTACATCATTCATATTTAATGGACTGATAGCGCCTGTCATATCCTTAAACCCGACCTGAAATTGTGATACTCCCTTGGAACGATTTGAGATCAGACAAGTAGAAGACATGTTTGTGGTTAAGGAATTATTTTCAGGGGCCTGTCAAAGTGTTTCCATATGAGGCTAATGCCATTTTCGTAAGGAGCAAATGCAAGAGACACAATAAATATTACTTCGTTTCCTTTGGTCCATTAAAAAGAAAAAGAATCTGATTGTGGAGAGAAGGCATTCACAGAGAGATTTTATTTTTTCCAAGAGCAAGTAAAATGTACTGTTATCTAAGCAAGTATTATTTTTCTTTTTGCTATTTTGGGGGTCATTTTTTTAGGCTTGAGGTTTGCGTGGGCATCTCTGGTCTATGTTTTAAGTCATTTTCACTTTCTGCATTATAGGGGAGGGAAGAGATCTATTCCCAAAATTCCCACTCGAAACTTACTTGTTTGATCCCTGCAATATATCTAACCCTTTGGTATTTGCTACTCCATATGTAGAGTCCTTTTTTTTTTTTTTTTCCTTTTCTCTGTTCGTTGACTTCTTCTCATCTTCCAAAACTTGGACCCCATGTCTCTTCTTGTGTCGGGTCTTCTGCAGCCCCCTTAGGCATCATGTAAGTACCGTCCTCTTTGTTGCCGTGCTGCTTTTCTGAGGCAAGTGCAGTGCATTCATGCACGGTAATTATTGGTGAATATGGCTGTCTCCTCTCTGGGTGATGCGTCTGTCTGGGGCAGGGGACTGTCCTCCTTCTTTAATTCCATCACTGTCTGGTGTGGTGTTCCATAAATACTGATTGATGACTTCCAGGGATGAATGGTGCTTTCAGAGGTTAGGATGGACCTGACTGAAAGATAGAATTCTCAGTCCCCTTTAATGATTTGCCACGGATGAGCATTGGAGCCCAGAGTTATAACGGCAGTTCTCCATATGAGGAATTCTCTAAGAATTCCTTTCTTAGTAATAAGCAGTTTACGTGATACGTAAGGTTGACGTCAGATTTATGGTCCGACTTCTTTATATGTGTTCGGTTGCAGATGACTAATGATGATGATGATGAAGAGCAATTCAATAGCTAACATTTCGAACTCAGCAGTGTTTGCTATGTTCCAGGCGCTATGTTAAGCAAATTTGTATGTATAATCTTATGTTCTGCTAATAAGAACATGAGTTATATACTATTATCCTCACGTTGTGTGTGAAGAAACTGAGGTAAGGCATGACTGAGTGACTTACCCAGGATCCCACTGGCAAGAATAGCGAAGTCTGGATGTGAGCCCAGGGAGCCTCCTACAGGGATGTTAGTATAAACAAGGACCATGAGAAACAGTCAAGGGTGCTATCACAGTCCTGAGCAGTTGGAGGGAGTCAGCCTGGATTCCTCGCTCTACTAGAATTTGAAAGGCATTCAGTGCTTCCTATTTCCGTATTATCTGTAAACCTCCTCTGATCTTGCAAGAGTTCGGAAAAATGTTGACTGTACATCCTGGACCAGTCTGTATCTCCAGGCTGAGTGAAACCCGTCAGCTGGGATTCTGTCTGTGCGTCTAGACTCAGAAGAAACTTGTGGGGCTAAGTGGTTTTCTGGAAAATGTTGGCCAGAAACCACATTCACCCCAATTGCTGTATGAATGAAACACATGGGTTTTCTTTGTGTTTTTTGAATAATTCCAGTGGTGGCCTCAAGCTTCTGTTTCCCTGTATTTGTGTGGAGTCAACCAAAATAGCTTTGTATAAACAACAAAATGTATGAAAAAGCATATGTACCTTGTCACTGCTTTGCCAACTGGAAATACTCTTAGGACACATCTGCATTCACAAAAAAACTGTGGCTTTAATATCGACCAGCTTTTAAAATGCTAAAGACATTGCTTATTCCAGGTGTCTCTGTCTTATATTTAGTTACTTTTCAGTTTTTGTATTTGCTCAATAGCTAGTATTTCAAGCATTACATTTTTCTTCTCAAATAGAAAAGATTCAGTTATATTTTTCAAAAATATTTTAAATTGTATCTGATGCTCAAATGTGCCAAATTCTAATGGAGAGGGGATAATGTTGGTTTCAAGTTGGTAATATTATATTTTTGCGGTTGATTATTGGGAAATTTCTAACGTATTTCTTCATCTTGTATCTTTAAATGATTTGAAGTTTCTGAAAGGTTTATGGAAATGTTGAGCATGAAAGTAAATCTCTTTCCTATAAACATCACTAGAACTCATTCTAAAATGTAAATCAATGGTCTACATCTGTATGTCAATTACATTTTTCTGTGGCGCAATGTGTATGAACTATAATAAGTATTTAATTTTTTTATTTACCAGCTCTTTTTTTGGATAACACAGGAAATGAGACAAGAATTACCAAGTTGCTCTACCATGTTTGATCTCAAGTATTTCTCTCTTTTTAGTCATATTAATCTACCAGGATTTAATCTACCAGGATAGTAAGGCAGGATTTAAACATGACTAGTGGAGAGTAAATACAGTATTAGAAAACATTTGTATGAAAAAGCATTCTCAATATTTTCACAGGCATATTATAAGAAAAGTACTGATAAACTTTCTATGGAATGAAATTATTCTTTTTTTGGTGCAGCTAAAGATTTGTCTCTGGTTAGTTTTTTCAAAGCCACATACTGACATCAATCTATACTGTATAACTTGGGTGTTTTTACTTATTTAGATATTTTGAATACTCAAAATATTAAAAAAATATATTCTAAGACTTCAGTAAGTTACAGAGGTTGCAACATTAGTCAGGTATGTTGGTAAACTGAGTCCACTTAAAATTGACAAGTAAATTTGGGGGATTTTTTTTATTTCTGAAGAAAGGCTAATTGAGACTCAGAAAAATTAAATGATCAACAAAGAATAGCAGGTACCTAGTATATAATCTCAAATTTTTCATATCTCTAGAATTCAATTGTGACTATAATATTTTAGATTCCAGGCTATGCAAGGATCTATCTTTTTCTGTATAATGACTATATTAGGACCACTTTTAGATTAATATTTACATATTTTTAATTGGGATGAAGGTGTCCTCACCATTAATCCAAAAGGAGGTAGGCAGTGAATGTTACAATAATGACGTTGGGGTTAATTAGCCCCAAATTATGGTTTGACCAAATATGGTAGTGAATGGTGGTAAGTAGAGTAGCTAACGTAGGAAAAAAAGTCAGTGGAAGTCAATGCCTATGGGAAATTACATAGCTCTACCAAATAAGTAGAGAGACATATTTTTTTACCGTTAGAAAATAAAGATCATACTTTCAGCCATACTAGTGTCTAAGTATAGTCAGTTGTCAAAATGTTCCTAATTCTTCGTACTTTTCCAAATCCACATACATTACAATGTGACTTCACACCCGCTTTCCTCAACAGACGGTCTCTATTTCCCCATCCCTCGAATCTGGACTTGCCTTGCAACTTGCCTTCACCAGTAGAATGTGGTGAAAGTGACAACGTGCCAGTTCTGAGCATATGCTTTAAGTGGCCTTGTTTGTGTCTCTTCTCTCTCTTGGAACCCATCCCATGCGCCGTGAGAACAAGCTTGTGCTGTTCTCCCCGAGGATGAGAGACATTTGGCTGTGTGGCCTCTGCCACTCCAGTCACCAGACAATGACTATTATGAAGCCTGTAAATGAGGCCATCCCAGACCCAGTCATCTCCCAGCTGGTCCACCAGTGAATTGCAAACCCAGCTGAGGGCAGCCAAACCTGGTCCAGGTCAACAGCACTGCCCAGCTGACCTGTAGACCCTTGACCAGTAATAGATGCTTATTGTTTTAAGCCACTGAGTTTTGGAGTGGTTTATTAGACAGCATCTTTGTGGCAATAGATAACAGGTATACATAGTCAAACACTAAAGATCCTACAGCAATAGCGGGACTCAGAAATTCCACAAACCACATGAAATACTCTTCCACTTAGATGTAGTCAAAGTCATTCTTGTTTTCAGTTCCTTGGCTACTTGTTACTTAGTTCAGTGCTCCATTGATTTGACAATTATTCTTTTTAAAATTCCCATAGAATTTTAGTTAAAATTTGGCTTAGAAGTCACTTAGTCCAACTGTTAACTTTACAGAAAAGGAGTTAAGGCCAGTTGAGTTAAAGGACAAATCTACAGCTATTTCTCCAGTTACTTACAGAGCTGGAGCTTATATTCTTGCTATTTACCATTGGATGCCTTCATTTTGCTTCTAGAAAGACAATAAAAAGACAAATATTATGTGAATACTGTATTTGTGGAGGTCACAACTACTGCCACCTTATCTTTTTAAAAAAATAATTCTATGTTTTCCATTCTGATAACCTCATTCAGCTACTAAAAAGAGCAAAATGTCTTCAGTCCTGCTGTGGGCATATCTCCTACACATAGATGTGTGTCTACCTGCATCTTTTTCTCAAGTTGATTGTGGGATCAAAGCCTGTTTATTGGAGAGGGGCAGCTTGATTTTAGTGAAGAAGCAAATCTTTTCCTTTTAGATCAAGGCCTTATATATCTTGCCAGTTAGATGTTTTACCTTGTGACACCCTCTTTCAGCATGCAATTTCTTGCAGTATTCAAGGACTGCAAATGTGTACTGCAGTCTCCACACCATGCCTGTGAAACATGGCTCCGAGCAGTTTCCTACAGGGAATAAACTTTCATTTTTCACCGCATTAAATTTTATAAGTTTCAAGCGAATGGAAAATGGATTTTATTATTTTTTCTCTCTCTCTCTCTTTCTCTTTTTTTGCCACAAATGTTTTATGGCTGCAAAAACAGAATTTGTGGTTTCAACTGTTCAAGTTTGATGCAGAAAAGCTATGGAACCTCTTATGTAACCTGATGGCCTGAATAATTATCAAAATATTTTGCTTTCCACCCTTTCTAAGCTTTAGCAGCAGAAAAAAAAAATAGTGTATGAAACCTTTTGACCACAAAATAATGAGAAATCCCCTTTTACAAGATCTTCTCTTATACCTAGACACTAAAGGTGCTGTAATTGGGGGAAGGCCGGTGCTCCAGCAGCTGCGCCTGCGTTCCTGCTCTTATCAGGTGCTACCTTTTGCAAGGAAGAAAACAGAGCCTATGAGAAGAAAAGCAGAGTTAAGAGTAAAGAAAAGAAGTGGAATATGGAGATCCAGAGCCATATGGAATCTTATACCTTCTGAATCCAGAAATCATGTTATGCTGATCTAAACATGGGGTATAAGAAGTGTGTGTGTGTGTGTGTGTGTGTGTGTGTGTGTGTTTCTTTTGGATTAAATCAAATACCATTTCTCAGTGTTTACTGAGAACAGAATGTCCTCTTAGTTGATTCAATATAGTATCACCTCGGACATCATTTCAATAGAGATGAGCTTCACTTTGTGAAATCTGGGATCCAGAACATTATGCTGGTGAATCAGATTCTTATAATGAATTCTGTAATTTATATATACACATATAAATTATAGTATATATATACACACATATAATTATAAAATTATGGTTCTATTTCTTTAACTTCAGAAGTTTTAAAGTTCATTTAAAGTTGCTTTTTTCCCTAAATTTATTTATTAGTTATTTTTGGCTGCTTTGGGTCTTTGTTGTCGTGTGTGGGCTTTCTCTAGTTGCAGTGAGCGGGGGGCTGCTCTTTGTCGCGGTGCGCGGGCTTCTCATTGTGGTGGCTTCTCTTGCTGCGGAGCATGGGCTCTAGGCGCGCGGGCTTCAGTAGTTGTGGCTTGTGGGCTCAGTAGTCGTGGCTCACGGGCTCTAGAGCGCAGGCTCAGTAGTTGTGGTGCACGGGCTTATTTGCTCTGCAGCATGTGGGATCCTCCCAAACCAGGGATCAAACCCGTGTCCCCTGCATTGGAAGGTGCATTCTTAACCACTGTGCCACCAGGGAAGTCCCTAAAGTGGGTTTTAAATGAGTAGTAGTTGTCAGTCTGTATTATTCATGTTTCCTTGCAGTAATATTTCTTCATGAAGTTGAACATCCACATATGTCAACGTGAACTGTGAAGAGTCCTGCTGTAAAATAGATAACATCCCCCACTCCCCAAAATGAAAGAAAAATTATCTGTTTTATCTATTTCAGTTTTGATTATTTTCCCCTTGGTCACATTCATATATTCATAAATGCCTTTTTTAGCATGATATGCTGCTTAGGGAAAGAAAAAAATATCTAGCCTACTTTACTTGTAACCAGAAAACACTAACTTATTTGCCATTAATTTTCCCACAGTGTTACATAATATAGCAGGTGTGTGCAAAGTGTAAACGTTATTTGTAAATGCTCTTGCTGCATTTATCATTAGAATATAGGGTCCGTGAGAGCAGGGACATTGTCTATCCTTTTCTGAGACTTTAGCTGTGGTCTGCTGTCATGCTACCATGCTGGTATGCAGTAGAAACTCAAGAAATCTGTTTGCTGAATGATTGAATGAACCAACCAAGCTCTACTTCTAATAAATGGCATATGTTTAGCAGATACCAGCTCATTTTTGTGACCCAGAGACTGAGGGGCAATAATAAAGTGCCTGTCTTTAAATTTATCAGATACTATAGGGATATGGGGTTTCAGTAGGAGAAATGACACCAAATTTTAATTCTAAAGATAGTATTACCAGTTATTCGAACTTTAGAAGTCTGTTTCCTGATGAAGTGTGTACCCACTTAATGGAGTGTCTTCTTAAAAGAGATGGTGTAAGGGAAACATCTATATCGGATTTGGGATAAAATATAAATATATAATATTATCTTAAGAATCATATAAATCCACTAAATTTGATCTAGCTGTAGTCCTAAAGAGGATTAATGGAAGAACAAATGATATTAGAATTGACAATCACTACCAAAGATTTAGCTATGACCCAAGACCTTGCAAAAGTGGCTCTTTGCAAAGCCTCTGCACGGTTTTTAATGGATAAGGTCAGGCTTTTGAGTCTGACAGACATGGTGTGGATTAGAAACTTCATTTACTTATAGGATATCTAAACTTGAATAAGTTGATTAATATCTCTGTGCTTCAAACGCCCCACCTAGAAAGTGATGAGAGTATCTCCCGTTTTGGGGACTTATGAGCGTATGGAGTGATATAGTTTATCAAGTGGAGAGATTTTAGTCTTTTTTAAAAAAATTTATTTAATTTATTTATTTTTGGCTGTGTTGGGTCTTCGTTGCTGTGCACGGGCTTTCTCTAGTTGTGGTGAGTAGGGGCTACTCTTCATTGCGGTGCACGGGCTTCTCATCGCGGTGGCTTCTCTTGTTGAGGAGCACGGGCTCTAGGTGCGCAGGCTTCAGTAGTTGTGGCTCGCAGGCACTAGAGTGCAGGCTCAGTAGTTGTGGCACACGGACTTAGTCGCTGTGTGTCATGTGGGATCTTCCCGGACCAGGGATCGAACCCGTGTCCCCTGCATTGGCAGGTGGATCCTTAACCACTGTACCACCAGGGAAGCCCCAAGTGGAGAGATTTTAAATGGTAGGCTCTGAAGTCGGGTCACCTGGGTTCATATTCTGGCCTGGTTACTTGGTAAATGTGAGCAAGTTATCCAATTTCTCAGTGCCTCAGTTTAGGACAGTTTTGAGGGCACTGAGTTAATGAAAAAAAAAATACTTAGCATTTCCTGCAACATGATATAGGTTGAATAAATTTCAGTCACTGTTATTATCATGATTGTTATGTTATCACCTATTACATGGAAGCTATTTTGACCTTTCTGCTAAGCCATTCAGAAGAGGCAAGTCCATTTGGAGAAGATGAATAATGGTTGTTTTGTTTTATTTGTTTTTGAAGAGATGCTTTATCATACTTAGAAAATTATTCTAATGAGGGAATTGGTTTACTTTCATGGTGGTTTCCAAAAAGGAAGGCTCCTTTCAATACTGAGTCTTGCTACATTACAGCCAGGGAAACTTCAAGTAGGGAATGGTACTGTACTGGAAAATTCTCTTTCTTCCTATTGGATTAACCCCATGTCCATCAAATGTGAACTCTAGTGATTAGCCATCCATGCTGCTTGGTTACTAACAGTCCTTCTATTCAGGGTGTATTGAGTTTGGGGGCTGATGGAGTTTCCTTTTCAAATCAACTCTTTTGGAAATCCTTCCTAATGGAACTTTGTTCCTATGGCCAAAGAACAATGCAGCCAAACAAGCCATCAGCTGGCGTGAAAGAGATGGCAATGCTAAAAGGCATACCTCATTCTGAGGAAAATTAACCTCCCAATTTTGCTCAGTAATTGATTCCATCTGACTGAGGAGTTTCAGTCTCGATTGTGACTGTCATTTGGATAGCTGGGAAGCGAAAGCCTGTAATTACAGTCAGGCAACCCTGTTATCAGAGCCCGGGAGGGCGTTCATCTCTTCCTACCCTGGGTGATCACAGGTGAGGCTGGACAGGGAGGGACGAAGGAGAGAGGGGAAAGAGCCCCTAAGGCAACTGCGACCCTGGAGCAAAGGTCAGAGGTCTTTGGGAGTCCTCTTGAGTTTTCCTGAGATGAACATGAAGAGGCTAGAGCTTCCTGCTTGCTGCAGATTTTTCTTTCCAGGGAGATGCTTTGCCTGGAGATAGCTAATAAAGCCCTGGGACTGTTATGACTAATAGGTAGTGGGGAGAATCATAGCGATGCCATCTATAATATGCCATTAGCAGCTGCATAAATAATTTTATTTTGTTCAGATGAGATTTGTGAACTGACAGTGTGAGCACTGAATTTTACAGAACACAGTAAATGAGGTAAATTAAAAATTGGATTTGTTCTCACCTTCCACATGTGTGTAAAGTGAATATTGTTGAAACTTCTAAGCGTTGTTTGACTGTCATGATTAGACTAAGTGCAGTATCACTGTGGTTTGTCAGTATAAATGCTTGTTTTATTAAGGACTGAGAGGAGGCTAGTAAAAGCGGAATTACCTGTTTGAAAAATGTGTCTAGTGGGATGGAGAGGCATGCATATCAGCATTTTTTCTACAGCTAGGACCCTTTAGTAATGGAAGTAAGGCCCTTGAGTAATAGTTCCAATGTAAGGATTCAAGTATCAGAACACATGAAACTTGTACACTACCTTATTCATTTGCTTCTTTGATGAACAGAGACTTTTGAAAGAGAATTGGCACTGTTCTTTATACACCTACAAGTAATCCCAGAGAAATTAAAATGGTGGCCTTCGTTAACTTCATACAACTCTAAGAAATAGGTTTCACTGAAGCTACTTTTACTATTGTGAATAGATTGGCTGCCTTGGCAGACTAAATCCTAGTGGCTAGAGAAGAATAACTCTTTTGATACTATTAACCTAATTGCAAATACAGACTATGTCTATAGTTATTATTAATATTTATACCTAATATGTGCATATTATTTTACAGTTGACAAAGCACATATATTGCTGGTATCATTTAAATATACTTTGTTATTGGTGTGAAATTGAAGGGTATGGTTAGATCAATTCAATTAAAATTAATTTCTTAGTTACCTACAAGGTGACAGATATGTCTTTGGAGATCCAAAGCTTTCACGAATGGCAGAAGTTTGTAAGAAGGTATAAATTTATAGTATGAATGTGCTCAGAGAGAACAATGTATGATAAAGATACATTTTTTTTAATGGTCAATTTCATGGAGGAAAGAGAACTTAAGCTTTGTCTTAAGAGACTCAAACATTGGTTGGTCTTCTGAATATTAATTCCATATATAAAGAATACTCTTCCACTTAAATATCATTCCAGATCCTCCAAAAAAATTTTTTTTGATTCCTAGTGTATGATGGATGAACCTATGTGAAGAACATAGTGAAAAAAATTTGCTTAATTTTTTCCAGGTAGCAGCTTAAGAAAAAATAAAATGCATAGGCTCTTTCATACTGTCTCTTTAGGAAAGCACAAGACTCCTGTCGAGGTTTAAAAAATGAAAAATAAAATGTAAGCCTTCATCTCCTTTCATTACAGAAACCAAAAGATTGCTGTTAATCTTGACTTTGGGAAGAGTAAACAAAACGTATTTCTTACATCAGAAGTATAAAGGTAGTGTGTGTGTTAGCTACTATGTGTCAACACACAAATACTTCTGGTATTAACCTAATTTCTTTTGCTCAATAGATTTATTTGTTAAAAATGAGAGACAGGGAGAGAAAGGGAGAATGATACTTAATTTTCAGAATTGCTCTGAGTGTTAAATGAGGATATATATGGTTTGATGTGTAAAACATTCTGTAGCTGTAAACATAACATTTCTCATATCTTTTTATTGTTCATGCTGTATGAATAGACTACATGTTGGATCAAGAGACCATGCTTTATTTAACCAATCCAGGACTGCCGTTAGGTTGAAACCAACTTTTACTATTACAAACTAGGTTGAATATATTAACCTAACCCATTGTTTTCAGTATTTCCTCATGACCGCTGTTTTATCTTCTGAAAATAAAGGCTGCTGGTCATTGGAGAAGGCCCAGGTAAACAGCCTACATGGCTATTTTCCATTTTACTAAAGGGAGTTGGAAGGGAAAGTAGGCCAGAAAGCCACCGCGTGGGTACCGGGGCAATCTAATTATTGAGGTCGGGCAGCTCATTGCTAGGACCCCTGGAAGGCTGAGGGGCTGGAGTATGGAAAAATCCCAATTAGATGATTAATTTAGGTTCTGGGTGTGCTTTTAGCCTATGGCCATGGAGTTGGGAAAAGAAACAATTACGTCTCCAATTGCCATGCTGGGCTGATTAATTTTTAATTGAGTCTTGTTAAAAGCATGGAAAATTGTGACACATATCACTTGGAGAAATGGTCCTGAATCAGTGGGAGCCACTCTTCTCCCTGCAGGAACCTACAGATGTAACCAGAAAGGAAAGTGATTCAGATAGAGCCCGGAGGCAGGGGTCAGCAGTGATGCAGGGAGAACTCAGCTACCTTGGAGAGAAAGCTGGGCTTCAAAATAGTGTCAGAGGGATGGCCAGTTCTCCTTCTTGCCCCGTACAGCCAGGCTGCCCCTGCAGGGGCCTTGCGGTACAGCCAACTCTTCTTTTCACTGCCTGAAATCTCATCGCTGAACGATAGTGACTGCAACTTCTTTAAATCTCATCGCTGTCTAGAAAATCCAGGTTAGACAGGAGCCCTAGTTCTTTATGTTTCTTTGGCTCTGCGTAGTTTGTGGAGAGAGAGAGAGGATGAAAGAGAGCGGGAGGGGGGGGAGAGAGAGAGAGAGAGAGAGAGAGAGAGAGAGAGAGAGAGAGAGAGGGAGGGAGGGAGGAAGAGGGAGGGGGGAGAGAGGGAGAGAGGAGAGAGAATGTCTCATCCTCAGTGAATATTATAGCTGGAAATTTGGGTCTAGGTTGAGAAATTGAGTATTGGGGGAGAATTGCAAAGGTAGCAGGAAATGACTTTAAGGGGAATGTAGATTTATACCAGGATGCAGCAAACCAGAAAGAATCCTCATGTGGCATCCTGGAGTTTTTGAGTTTTCTGAGGTTTTATGGAGGTAGAACCATTAGTGAGCGGGAGCTCATCTGCAATGAGCATCAATTTGCTGAAGGTATTTCACGGCACCTTTTATAGATACCAAGCGTTCCTGGTTACTTGGAAATCTCAGGGATTAAAGAGTATCTGTGAATAGGCTCAGAAGCCGAAATTCTTTACACTGATCTACCATATACAATTTCATCTAAATTAATGGGCATTATTTCCTTATTAGGTGATTTAAATCTCTGATTAGCATTTTTAATTTGGTATCAAGGAGATACACCCTTCCAAGCCAGGGATCAAGCCAGCGGTCCAGTAGAAATTACAGAAGCATGTGAAGCAGCCACAGTGTAGCACACACAAGGTGTCTGAAATGTTACTAATGATAAAGTGCTGACGCTGGTAAATTAGAGTATTGTTGAAGAGCGTTCACTCCCTTCTCTCCCTTTCCTGGGGATGTTGCCAAGGAAATTGATTGGGGGCGTGGCCACGTGGCTTTTCAGCTTCACGGTGGCGAGAGTGTGCTTCTCCACGCTTTTATTCAAGCTCAGTCACTGACTTGCTTTGGTGCGTAGGATTAGTAGAAACGGCATGGTTTACTCGTATGGTTGGGGTTTGTTCTCTTGCTCCTCTGCCACTGCCGTGAGATGATCTTGCCCTGGCTAGACCCCTACTCCATGTGGAGTGAGAGGCATGGGGAGAAGATCCAGACTTAACCTGCTTCTCAGGCTGCCCAGCTGAACTCAGCCTCGAGCTCAGCCTAGACACTCGACTCCCAGCTCACCAGCAGATACGTGAGCATGAATAAATATTTGCCAATATACACCGCTAAGCTTTTTTTTTTCTTTTTTTTCTTTTTGCGGTACGCGGGCCTCTCACTGCTGTGGCCTCCCCCGCCGCGGAGCACAGGCTCCGGACGCGCAGGCTTAGTGGCCATGGCCCACGGGCCCAGCCGCTTCGCGGCATGTGGGATCCTCCCAGACCGGGGCACGAACCCGCGTCCCCTGCATCGGCAGGCGGACTCCCAACCACTGCGCCACCAGGGAAGCCCACTGCTAAGCTTCTGAGGTAGTTTGTTCTGCAGGGTTTCCGTACAGACAAGTGGTATACTAATGAAAACAGTACTAGATGTATGACAGTTGTACAGCCCACGTTAGAATGCATCTCTGGTTTTATAGTCAAATAATATGGGCTTTAATCATTTAAAGAAAGTGTCTCTGCATTTTCTTTTTTTGTGAGCTAATTTGCTTGAAGCTGGGGATTGCCTTGTGTCCTTGGACAAGTCACTTGCGCCTCTCTACATCTGTTTTTCCATTTGAGGACGAAAGATATTGTCACCTACTTTTCCCCAGAGGTCATAAATTAACAGTTGAAAAACTCCTTGAGATCTTCCATGAAAGGTACAATTTAAGCAGAAGCATGCCTATTATTTATTTTTATTATCCATTTTAAAATTGAATACTTAGGGCTTCCCTGGTGGCGCAGTGGTTGAGAGGAGTCCGCCTGCCGATGCAGGGGACACGGGTGAGAAGATCCCATATGCCGTGGAGCGGCTGGGCCTGTGAGCCATGGCTGCTGAGCCTGTGCGTCCAGAGCCTGTGCTCCGCAACGGGAGAGGCCACAGCAGTGAGAGGCCCGCGTACCTCAAAAAAAAAAAAGAAAAATCGAATACTTAGAGCAAATAGATTTTCCAGCCACCAAAAAGGAAGTCTCTTCTATGCCACAACGTATTATGTATTGGGCACTCTCCAACTATAGACTATATTTCCCATTTCTGGCACTAATTTAGTTGTTTATGGGTCTGTAAATGTATTCCATTTCTCCTGGGGCTTCTGAGTACCTATAAGAGTCTAATATTTTGGAACAGTAAATGATGCCTTGAGCAAAGTATAAAATAGGGGAACAAGAAAGACAGGGAGAGAGCTGGGTAACAAGGGAGATACTTTAAAAAATAAAATAATTTTAAACTCCCAGAATTACTCTGCACTGTAGTCTAATTTGTGATTATTGTCTCCCTCATGTTACAAATTATCACTTTTATATTGAGCTTCTACTGAGTGCTCAGTACAAAACTATTTGTGAAAGAGGATATAATCATACAAATAGCTCACACAAGTCTTCAGTCTGTGCCAGGCACTGTGCTGGGTGCTTTTTAATAAGTATCAATTTATTTCTCTCACTAGCCTGATGAGATAGGCACTATTATTATGCTTATTTTAGATACTCAGAGAGGCTAAATGACTTGTCCAAGATCACGCAGATGTGGGTAGAATCAGTGTCTGAATCTAGGTTCTTCATTCATGGAGTAAACCTAAGCTCTTCACCATCATGCTGTACTTCACAGTGGCTGATGTGGTTCTTGTTCACAGCCTTTGAGGGTGATGAGACCAATGTAAAAATAGCATAAGATATTTTAGCATCTATAATGAAAATCATTGCGATGCCCTCAACAGGACTGTAGGGAACGAGTGGCGTGGGGGAATCCGGAAATCAAAGCCTGGTTTGACGTTTCCAGTTCATCTGCAGCTTTTGTTTACTTTTGCAATCCCCGTTCTAACGCTGACGTAGCTAATCAAGTTTTTAGTCTAAACACAACTAAAACAGCTCTTTCTTGATAGACTCTATGGAATTTTCTACTCAGTAATGTACAATAGAATGATTACTTAATTATTGTTCTCACTCATAAAGACTCATTGTTTATAATTTGAAAGATGGTTAGCATTATGAAGACTAGTTGAACGAGCAAACCTATACTAACATAAAGTTCAGAATCGGAGGGAAAACCATGGATGAGGGACTCTTTCTAACTTGGATTCCTGCACGGGGCCCTAGTCTATGTCAAGCCATGAAAGCTAGTCTCTTTTTAGGAACTGGAAAATTCAAGTGGCATTTTCAAAAACATCTCCACGTTGTTGAAATCCCCAAGTGGAGGAGTAACATTTTCATCACCCTCATCTATCCAATAAAATTTTTGATTTGAAGGGAGAAGAAGTTGCTTCTAGGCGTGGAGCTTCCAACATACTCAGGAATAATTCAACTAATTCTGAACTTGGCTTCTTTAACAATGTGCCCTGGAGGCTCAGGACACTCTTAACTATTCTTCTAGTTTTCAGGGACTGGGCTGAGGCCAACAGGCTCAGGCTTCCTGTCAGGGTGTGAAGTTCTAGCTTTGTCAGTACATTCAATTGTGGTATGTACCGCTTCACGTTAAAAAAAGGGAGACTCGTTTTGAGGAGACATTTTAAATTCTCCTATCAATCAGCCATTTATTAGTTACCATCTCTACACTATGATGTATAAAGAAATAGGGGCCTCGACCCCTCCTTGATGTTGGTCTCAACATTCAAGTCATTCAAAGCAGGTTTTCCAAGGTCGGTTAAGCTGTGGCCTGATGTGGGCTTGCAGAGGCAGTGTGAGAGGATGGTTGAAGCTGGGGGTCTCTTCCTTCCTGAGCTTAATCCTGTCTCTGCCACTTGCTAGCTATGTGATTTTGGGCAAGTTACTCAACTTCTCTGGGACAGTTTCTTCAGTTATATAACCTGGGTATAATACCAAAGTGTGTTTTTGGGGGGGATATAATAAATCATTGAGCACACAGGAAGTGGACAATGCATTCTATCTATCTATCTATCTATATCTATCCATCCATCCATCCATTCATATTCCTGTTGTGCTCATCATCAACCTTTTATCAAAATAAGTGCTTGAAGAAGGTTGTGCTTAGACTGGAAGATCAATGTACCACCAAGAGAGTTGTTCAACCCATCACAGAGCATCTCAATTTTTATAAATTCTTCCCAACATTAAGGAATACATATTATATTAACATAACTCTATATATGAGAGAACATCTTTTGAGAGTCTAGAGGTTTACTTTATGGCTCTATAGGGAAGAGGGGCAGAGAATATGTATGATGCAAAAAGAAAGCTGTATGTTTTCTTCTCTCTCAATTCCTTCTGCTAACCGGATCTTAAGTTGATTTTTAGATCATTCAGTGCAAGAATCAAATGCAAGGATCCTCCCTGTACTACGCCTTGCAGGTGTGGCCCAGCCTTCACTGAACACCCAATGGGGAGCTTAATATCCATCTTACATGGGAGGCTTATGCCCAGCTTCAAGCATGACAGAGTCTTCCCTGTGTTAAGCCCACATCTCTCTCACAGCATCTTCCTTTCAGTCTCAATTCTGTGCTCCATGGCCACAAAGAACCAGTTACTTCCTTAAAGAAAACCCAACATCTCATAACTAATGGCAAATGTGGCTCTTGAGAAAGAAGACTTATTTATGTTTCTGCAGAAAGTAATAAGGGTACGTAGCCAGATTTCTTTACCAGACACCTTAGTAAATTGTGCCTTCCAAGGGCAGACAGCTAAATCTCTTGGTCGAGGCCAGGTGGCGTTGGTGCCACAGTGGAAACCACACGTTTCACTGAAAGGGGTGATCTAATGAGTTTATTTCTCTGCCTGGGTTCTAGCGACAGGGCCCTTGAGTGACTTCACTGCAATCAGTATTGCTGACTAATGCCTGTATCAACACCTACGCCACCACCACCGGAGCTTCGGTGATTTTACGTGTAGTTTGATTTCTCCAGACAGAACTTTTCCACATCATTGGAACTAATTGAGGTAATGGAGAAATTATTCCGGTGCCAGAACACTCTGACTTTCTTTTGCCCACTTCCCCCCTTGGTATTGAAAGACAGCAATGCTCAGTCTTTCTTTAGTGTTTCTTTACAGCAAAAAGGGGGACTGGGTCACGTTGCCCTTGCACCCAGCCTGCTCTTGGACAATTAAGGCTGGAAAACACACCCTGAGCTCCATCTTTGCTTCCCAAGGCTGCACACTCCAGCACTGTCGCCATGCCATACTCCTGAGCTGCTTCTCAGGGGAGATTTGGGAATCCCTCCTCTTGTTATCCAAACTGGCCACAAGAAATCTCCCCATACTTGCTAAAACAACTAGCAGATGGAAGCAAACATTTATGAGAGCGTACTCCACCTTAATGATATGCATTGTCTGCCAATGTTTATAGTGTCTCGGAGGGAGTTTGGAGGTAAGACCGAGCTGGCTGAAATATGGTTTTGATTATAGGGATTTGTATCAAAGGTGGAATGGTGCTTTTTACCAACTCCCCATCCCCCTGCTTCGTGTCCTTTACTCAAGAAGGTTGACCAAACCATTCTATAGAGAGCGTGACGTACTGGAAAATCCCTGGGTTTGCCCCATGTCAACAGTTAGGGGCTCAGTAAGCATTTGGGGTTTAATGTTGGTAGACCACAGCGAACCTCTCCACTGAGGGGCCTGTCTGGTTTGGATTTAGGGAGCTCCTTGGCAGTGTGGGAGAGTAGAGTGGCCTTTCAACAGTTCACAGAGTCCTCTGCTTGGCACGTGAAATGTTGGTTCATCTGCAGGGTTGGCAGGGCAATTAAAGATGAGTAGGAAGTGTGCATATTTATTTGAGGTTGGAGGAAAGAATCTAATAAATTCTGAATAATAATAACTGTAAGAATAATATTTGGCTTTTGCCTGTTACTCCCCTATCCCTTTTTTCTGCTTTTTTCCTTCTCTCTCCAGTTGTTAGTCTTCCACATCTTCCCTTATCGATCTGTCCACCGGAGGCGGGTCGAAGAAATGATGCGATTTTTGAGCAACGGATTGCGAAATGTATCTGAGTTACTACTGGCTAGCAGCTCTGGTCAGTGTTTGGGAAGCAGTGGCCATTAGAGCTCGGAACTGAAATGGGTGTTTTGTGTTACTTGCTGATTTTATTTCTCCACATCACCTCTGACCCCTTTTGCAAAGTTAATTGAGAGTTGGCCTTTTTCAAATTGACTGCAGGAAATTGACCTTTGTGTCCACGCTGTGTTAGGAAAGGCCTGGTTGAAGAGCAAATCAGGAGGCAAAATGGGAGTGATCTGGCCTTGCAGTCATGCTCCAGCACCATGTGAAATGACCACAGATTCCTTGGTGCGAGCCCGTAGGCAATGGTGCCCGCAGAGTTGTTTCCCCACAGAATCAAACCATCAATCAGAAAATCCCGTTTTAATTTGCAATATACTCTGATGGCTCAAAAATGCAGCAGTCTGTAAGTAGCTCTTAAAATAACCTTTATTATGCTTATCCTGCTTTAACTGAAGCCTGTTTCCTCATTTTTTAATCACTGGTAGAGATAGCCCTTGAGGGCAAATATTTTTTCTTTTTTTAACTGATTTTATATTGGAGTATAGTTGATTAACAACGTTGTGAGAGTTTCAGGTGTTCAGCAAAGTGATTTGGTTATACATATACGTGTATCTATTCTTTTTCAATTTTTTTTCCCATTTAGGTGGTTACATAATACTGAGCAGAGTTCCCTGTGTTATACAACAGGTCCGTGTTGGTTATCCCTTTTAAATATAGCAGTGTGTACGTGTCAATCCCAAACTCCCTAACTATCCCTCCTTCCCACCCTGAGCCCACTTTTTTAGACTCTAACCCTAGTGGTTGTCTGACAGGTAAGCATATCTGTTACTCTGGGGAGATTAGGAAAACAATGCATCCATTTTGACCTCAACAATCCTGGCTTGGAAATCTGACTCTACCACTCATTCTCTGAGTTATTTTAGGAAAAGTATATAAAGCCCTGACTCAATGCTTCATCTGTAAAATGAGGAAATTTGCAAGAAATAAGATTGTGTGAGGATTAAATGAGTATTTTAAAGAAATTAGTACCTAGATTCTTAATACCTGCACTTCTTACTCCGTGTCATATGCCTCTTCTGTGGCCTGGGGATCCAGTGGCAAAGGAAGTAGACAGTGGCCTACCTCCTGAAGGTTATTACACCCTTTGGGGGCTGGTAGTTTCCTTACGCTTTCTGGAGACAATGAAGAATCTTGGTTAAACTAGCAGTATTTGAAATGCAATGGGAAATGAATTGTTATTTTTAACTAGAAAGCCAGCATGTGAAATGGCTCCCTAAGTCTCACAGCTGGATTAAATAATTCTGGGTCAGAAGCTAGATTTTATGGTCTGGTGGTGAGGTCAGGCTGAGCTTGCAGGCAGGGTGTCTGATTCACTGTTTGATCCCAGACAGGGGTCTGCTATATCTATCTCTAGGCTCAGGACACTCTTAACTATTCTTCTAGTTTTCAGGGACTGGGCTGAGGCCAACAGGCTCAGGCTTCCTGTCAGGGTGTGAAGTTCTAGCTTTGTCAGTACATTCAATTGTGGTATGTACCGCTTCACGTTAAAAAAAGGGAGACTCGTTTTGAGGAGACATTTTAAATTCTCCTATCAATCAGCCATTTATTAGTTACCATCTCTACACTATGATGTATAAAGAAATAGGGGCCTCGACCCCTCCTTGATGTTGGTCTCAACATTCAAGTCATTCAAAGCAGGTTTTCCAAGGTCGGTTAAGCTGTGGCCTGATGTGGGCTTGCAGAGGCAGTGTGAGAGGATGGTTGAAGCTGGGGGTCTCTTCCTTCCTGAGCTTAATCCTGTCTCTGCCACTTGCTAGCTATGTGATTTTGGGCAAGTTACTCAACTTCTCTGGGACAGTTTCTTCAGTTATATAACCTGGGTATAATACCAAAGTGTGTTTTTGGGGGGGATATAATAAATCATTGAGCACACAGGAAGTGGACAATGCATTCTATCTATCTATCTATCTATATCTATCCATCCATCCATCCATTCATATTCCTGTTGTGCTCATCATCAACCTTTTATCAAAATAAGTGCTTGAAGAAGGTTGTGCTTAGACTGGAAGATCAATGTACCACCAAGAGAGTTGTTCAACCCATCACAGAGCATCTCAATTTTTATAAATTCTTCCCAACATTAAGGAATACATATTATATTAACATAACTCTATATATGAGAGAACATCTTTTGAGAGTCTAGAGGTTTACTTTATGGCTCTATAGGGAAGAGGGGCAGAGAATATGTATGATGCAAAAAGAAAGCTGTATGTTTTCTTCTCTCTCAATTCCTTCTGCTAACCGGATCTTAAGTTGATTTTTAGATCATTCAGTGCAAGAATCAAATGCAAGGATCCTCCCTGTACTACGCCTTGCAGGTGTGGCCCAGCCTTCACTGAACACCCAATGGGGAGCTTAATATCCATCTTACATGGGAGGCTTATGCCCAGCTTCAAGCATGACAGAGTCTTCCCTGTGTTAAGCCCACATCTCTCTCACAGCATCTTCCTTTCAGTCTCAATTCTGTGCTCCATGGCCACAAAGAACCAGTTACTTCCTTAAAGAAAACCCAACATCTCATAACTAATGGCAAATGTGGCTCTTGAGAAAGAAGACTTATTTATGTTTCTGCAGAAAGTAATAAGGGTACGTAGCCAGATTTCTTTACCAGACACCTTAGTAAATTGTGCCTTCCAAGGGCAGACAGCTAAATCTCTTGGTCGAGGCCAGGTGGCGTTGGTGCCACAGTGGAAACCACACGTTTCACTGAAAGGGGTGATCTAATGAGTTTATTTCTCTGCCTGGGTTCTAGCGACAGGGCCCTTGAGTGACTTCACTGCAATCAGTATTGCTGACTAATGCCTGTATCAACACCTACGCCACCACCACCGGAGCTTCGGTGATTTTACGTGTAGTTTGATTTCTCCAGACAGAACTTTTCCACATCATTGGAACTAATTGAGGTAATGGAGAAATTATTCCGGTGCCAGAACACTCTGACTTTCTTTTGCCCACTTCCCCCCTTGGTATTGAAAGACAGCAATGCTCAGTCTTTCTTTAGTGTTTCTTTACAGCAAAAAGGGGGACTGGGTCACGTTGCCCTTGCACCCAGCCTGCTCTTGGACAATTAAGGCTGGAAAACACACCCTGAGCTCCATCTTTGCTTCCCAAGGCTGCACACTCCAGCACTGTCGCCATGCCATACTCCTGAGCTGCTTCTCAGGGGAGATTTGGGAATCCCTCCTCTTGTTATCCAAACTGGCCACAAGAAATCTCCCCATACTTGCTAAAACAACTAGCAGATGGAAGCAAACATTTATGAGAGCGTACTCCACCTTAATGATATGCATTGTCTGCCAATGTTTATAGTGTCTCGGAGGGAGTTTGGAGGTAAGACCGAGCTGGCTGAAATATGGTTTTGATTATAGGGATTTGTATCAAAGGTGGAATGGTGCTTTTTACCAACTCCCCATCCCCCTGCTTCGTGTCCTTTACTCAAGAAGGTTGACCAAACCATTCTATAGAGAGCGTGACGTACTGGAAAATCCCTGGGTTTGCCCCATGTCAACAGTTAGGGGCTCAGTAAGCATTTGGGGTTTAATGTTGGTAGACCACAGCGAACCTCTCCACTGAGGGGCCTGTCTGGTTTGGATTTAGGGAGCTCCTTGGCAGTGTGGGAGAGTAGAGTGGCCTTTCAACAGTTCACAGAGTCCTCTGCTTGGCACGTGAAATGTTGGTTCATCTGCAGGGTTGGCAGGGCAATTAAAGATGAGTAGGAAGTGTGCATATTTATTTGAGGTTGGAGGAAAGAATCTAATAAATTCTGAATAATAATAACTGTAAGAATAATATTTGGCTTTTGCCTGTTACTCCCCTATCCCTTTTTTCTGCTTTTTTCCTTCTCTCTCCAGTTGTTAGTCTTCCACATCTTCCCTTATCGATCTGTCCACCGGAGGCGGGTCGAAGAAATGATGCGATTTTTGAGCAACGGATTGCGAAATGTATCTGAGTTACTACTGGCTAGCAGCTCTGGTCAGTGTTTGGGAAGCAGTGGCCATTAGAGCTCGGAACTGAAATGGGTGTTTTGTGTTACTTGCTGATTTTATTTCTCCACATCACCTCTGACCCCTTTTGCAAAGTTAATTGAGAGTTGGCCTTTTTCAAATTGACTGCAGGAAATTGACCTTTGTGTCCACGCTGTGTTAGGAAAGGCCTGGTTGAAGAGCAAATCAGGAGGCAAAATGGGAGTGATCTGGCCTTGCAGTCATGCTCCAGCACCATGTGAAATGACCACAGATTCCTTGGTGCGAGCCCGTAGGCAATGGTGCCCGCAGAGTTGTTTCCCCACAGAATCAAACCATCAATCAGAAAATCCCGTTTTAATTTGCAATATACTCTGATGGCTCAAAAATGCAGCAGTCTGTAAGTAGCTCTTAAAATAACCTTTATTATGCTTATCCTGCTTTAACTGAAGCCTGTTTCCTCATTTTTTAATCACTGGTAGAGATAGCCCTTGAGGGCAAATATTTTTTCTTTTTTTAACTGATTTTATATTGGAGTATAGTTGATTAACAACGTTGTGAGAGTTTCAGGTGTTCAGCAAAGTGATTTGGTTATACATATACGTGTATCTATTCTTTTTCAATTTTTTTTCCCATTTAGGTGGTTACATAATACTGAGCAGAGTTCCCTGTGTTATACAACAGGTCCGTGTTGGTTATCCCTTTTAAATATAGCAGTGTGTACGTGTCAATCCCAAACTCCCTAACTATCCCTCCTTCCCACCCTGAGCCCACTTTTTTAGACTCTAACCCTAGTGGTTGTCTGACAGGTAAGCATATCTGTTACTCTGGGGAGATTAGGAAAACAATGCATCCATTTTGACCTCAACAATCCTGGCTTGGAAATCTGACTCTACCACTCATTCTCTGAGTTATTTTAGGAAAAGTATATAAAGCCCTGACTCAATGCTTCATCTGTAAAATGAGGAAATTTGCAAGAAATAAGATTGTGTGAGGATTAAATGAGTATTTTAAAGAAATTAGTACCTAGATTCTTAATACCTGCACTTCTTACTCCGTGTCATATGCCTCTTCTGTGGCCTGGGGATCCAGTGGCAAAGGAAGTAGACAGTGGCCTACCTCCTGAAGGTTATTACACCCTTTGGGGGCTGGTAGTTTCCTTACGCTTTCTGGAGACAATGAAGAATCTTGGTTAAACTAGCAGTATTTGAAATGCAATGGGAAATGAATTGTTATTTTTAACTAGAAAGCCAGCATGTGAAATGGCTCCCTAAGTCTCACAGCTGGATTAAATAATTCTGGGTCAGAAGCTAGATTTTATGGTCTGGTGGTGAGGTCAGGCTGAGCTTGCAGGCAGGGTGTCTGATTCACTGTTTGATCCCAGACAGGGGTCTGCTATATCTATCTCTTGTCTTGAATTTTGTTTGTTTTGTTTGTTTTACCTGTAAAATTAGTATAGCGATACTTTTTTTAACCTCGTAGTAATATAAATACAAAATCAGATAAAATATGTGAAGGTGGCATACAAAGAAGTATATTCTTAAGTTTATTCTAATTTTATTAGTGAACCAAGGTGTGGAGACTCTCCATTCCAGCGACGTAATTATATTGATAAATTATTTGAAACAGAACAAAACAACACCAGGCAGTCGTGGAGGAGTCTTTAAATTTAAATAACAGCGATCCAAAATAGATCTCGTGTGGAGACAGAATGAGTGCTTTCCTATGAAAAGCACTTGGAGAGAGGGACAGGGAAGGAGAATTCAGTGTAAAGCCTATAGTGAGGTCACTAAGTGCCTTGTGGAGACAGAGAAGGCTTGAGGACACACGGAGAAGCCTAGACCTGGGCTGGAGCCACAGCTCTTCCACTTTCTATTGTGTCAGTTAGCTATTGATGTGTAACAAACTGCTCCAACCTAAGTGTCTTAAAATAACAACGACTGAATATGGGTCAGTGGGGCAGTTCTGCTGGTTTTGGCCAGTTCACCTGATCTTGGCTGGGTTTGCTCCGGAGTCTATGTCAGAGAACAAGTCAGCCAGCGTCTAGCTGGTCTAGGATGGCCTCACTCCACGTCTGATGTTTAAGGGTCAGCTGGCTGTTGGCTGGGGTGATGGACGTGGCTGGGATGCTGTCTCTCTCTCATCCAGCGCTCTGGCCTGTCCTTATTGATGTGACAGAGGGTGGACTGCAAAGTGAGAATAGAGGTGTCTGATGCATCTCCAAGCCCAGGCTCTGAACAGCCGGCCACCACATCACATCTTCCACATTCTCATGGCCAAAGAAAGTCACAAGACCAGCTGAGATGCAGGAGGTGGGGAAACAGACTCCTTGATGCGAGGGGCTTAAAAGTCACACTGCAAAGGGTGTGAGTATAGAGAGGGATGGAGAAATGAGTTGTTTCTGTAATTACCACACTAGTCTGTGCACTTGGGCTTGCTCCTTTTCTACTCTGAGGGTAGTAAGGACCTCATAGGACTGTGGTGAGGATTAGAGACGCCTGCGAAACCCCAGCTATTGTGTAAAAGCTAGTGGTAGATACTACAAATGGTGGCCATGATTATCTTCCCCTTTATTTTTAGTTGCACAAGACTGACATTTTTGGTAATATATATCACTGCAGAATAAATAAAGATACATATACAATAACATTTATATGACTTATAATATAAAATAAAATACATATAAAAATAAGCCAGAAAATAAATCACCGAAATCTCACTTGTCCAGCTCTAAGCGCTGTAAACATGCAGGCAACTTAAACATTTCTCACTATTAGCTGTCACTTTTCATATTGGCTTGCATAGATTGCTCTCGCACATGTGACACTTGTAGGTCAGGCTGTCTTTCCCTATAACTGGCAGGTAACTGCAGTGCCTAAAACTGCACTCTTTATCTGCCCCTCTGCCTCTGTCCTAAGCCGTGAGGACGCATCTGCTCACTGACTACAAGCCTCATTTGTTTACCCATCATTTCCTTTGTCTGTTTGCTAATAGATCCACCTTTACCTGTAACTCAGGCCTCTCTGACCCCCACATTCCAGTCGCTAATCCACTCTGTGGCTGGTGCCACAGTCAGTTTCAGTTCTGCTGCTCAGATCATTTCCGCGCTTCTGGTCGCCTTCGGGAGCCATCTGGGTGGGCTTCTTAGCGCGAGGAGCCTCCACCTCCTGCTTCTTTCCAGTCTTATTTTCATTCACTCATTGACTCTGTGCTTCATTCTCTTTACGCCAAACAGTGCAGACCGTCTGAAACACACTGTGATCCTTCTGCCTGGAAGCTGCTTGCGCCTCATGTTCATGGCCAGTCCCTTCTCGTTCTTTAAGGTTTAGCTTGATTATTGTATTATCTGTTACAAGTAAGCCTCAAAATGAGGCTTCTTGGATATGCGCCCAATCTATTACAGCACTTCTTATATATTTATATAAGTGCTGGTTTACATATTTTTATATTTCTGTTGCTAGGCCGTGCATTTATCGAGTGAGGGGACGGAGTCATGGTCATTCAGTCCCTAAACAAGCACTCGCCAAGTCCCTCCTGCACAGGAGCATGGCATCTGAGAGTGAAAATAAAGTCAGTGGGTGGGGGAGTGATGGGCAGATCTTCCCATCCAGCCTCCAGGGGCTCCGCAGCAGCAGCGCAGAGGATGAGCGTTAAAATTGCTGTTTGAAGCCACAGAAGAGAAGGAAGTTGGTTCTCCCACACGGGTGCAATGATGCCTTTTCCTTGTGATATTCTTCTGTCTCTTGGGGTTTATGGGGAACATAAATGAGAGCTCAGCCTTAGTCTCAGCAAGGACTCAGCAAATAAACGATAAGACCTGAGGAATGGTAGATACCCCGAGAAAGCCATGCAGTCAATGTCCTATCTAACCCATTCTGACTCTTTGAAATATGAGTTATTACCCGAGATGCAAATTGTGAATGGATATAGGGAAAAGATCTGGTGAAGAAATGCAAATGAAAATATTCACCTCCTTTGAAAATAAACAGTTTTGGAATAGACACCACTCAATGATGACAAGGCTGCTGTGAGAATGGTTATTTCACACATCATTTGAGGGTGTGAATTAGAGCACTTTGACACTAGGTACGGGTTTCCTTAAGTGTTATAACTACAAGTCAGCATCTCCATCTAAGAGCCTATAATAAAGAACGCATAAAATATGCAGACAGCAATGTATGTTCAAATAGCATATTTATGTGAGATTATACAATGGATTTAGTCATGAAAATAGTAATAAAACCTATGACGTTTAAAGTAAAAATAGTACACAAGATATATATGTATATATGTGTGTATGTTTATCTGTCTAGATATATCAATGTCAATATATCTAGATATAGCAACTTTAATATTAATTATCTATCTATCTATCTAGGGAAAGAAACAGGAAGGGGAAAAATAAATAGGTTATGTATATATGCTTATATATGACTTAAATAATTATATTTTATTTTTAATATGTTTTAAATGTTTCACATAAAGTATTATTTTAATGTAAGAAAGTAGCTAGTAATCAGTGTAAAAGATAATTGAAGAAAGAGACACTATTATATAAACTAATATATTCTGTCTTTCATGCTCAGATGTGGGGACTATAGGACTACATTTATACATTTTTTAAAAGTTAATTGATTTATTTTTGCCTGCGTTCGGTTTTCATTGCTGCGCACGGGCTTCCTCTAGTTGCGGCGAGTGGGGGCTACTCTTCATTGCGGTGCACGGGCTTCTCATTGCGGTGGCTTCTCTTGTTGCGGAGCGCGGGCTCTAGGCGTGCAGGTTTCAGTAGTTGTGGCTCGCGGGCTCTAGAGTGCAGGCTCAGTAGTTGTGGCACACAGGCTTCGTTGCTCTGCAGCATGTGGGATCTTCCTGGACCAGGGCTCGAACTTGTGTCCCCTGCGTTGGCGGGAGGGCTCTTAACCACTGCACCACCAGGGAAGTCCTATATATTTTTTTAGCATGGCTACTTTTATGCATAATAAGTTGCTAAATGGCCCTTTGGATGCTTTTTATTTAGGAAAAATAATATTGCTACTGCCTCCTTCCATGGAGAAAGCTCCAGAAGAGCATTAAAAAAAGGCAAGTATTAGAAACAAATGATGTAGTTTTCTTTTAGAAACAAAACCTGTGTTTAGAATCCAAAAGTAATGTAATCACTCTGGAAACTATTATCGTAAGTAATTCCATGTCGACTAGTTCACGCTCCCAAGTCTCCAGGACGTGGTAAAGTCTAGCAGAAACAAAGGTTTGGACAGGAGTGAGAATAATCTTAGATTCTCAGCCCCATCCATGCCCCTGAGTAAGTCACACGTGAGCGGTGACAGAACAGTCTTGACAGCCTTGAACTTCTCTTAAATGTAGGCTTTTTCCATGACCTCTGGGTCCGCCCACCCTTACTCTGACTTCCCAGTTGTTCCCATTTTGGAGCACTCTACGTTTGGAGGAGTTGCCTTTTGGTCAGAATCCACTTCTACTGTTTCCCATTTTCTTAATAATGCGCCTTCTTCCTGTGGCTCATTTGAAACCCTCAGGCTCCAGTGGGTCTGAGGAAAGGACTGGGTGTTCGTGGACTAAGTGGAGGGGGCAAAGTGCGAGCCTGGCGTGTGTGCCAGCCCCTCTCTGTGGAACGTTCTGGCCGTGGTGGCCATCCAGATGGAGCCTCCCTTGGGGATTCCTTCATTTCTCCGTGCTGAGATGAAAGAGGGTGGGATAAATGGCTGACATGTCGCAGTGGCCTCTTGGGCTAACTGGTTGTGTGCTCCTTCACAGCCCATTACCTACCTAAGAATAATACCAGCGAGAGCCTTCAGTATATTGCCTGGGATACTCTGTCCTTCCCAGTTTTGTTCCTCATACACTTAGTTGCCACTCTTGGTTGAGCTAAGCTCAGTGTGACCCCCTGAAGACAAGATGGAATTTGGATCCGAGCACACCTGGGTGGGATGTTAACTCTGCCACTCAGCAGCCTGTTGCTGAACCAAACTCGGGTCCGCTTGCCCGTGCGCAGTAAGGCCAATCAACTGGCACTGCGTGTGGAGAAGGAAGGTGCAGTGTTTATTGCAGGGCACCAAGCGAGGCGTCCAGGGCAGCCAGTGCTCAAAACACCCGAACTTCCTGATGGGTTTCAGGAAAGCATTTTTAAAGGCCAGGTGAGGGGAGAACATCGCGGAGTATGTGATCAGCTCGTGCTCGGTTCTCTGCTTGGCTGACGGTGAGGGAACAGGGCCATGTTGCAGGGGTTATAACATCATCAGTCCTTAGGCTCCAAGAGGCCTGGGGGCTGTGGGGCTTATGGTCATCTAGTAGTTAACATCTTCCATTGGAGTGGGTTTTAGCATCTGTCAAACAACTCAGGAATGCGCATCAGACACTGTATCTAGGTACTACTGAGAGGAGCTAAAGCAGAGGATATGGGGGAGGGGTCTGTCCCCTGGAGGGGCCCTGCTCGTTTGCAACCAGATGACCCTGAGCATTCTGTAAAATGGGAATAAAAATGCCTACTTTCTCTGGTATTCCTGGCTTTTCAAGCCCAGGCGGCTCATCTACGCACCAGATCCCAGTAGTGGGCCTCCAGTGAGGCTCCAGTGCTGGAAAATAGATAGAATTTCTGCAACTCCTTCTCTCCTGACTAATGGCGCATCAGCTCCTCTTGGCTTCTTGTTAAAAGCCCAGTGGTGGCTTCTGAAGAGTTTACAGGCAAGTTGTCACATCTCTGATTCTCGTTTGATTCCGTTCTCCATCTTGTGACCAGTATTGAGCCATTTAACACAGACTGGCCTGATCACGCCATTCTCCTGCCTGAAACCCTCTTGGGTCTCTCCTCTGGTCCAGCTCGCTCATCCTGTTATTCAAGACCCTTCATGCTCTTCCTTTATCTTCTGACCACACATGCTTCACTCCAGGGAGGGTGAACAATCTGAGGTGACCCCTAATCATTAGGCTATTGTTAGGGGAACCACTGACCAAAACTGCCTGCCCTGGCCAGACCTGGTAGTAACCAGGCCATCTTACACGAGTCCTCTTACAACAGGAAGTCCTGGTAAGGAACGCAGACCTAACAAGCTACCACCAACTGGAAGAATTCGGGAAAGGTCAAAAGGAGAGAGGAGTTGCCAGTCCGTATGTCCTGCCAACCTCCCAGAATCCTTCCCGCTGGAATCCACCTCGGCTGAGCGACGCACGTGCCACCAGGAAGGACCCTGCGTCAGAGTGATTGGCCAGAGCCAACCCGGAAGCTAACCCCATCACCATAAAACCCGAGACCGCGAGCCACATGGCAGAGCCGTTCTCCTGGGTTCCCTTACCCCGCTGGCTCTCCACCTGGGTGCCCCTTCCCATTAAAGTCTCTTGCTTTGTCAGCACGTGTGTCTCCTTGGACCGTTCATTTCCGAGTATTAGTCAAGAGCCCGCTCTCGGGTCCTGAAAGGGGCCTCCGTTCCTGCAACATTAACACTGCCGAAAATAAAGTACCATGGCCGGAGTCTATTTATCCTCCAGACACACCTCGAATGTCTCCTGCTGGACCTACCTCAAACCTCATCCCCTGTTCCCAGATCCCTGCACCTCCCTCCTGGGTAAGGTTTTCTCCTTCTTTGTATTCCGAATTTGGAGACACATCCTACTGTCTGGAGCCTATCAAGCGTGGGATCTTTGCCTAAGAAATCTGATTCCTTGGTCAAGGTGAAAATTCTGAGACTCTTAGGCGAGCTAAGTCTTTCATTCATATTCTGTTCTTTGTATTCCCAATTCATTACAATGTCAGGTATTATGCAAACTTTCCCATGTTTCTCTGTCTTGAGGCAAGTGTTCATAACCACCTGGATGATCTCAGACCCATGGGCTGGTGTACAAGGACCTCTCCTGGGGACGGGGGCTGAGGAGGGCACAGCAGCACCTGAGATCTTGTAGTTGTGATTTTAGGGAGCGAAGGGTGTTAAGTGAAGGTCCGCCTTCCTTTATTCTTTCATTTCCAATGGAAGTTATAGGCCCGTGGTGACACTGAATCCTAACACTTCTTTACCTCATTGAGGTCACCAATGAGCAAGTCATACTTTCTTCTATTTTCTTCCTTCTAGATCAGAGGTATAAGCTGCAGGCCACCTACTCCTGTTGCCTGTTATAGAGCAGCGTGTGAATTAAGGATGATGTTTACGTTTTTCAATAATGGAGAAACATCAAAAGAAGAATGATATTTTTGACGTGAAAGTTAGTGGAAATGCTATGGCTGCTTGCGCATAATGGCAGAGCTGAGTAGCTATGACAGGGACGGTAAGGTCAGCAAAGTCAGTTATTTCCTCTTTGGCCCTTTACAGAAGAAGCTTTTTGTTCTAGGAAGCTTATTCCTTGGGCTCTAGTTTGCGTTGTGCTGTTTTATGATCCCAGAGTTTGGGACATGCCTGGCACATAGCAGGTCCTCAGTAAAGACTGGATGAACATATGAATGAATGAATACGTGGATGAGAGGTGGTTGAGCTAACTTGTATTCCAGTATCCATTCTGATTTTAACATTCTGTAACTCTAAAACACACTGGAGGTCACTAGCTTCTGAACGTTTTTTCTTGCATGCAGTCGTTTTATATTTAGATTCTGATCTCCGTGAGCATTATTTTGGAAAAGGAGAATTATGAAATATGATTAGCACCTCTTCAACAATTTATCCTTTTTCTAGTTGCTATTTTTTAACTAGTATATTTTCTCTTTGTTTGATAAACAAAGTAAATAAGGCAAGATAAAGCAGCTTCAATCTACTAGCAAATGAAAGAAGCTAAGTTATTCAAGATGGTAGGAAATGGGGTGGGAGGGAGGAATGAAAGTTGGGGATGGAGTAGCAGATATTTTTAGGATCTGTCACTGTTTTAATAGCTCTGCTGTTATCACTTCAGAAAGGTCCACATTTGGGACCATTTACAGCTAATGGACATGTGTTGAGAGGTGTATGCAGGATGATACGTCATGCAAAAGTGAAAGCTGAATGTTTGATTTTGCCTGACCAGAATGTGGACCGAAAGGGAGAGTCTATGCCAGTTCCTTTAAGCGCCTCTCCTCATAGCTAACAGGTGTCCCAAGTTCATTTTGGGTGTTTCTACGTATACCAAGATTGTTCCTTTGAAAAGGAGTTTGCCGAGAATGAGAGGTCAAGATGCTGTTTTAAATCACTCAGGTTCTACAGGGTCCAAGACTTGGCCTCAAAGAAAGCCACTGTCCTTTCAGCTCCAACATTTAGACAGCCTTCCTCCAGATTCCCGGTCTCATGATTTGGGTTCATCTAGTTCTTGCACGTAAATTCTCATGTCTCTAACAAGTGCCTGAAATCTGAGAATTCCTTATTCTAGTTTCTGCTTTCCAGTGAAATTATTTCTCTGGATATGCTTGTGATTTAACTACTTGTGATGAAAAGAACTCAGAGGATCACCCAGGGAGTTCCGTGAATATCTCCAACTTTGTTCCTTTCATAGACTGTATTGGTAATACTGACAGCTTACTGTTCTCATGCATATTTTGGGCACTGCTCTAAGAGCTTTTCATGTACTAACCCATTTACTCCTCGGGACAACCCATGACATAGACGTAGAAACAGAAGCACTGGTAACTTGTCCAGTAGTTCGTTTACAGATTTTTAAAGATTGCACATCTGTGTTCTGCCAGGCGCTGTTCTAGGCACTTGGGATATCCTTCATAAGCAAAACACACATGACCACCTGCCCTTGTGGAGTGTATGTTCTCTTAGCTAATGTCACAGAGCCGGTAAAGGGGCAGAGGCAGGGTTTGAACTGGGCACTTAAGACCACTGCAGGATAATGCCACTCACAATTCATCTCCATCTTCCCCTTTTGACTCTCTGCTTGACTCCAACACATGCTCGTGTTTCAGCTCCCTCCCAAGTTCTGCGCTATCCTGGTTTGATGCCATCTAATTTATTTTAACTCTTGTAAGGCTCAGTTGCCAAAATTGATTTTTCTATCAATGGATTTATCTCCCTTCTCTCTTCATAACCAGATTTTTCTTTCTTTCCTAATTACTGTAAGTCATCGGAGGCAAAGAACGAAAGCAAAGGGTTACAGATGAATGCAGGTGGGGGTAGGGCTGGGGCACGGAATTGCCCTCATTTATTCGTCCTCCCCCTCCTTGATGACGTTGTCCGCCTCATTCTCACGCCTTTACGCTGGTCCAAGGCAAATGTGTGCTAAGATCCGTGTTCGCAGCCTTGTTCTAGACCCTGCCCTGCTTCCCCATAGGGCTTCCCTGCCAGTCCTCTGCTCATCCAGGGTTGGCCTTTAGTTCTGCCTCTCCTCTGATTGGGGAGTTTGCATGTATTTCTGATGAGCTCCTATCACTTACATCCCTTCAAGAACAGTGGATTCAGAACTGGGGTTACAGAACAACCATAAGTCTCAGCTTGCCTGTTTTACTTCTGTTGTTCTAGCATGATCATATATTGCACCCTTTCACTCTCACAAGCATCCCATTTTGATAAGTTCAAATGGTATCGTAACTATAGGTCATACCTTTCCCTGTCTCAGGATGCCCAGAATGATATAGCGCACCCCAGGAGTTCCTGGGTCCCCAGCAGTGGCTTACAGTGTTGCAACTCCTCCTGAGAGGGAACTGGAAAAATGCCCCCTTAATCATTTGGATCCACCATTTCTCCATTCAGAGAATAGAAGTAAATCACATTTTCTCCCCATTTTCTTCATACATATGTTGCTATAATGAAGCTTGTGCATTTTCAAGAGATTTTACCCATATCTTTCCTCTGTCTCTTTGCTGAAAATTCCATCATTTTTGGCATCTATATTAAAGATAAAAAGTGAGAAATGAGGGCAAGGGAACATAAACTCTGTATACAGTCACTTAGAAGTTTTTGTAAAAGTTTGAAGGGAAATGTTATTGAAATTATTGTGTAAAATGAGTCTTTTTTTTTTTTTTTAAGCTGGTGATTTCATTTGTCTTTGTGAACCCAGCAACTGATAGGTGCTCATGATTTTCAGGGAAAAGATTTTAAGATCATTGGAGTATAAACAAAAGGTCAAGCCAAAGCTATATTCTAACAATAAATAACTTTTAGAGATTTATTGAGTTTTATCTGCATCCAAGGAGATGCCTCAGGGACACTTCTTAGGGTGGATCAGCCTGAATTTGTCTCTGCTTAACCTCTAACTAGCAGTGCAACTATAAACACGATACTTAAATTTTGAGTGTGAGTCCTAATCCATTAATTTGGCACGCACAGACTACGATGAGGTGTCTGTCATGTAGCTTTAACTATCTCAGCATAGGTTTTTTTAATTTAAAATTTTTTTAAATTTATTTTTTAAAAAATTCTTGGTTGCATTGGGGCTTCATTGCTGAGTGCGGGCTTTCTCTAGTTGTGTCAAGCGGGGGGCTACTCTTCCTTGTGGTGCGTGGGCTTCTCATTGTGGTTGCTTCTCCTGTTGTGAAGCACGGGCTCTAGGTGCGCAGGCTTCAGTAGTTGTGGCACGCAGGCTTCAGTAGTTGTGGCTCGCTGGCTCAGTAGTTGTGGTACATGAGTTTAGTTGCTCCACGGCACGTGGGATCTTCCCAGACCAGGGCTCAAACCCGTATCCCCTGCATTGGCAGGTGGATTCTTAACCACTGCGCCACCAGGGAAGTCCCTTAGCATAGGGTTTGATATTGTGTTTGTGTGTGTGTGTGTGTGTGTGTGTGTGTGGGTGTGTGAGTGAGCTGAACTTACATCCTATATACTGTTATTTTAGTCAGAGAGCCACACCCAAAGATGGTTGATGGAAATATATCAGAAAATTCAAATCCAGATGTGATTCCAGATGTAGATTTTATAAGCAGGTTGGTGGCACAAATCTTTGCTCAATACCAGACTTTAGCTAATTACCAACCTGTCTGTAAATGAGTAGTTTGTTAATTAGTGTCAAGGCTGTTTGGAAGGGATGTTGATTTAGAGCATTAGGTTAAAATATTTTAGAGACCTCCGTACTCTGCCGGTTAGAGGGTGTAAGAATCCAGCAAGGGCTTAGCTTTTACATCGTGGGTTGACAACCAAGGTTTAATATTTAGAACGCCTTACGTCCAGTCCTTGGCTTTGAGCAGGGTTTCTCAACCTCGGTACTACTGACATTTGGGGCTGGATAATTCTTTGTCTTGGGGGGTGTCCTCTGCCTTGTAATGTTTAGTAATATCCTTGGTCTTTATTCACTAGATGCCAGTAGAAACTCTCTTTCTTCCCCTTCTGTTTTGTCAACCCATGATGTCTCCAGACATTGAAAAATGTCTGCTGGTTGGGCGGGGGGCGTGGGCGGGTGGGGGGCAAAATCGCCCCGGTTGAGAAAGACTAGTTTAGAGGATACGGTGACTTGGGACCAACTATAAGGACAAGAAAGTTCTGACAATGGGTAATCATCACGTCCATCTTGAGTAAAGCTTTCACAGAAGATGGATCCAGATCCCTTAAAGGACAGAGCCCTGAGGTGTCTTTGGGCTCCCAGAACAGGTCCTCTGAGCTTTTTTGTGCCTACTTTCTAATAAATGTTTGCATTCATATATACATGTTAACGGGGAAAACAGATTTGGTCTGCCACTTGGTTTGATTATAACGGGTTAATGAGTTTGTGGGGGAAATAATTAAACCTCTTCCACCTTGAACTTCTTGGTGCTTACCATTGTCTTCCATAACGAACCTAAGAATTGTGACCACACTGCCTCCGGTCAGGTCTCAGCAAGGCGGACAGTGGCAAGTAACTGATTTGGTTGATACGAAGAGTTGGTCAGAACCCTTCAGCATGAAGTTCTAGGCTCCCAGGGATAAGAAAGCAGGACACAGGGATATCCAAAAGGGAATGGAGACGCCTTCCCCCACCCTCCTCCCCCTCAGCACACACCTACTTGGGTCTCCTTTTATCACCGATTTGTCTAGAGATGCCCTGAACCATCTTGTAATGGCTTTTTCTGTCCAAGCCACTTGTTACTGTCTGAGACCCACAGAAAGGAACAGTCCTACAGAAGCACTTTTTTGCTGAGTTGAAAAGTCTTCAGTTATCTGACTGTAGGTTTCAAGAAGATACAAGGCTGAGACTTCTCTGCCGGCGCCCATGTGCCGCCTGCCCCCCCGCCACCCCCCAGAGTCTCTGTGGCAGAAATCTGGAGTTCATCCACAGCTTCCTACATAATGAAACTGAATGCATGCTCATCATAAAATAAAATGGCCATCTGCGGTTTTGAAGCACCGCGGGGACTTTATACAGACCCCTAAACTAAATTCAAGTCGCCCAGTACTTGCTTAGCTCCGTCTTCCTGGAATCCTCCATGGGAGCTGCTTCTGCCCTCCAATAACTTGGCAGGGCAGTGGGGTTCTGCTTTTCTGAGCAGAGAGACCCCCAGCCCAGCGCCTCTTTGCAAATCATTCCCTTTCGCATCAGCTCCACCAGGTGGCTCTCAGCAGAGAGGACCACCACTGTCCCGTGGCCCCCGGGGGCTCTGCGGCTCTCCCGAGGGGAAAGTTAATGATTTCATTGTGTCTATGTGGGATACTTAATGAATGGGCCTGAATAATTCAAGACAGGATGTCAGGGAAGAGGACACAGCCGACACCTGGGCAGGACAAAGATTTCTTTGGCTGCTTCAGGGGCGGGGGAGGGGATGCGCAGTCTTCATTTTACCATATTGTGTTCCCAGCTGCAAACAGTCCAAACGACAGGGACAGGCTCTTTCTTTTTTGAGGAGACAACTGTGGCTGTCTGGATGTGTGTGTGTGTGTGTGTGTGTGTGTGTGTGTGTGTGCGCACGAGAGTGTGCGTGTGCGTGTGTGTCTCTCTGTGTGTTTCCTTGCCAAGGCAAATTCAGATGGTAAATCTGGCACTTTAAAAAAGACACTGGTCTTGTATCCCCCTTTACGCAACCTCAGACTTGGGTCTGAAAAAAATATCAAGCAAACTACATTCTTCTCCAAAGTTTTATAATAATGATAATAAAATGGTCCCCTACCAAGTTCAAAGAGGCTTTTCAGCTGGATACTGGGACGGGATCTTTGCAGAGGGGAGAGTAGGGATCCACTGAAATTCTGCTGCTTTACAAGGAGATGGGAGTAGTAAAGTCAGATGCCTGGCTCACCGGAGATAACCCTGGAACTGAAATTACCCGGTGACAGCGCCCTGGCTTTTTGCAGCTGGGGTGTTACATTTCTTTTTTAAGGGGCTGTGGATTTGATAGCTCCTGAGAGTTAATTATTTTGCTTTTCTTCTGTTAAATCTCAGAAAGTAATGAGATGAAGAACTGAAGTCAGTTCTGCCGATAATTTCCAGGAATTTATCTTGGGGGGAGAGATCACAGTGATTATTTCAATACTCAAAAGAAGAGATGACCATCCATATAGACCTAGGGTCTCTCTAACTTTATAACCCATGCCTCCCCAACAAGTTCTACTTTCCATCTTCAGATCGTTTATCTTAAGACAGTCACTGGTACCATCTAGTTAGCCAAATGGAAGTCCTGGACATTCTCCCCAGTAATATGTACGATACACATGTTCAAAGTGCATACAATTTCATGGAGCTCACAGACTCCCTGAAGAACCATCGCCCAGTTCCCCAGATCTCTTGGTGACTCTGGTCTCTATAAAAATAAAATTTGTCCTGGGGGAAAGATGGTGCCATACTGTCAATGACCATCAACTGACAGTGACTATGATTTCAAGAAGAAATCCACACCACTGGACCACTTAAAAAATTATTTGACTCTAGGAAACGCTTGAAGGACAATTTCATATCTCTCTAGTGGTCCTACAGAGGTTGGATACAGGGGACGATGGGACAATAGGAACTGGAGGCCAGGATGCAGGGCCACTCCATTCTCAGGATTCTGTGCATACAGAAACTTCTCCTAAAGTGATGCTGTTCTTATTTCTGTTCATCAGCTGCCAGCCTTTCAGGTGCCTCAGAATCAGTACGCGGTGTCTTCTGTGGTCTGCTTTGTTTGGACGTAACATCCAGAAAAATAAAGAACCTTCATTTTAAAACTCGAGATTAAATATGGAAGTCTCGTTCTTTTAGAAAACTACTACATTGCAAATCTTCTGGCACCTTAGCACTTATGTCCCGTGTCAATTAGAAAAATGTGACAGTCAGTCATAAAGTGGCTTTATGACCACAGGGACCTTAGAAATGATTGAGTTCCTCCCTCCCGTTGGACAGATGAGCAAGTGGAGACACAGGCAGGAGAGGAGGACAGTGTCTTGCCCGAGTCCCTTACTGGGTTGGTGCCAAAGCTAAACATCCAGTGCCAGTCTCTCAGTTGGCACTTCCCCACGCTGCCGCCATTCTGGGCATTACCCCATCAACTTAAATGATTCAAATGCTCCAGCTTTAAATAAGCCCTCGTGATTTTTTTAAAAAAGAAAAAAAAAAACCAACTAAAATCAGACTAACTTTCCATGACTCACTTTTCCAAAATGTTTTGTATCACTGTATCATGTACAAGGCAAAGGTACAAGCTGTAGCCAAGATTCTCCAAGGCAGAGAGCGCATTAGGGAAACCCTGATACAGAAGAATCGGTTGCAGAGTTTGTTTTAGTAAATGGTTGTTTATAAGTTCCATGTTTAAGAGAAAGAAAAAATTAAGACTTCATGCAAGCCCCGGAACAAAAGTTTATATTTCCAGTGAAGCAAGAAAGCAGGGACTTTTTAAAAATGGGAGTGTGTGGGGCGGGGGTGGGGGGGGGCAGTGGGAGGAAGGAAAGCTATTCTTAATGGTATATTGTTTTCAGAGCTCTACCAATTAGCAAACGTCTCTTACAAAAGGAAGAAAGAGGGAAGGAATTTCATGCACTGAAATAGCCCCAGTCAGCTGCAAATGCTCCAGGCTTCTGCTGCAAGGCTTTCATCCCCCCTCCATAACCCTGGCCATTACATCAGTCCAAGTGCATCCTGGGGGCTATTGTCATGCTGATGAGACTGGATTCTCCCACTGCCCCAGGAGACATTCCCACCACAGACTGGCTCTGGGGCTCATTCAAGCTGGGCTGAATTGCCCTGGAGAATAAAAGATGCAGCCTTAATTAACTACTGCGCTCAGCTCCCAATCACAGCTTGATTGTTGTGCTGGCTGCACTTTCTGCTGAAGAGGAAATGCCAGGGCTCCTCATGCAGGCCCAGTGCTGGGAAGTAGGGCTCTCCTTAGGGAGCTGCAGTTGGGTTCTGTCTTGTTTTGAAAATAAAATATCGCAGGGTCTTATATCTCTGGTGTCCTGTTTTTCGGAAAGAAACAAACCTCAGTGTCTATTGTTATTTCCCTGCACAGCCCCTGGGATCCACTCACTGCATGCATCTCCCAGTGAAGGGTCTTTCCATGCTTTTTGTAACTCTGGCAGAGAACTCAACTTTATTCTTAGCATGGTCTTTATTTCATTTTAATAGTTTCTTTTGATGCTGATACTGGGTAAAACACAAGATTCCGACTTTTTTAACCTATTCAATTTGGGATGAGATCTGTTTCTTTGCAAACTCTTTACCAAGAGGTTGGGTGGGAAGGCAATGCAATGGTAACATCTTTCGACTCTGTGGCATCTCACCTTTAATATCCCCTAAAATCATAGCTTTAAGTTGACGGTGTAATGCTCAGAATGGCGGCAGCGTGGGGAAGTGCCAACTGAGAGACTGGCACTGGATGTTTAGCTTTGGCACCAACCCAGTAAGGGACTCGGGCAAGACACTGTCCTCCTCTCCTGCCTGTGTCTCCACTTGCTCATCTGTCCAACGGGAGGGAGGAACTCAATCATTTCTAAGGTCCCTGTGGTCATAAAGCCACTTTATGACTGACTGTCACATTTTTCTAATTGACACGGGACATAAGTGCTAAGGTGCCAGAAGATTTGCAATGTAGTAGTTTTCTAAAAGAACGAGACTTCCATATTTAATCTCGAGTTTTAAAATGAAGGTTCTTTATTTTTCTGGATGTTACGTCCAAACAAAGCAGACCACAGAAGACACCGCGTACTGATTCTGAGGCACCTGAAAGGCTGGCAGCTGATGAACAGAAATAAGAACAGCATCACTTTAGGAGAAGTTTCTGTATGCACAGAATCCTGAGAATGGAGTGGCCCTGCATCCTGGCCTCCAGTTCCTATTGTCCCATCGTCCCCTGTATCCAACCTCTGTAGGACCACTAGAGAGATATGAAATTGTCCTTCAAGCGTTTCCTAGAGTCAAATAATTTTTTAAGTGGTCCAGTGGTGTGGATTTCTTCTTGAAATCATAGTCACTGTCAGTTGATGGTCATTGACAGTATGGCACCATCTTTCCCCCAGGACAAATTTTATTTTTATAGAGACCAGAGTCACCAAGAGATCTGGGGAACTGGGCGATGGTTCTTCAGGGAGTCTGTGAGCTCCATGAAATTGTATGCACTTTGAACATGTGTATCGTACATATTACTGGGGAGAATGTCCAGGACTTCCATTTGGCTAACTAGATGGTACCAGTGACTGTCTTAAGATAAACGATCTGAAGATGGAAAGTAGAACTTGTTGGGGAGGCATGGGTTATAAAGTTAGAGAGACCCTAGGTCTATATGGATGGTCATCTCTTCTTTTGAGTATTGAAATAATCACTGTGATCTCTCCCCCCAAGATATTCAGGTGAAGTTTTGGGGAGGTCAGAGGTTATGATGTGTTTTTGCCACTTAACCATCAGTCTAGAAGAATCCATTTGCAGGGCTGCTGTCAAGGGCCATTTGTTCCCTTTTGAGTATTTTGGCTACTATGGAACCTGCTTCTAGCCAGTAAATGGTCCCATCTTGTCATTCAGCCTGCAAGACTTCCCGTGGTTGTGGTCAAATAAGAGAAACCCTAGCACATTCCCTGTTCAGGGCTTAATTTTAAATAAAATAACAAAACATGTAACAAACAACTCAGCATAAAATAATTTTTAGCATAATGGATCAAATGGATTAAAAAATGATATAAAATTAGACCAGAACTTTAAGAAGTTCTGGGTATAACTAGGTGCTTTAGTCACTAATCTTGAACTAATTAAGCTTGACTGTCTTATAAGCTCGAGTAAAGTTATTTATTTCCCTCATCAAGAATCTTTATAACCCAAGACAAAAGTTTTTTTCTGAGTTTTAATACTTTAACAGTTTTACCAGGCATTAAACCATGCAGAGTTTCTATTCACATTTCTAACAATAGAGATTTAACTGTTTATGTTTAACAAAAAATAAGCATAGCATATCAAGCTATACACTTTGGAATCACACAAACCTCTCTTCTAGTTATAGCTCAGTCTCTGTGTAGCCTTGGGGAAGCTAATTATTGTCTCAGATCCTAAAGTTTGTCCTCTCTAAATTGGGTATAATGATACCTACCTTAAGAGATTGTTGTGAGGATTGAATGGCGTAAGATGTGAGAAAGTATCATTTTGAGTGTGGACTGGACATCAAGTAGGTGACCTGTAAGCACCAAGTCATTTTTCTGCCCTCTCCTGTGCTCCCACAATGTGCATTTTCTAGACCGCTGATTCCCTTCTCTCTTGTGTCCACTCTATTCATAGACAGAAGCAGAGAAGGACAGCAGAATTCATGGAGCCTAGTTTTATTCTTTCCAGAATGAGAAACCCTGTGATGCCGAATGGCTTCCTGATAGTCTAGTCAAAAAGCCCAGCCTGAGATCACAGAATTTGGGGGCTGGAATGGAATTTAGGGAAGTAACCCAGCCCTTTATCTCATAATCTTGCTCCGTTACTCTGTGGCAGTGGCCAAAAGTTGAGTCTCAGCCCTGAGCTTAGGTTGCCACCCCAGTTTACCTTAACATTTTCTTTCTCAAATTAGTTCCTCTGTTATTATGCAGTTATTTCTCTGCATTTATTATTTTTTTAAAGATTTTTTTTTTGATGGGGACCATTTTTAAAGTCTATTGAATTTGTTACAATATTGCTTCTGTTTTTCATGTTTTGGTTTTTGGCTGTGAGGCATGTGGGATCTCAGCTCCCTGACCAGGGATTGAACCCACACCCCCTGCATTGGAAGGCAAAGTCTTAACCAGTGGACCACCGGGGAATTCCCTCTCTGCAATAATTAAATATAAAGAACTTGATATAAAATGTAATGGAGTAAAAAAAAGTCAAGTCCAGCAGAGATAAACTTAATACACTAACACAACAACTTAAATAGAATTGAACATACTTAAAATAGCTTTCTAAGAGCACCACCAGTAGCATCACTATCTAATAGCTATCTAATCACTATCTAATCTAATCACTATCTAATCACTACCAGGAAACATCGAGTGAAAGGATGGCTCCATTGACAGAAGCAGGCATGTTGACATGGGCAAAAATATGGCTAGGAAAACATGGTAGTGTTGAACTGTGTTTTTTTGTTCGGCAGACTTTTAAAAAGTGAAATGTTACATAGAATCCCAGTGTCGTGAAGGGGATAAAAGGAAGATGTTCGGATAGGAGCAGAGGTCAGTGGTGTAGAGTTTCAGTTTCTCTGCCATCTAATCAGTCTCCCCTCATCCCTCAACTCCAACTGGTGATGTGCTTCCAAAAGAACATTGGACTTTATGGAAACCAGTTGGAAAGACAATGCAGTGACACGAAACTATGAGCCAGAGGAAGGACAGGAGGTTTGCTTCCTTCCCTGCCCACTAGGAGGTGGAAACAAAGCTGTGATCAATACAGCCTTGTGAAGAATGAATCATTCCCAAACTAAGCCACTTATGTAATTAATGATACTTAATGTTGGTAGGTTGGGGAGAGGATAAATGGTAAATTCAGTAAAGTATCAGCCGCACGTTACTTGAGATACTTAAAAGATGTTGAAACCGATGTGGAAAGATATTGGTTAGATGGATTTACAACATCCGGTTGAGCCATTAATCACATTTTCTGTGGATTGTCAGGTGAACCAACGGAAGCAAGAAATCAGACTATTTTAATATGCTATTTGAATTCATTAAATTGAAACCACCGCATGAGAGTAAAGAGAGGCATCCTCCCAAATTAGGGGAAGACAGGTTAAGTGATCAAGTCAATTCTATTTAATTAGCGAGTGACTCCTACCATGTCATGGTTTCTTTAAAAGGTGGCTTCACACTGTAGTCGTGTGTGTATCCTGGGGCTTAGCTCAATTTAGGTCTAAATATTTAATCCTCCAGCTCCATCTCAGCTGTTCTGTATGTGATCCTGTTTGCAGGGGTTACGCTTCCCTACAGAGGGGAGTGAAATATGTGCCTGATGGTGGTTGGGTGACTGTTCTCTCTGCCTTAAATTCCATTCTAATTTTTTACCTTTTCACTTTTTAAATTTAATTCATTAAGTTATTTAAAGCTAATCTGCTTATTTATTTTCCTTCATTTTTATTGATCTTTCAAGGTTTAGTTCAATTATTTCTTCCAGGAGATCTCCCTGAATCCCAAGCTTGGATTCAGTACCTCCCTTCATACTTTATACATACTTGGTCTTCGTACTGATGATGTTACAAATTTTGTGTGTTTTAGTCCTTGGATGTAAGGTGCTGATAGTTAAATTCAAAAGACAATGACCTACCCATCCATGTACCATTACTCTACCATCCCTGTACCATACATATTCTGCTGGAATATGTATGGTAGGTGTTCAGAAACATACCTGGGAATTGTTCAGTTTAATGAGACGAGCACAGTTTGTGCATTAGACAAGTTTTCTGATATTTTCTCTTTGGGGGATACTCCTTTGTCTGCCAGTAAATGAACACAGGATGATTTGGTTAGCAGGTTAAATGTTAAATAAGGGTGTCTTATAAACCACAAAACAAACTAATTTAGAGCACCAGATGCTCCCCGCCATGGAAAATCAGTTTCTCTCTCATTGTCTTCCGATAGTCCTTTGAACGTACCTCCCTTAATGCTAGGGTGACCATATAATTTACCAAATGGGACTATTTCTGAGCGTGGAAGGTGACACTATCAATAAATAGCGGACAATGACCTGGTGTTCTCCCTGCTGATCCAGAATGTGTGGTTACCCCACTAAGCACTGAGCTGCACTCACCCGGTTTATGCTCAGTAGCATGGCTTCCACGTGCTAGAATTTTGTGTCCTGTATGTTGAATGAATATCCTTTCTAAAGCTATCACTATAGTGTCATTTTCTTCACCGAAGTACACGCTTAGGGTGCCTGGCTCTGCACTCTCCATCATTCGGCTGTGGCGTAAATGGATGGAATGTCAGAATCTTAGGGACAAGAAAAAAAAGTGTTTTTTATGGTCAAACACCCCCATAGGGCTTCAGAAGGGACTGATAGAGACTAAATAAGTGAAACTCTCAAGTCCACAGGATACAGCATTTGGATCATGGCTGTGACTGTGACTCTAACTGAATCAAGGGGCAAACGTGGCTGTATTGAATTCCTTCTGTAATTTATTTGTTCAGTCTCCTATTGGTACAGTAGAGAATGGAGGTTACTGTGTATGCTGAAGCCCAACTCAAGCCTTAGAATGTTCGTCCCACTAATTACAAATATCGTGTACTTGGATATGTTCCTTTACCTTTCTACGCCTACGTTTTGTTATTTGTAAAACGGGGATAATAATACTTCCTTTCTTCTCCTGCCTATCTCCCTTCTCCTCCTCTTCATAATTATGATCATAGGATCTTTAGATTGTCCTCAAGGGCCTAGGCCTTCATCTGTGCAGCATGAGTATTTCAAGTGGTAGACACGGTAGGTGCTCACTAAATGATGAATACGTGAATCAACGAATGAGTGAACGCCGTCCTTTATACGTGAAGTCTGGTCTTATTGTGTTCTACTTGGATTGTATATGTTGTAAGTAAAGCCCTGGTTGTTCAGTCTTTTCAGGTGTCTTGATATGTATGTACTTTTAGGAGTCCTCAGAAAGGTCCACTTAGAAAGTGATGAGGTGCAGTGGTGAGGGTTTTCAGGATGACAGGTTACGATGTTGCCTTTGTCATCTCCTCTACTGACAGTCCCAGAATCAAATAAAATCCTTTAAAATTTTCAGAGAACAAAACAGTTTCCAACATCTCACCAAATCAATCAGTGCAATTTTAATGCTCTTTTAAAAGTAGAGATTCTTGCAGTGTTTGGTTTAGAGTGACTCAGACATTTTTAACCAAGGAAGTAAAACAGGCAAATAAATCCACTAGGGAAGATAGCTTAGTGGTCTAAGACTCAGGTTAGAAATGGGGAGACTCCCTAGAACTGTAAAGTTCAAATTACAGCCACATTGACTCACCCTTTCATCTTTTTTGAGATAAATTGAGTTGCAGTTGGTTTATGGTGGGAGAGTCTTTTGGATAAGGTCTCTAAACACCCAAGGTTTGTTTGCTCTGTTTGGACATTATAGAACTCTAGAGGCTTTTTTTCTTTAGAAAATGGTTTGCTGTAATTTGTTTGGCCCCAGATTCTAGTACTCGGCTGAAATGTTGGGAAAACAGAGAATTGGCTTTCTCCTATAGTCTGTTAGACACTTAATAAAATACAGATGATTAAGAGACCTCTTTCTGCTTCCCAGAGGAGTGCTTGAGACTGGGTAAGAAATAAAAGCAAAGGAATGGGGTGACAAATTTCAAGACAGTACTTTAAACATAAGGCTTGGTGTGGCTAGAAAAATAGCTCTTCGAACTTTTAAACGGACATTGAGAAGCATAAAAATATTTATTTCCAGTATATTTTCAGATAAAAAGGTAACAGCATCAGTGATTTGGCACCTAGGCAAATGAAGTAAATAATGAGTATAGTAGTGATTATTAGATTATTGAAGATATAAAAGAAATGATTCCTGCTTTTAAAAGGAGGTTCAAATCTATAAATAATGAGACTATTAAATTTCCAGGTAAGGTTATTTGAAAAATACAGTAAAAAGAGTGGGAATTGCACATAAATGTACAAAACACCTGCATTTCACGGATTTTTAAAAAAAATTCTCTATGTATTCAAGCAGAAAATTTAGGTTATGTAAAAGGAACAAAAGGAAGTCCTTTCTTCTCAGTAATACTTAATGCTAAGGTAATTTTGGAATTCCTAGAGTTTGGAGTGGTAAAAGGCAAGATTCAAACAGTCCATATCATGTTATGTAGTCACTCTTGAGCCAAAGCCAAAGTAAAATGTTCTCAGATGTGAAAATATAGAAAATACGAACTATTTGTATACACTTTAGATAAAACTACTTAGACTTACTCTAAAAATATTAGAGGTAAATGAAATTGATGGAGAAAACATAGTATACAGGCTGGAAATGAGAATTGAAACCAGGTATTTCTATCATCTAATACAGATGAGAGTAGGACTTTAGTAAATTCTTATTGAACGAATTCTATGTAAATATATATTATCTGCATATATACACATATATGTGTATCATGTACGAAATGATGCAAAAGCCGAACTGAACACTTTAAAAATATAAAGTAAATAAATTGTGTCAAGCAAAATTTGGGAAACGTCACATGTATATGCACATGGCTTTGGGATCTTTATAGCATTCACAGGAAGCCATGCTTTCCCTGGGCTGCATCCAGCCAATGACTGAGCAAAACAGCAGGACTATATTTGGGCCATTTCTGCCCAGTTGTCTTTGCTCTATGGCTCTCCATTGGCTGGCTGAGATGTTCCAGAGATGTAGTGCAATCTGAGCCTCTTCCTTCCTCCTTTCCTTTTGTAGGTGTCAGAACTGTATGGAAATGCCTTCCCCTGCTTTTTATCTCTCTTTTGTCTTTCAGTCAGTAAATCTCTCCACTTCTAGTTCCACCTTGGTGTCCCCTACCTGGAGGACCTGAATTGGCATAGAGTGTTTATGTGTATGCTTCCTTGTGATGAATTGGTAGGTGGAGAAAGTAAAGTGTACTCTAAATTCTCATTTTGTAGCAGGGACTCCAAGGTTAGGGAAACTAGTAAGACAACAAACAAGGGGGCTAAAAACAGGAAGCATGAGATAAAACGGCAGAGAAGATCAAACTGTTACAAATGTAAGATGCTGCAGCACCCATCCAGCTACATTATCTTCAGTTTACTTCTTTGTATCAGAGAGAGGATCTTCAACTAAGATGGAAGTCCAGAAATTCCTGGGTTCTAGATTTAGAGCTGTGTGTCTTTGGAATGTTTTGGTAAATCCTTCCATGAAGGTTTCAGAATGTTTTTCTTTCCCTCTGGGTACAGAGTTTCATTCTAGCTTAGGGGAGAAGGCCTAAAAAAATTCCTATCAGGCTCTGAATATCAGCTTCCAATTGTCCAACTTCTGACCATAGAGCTACTTAAAAATATATATATATATATTATATGTTTTATATATATATATATATATATATATATATATATCTTTTTACAAATATTGTCTCCATTTCAG
>NW_020174923.1:4281239-4301049 GCF_003031525.2 Neophocaena asiaeorientalis asiaeorientalis | reverse complement strand
TATATATCTCCTTTCAAACATCTTGTCAAGGTTTCAGCCATGACAACCAGTAAATATTCCTGGCACTATCAAAAAACCCCGTGGACACAAGAGGTGTCCCCAAAGGTGTGCAAAAGACACAACCCTCCCAAGATCCAGAGCCACTCCCAAAGATAACCAAAAGAAAGAAAGACAGTTCCCCTAAAAGCTGGCAAGAGTTGGTAGGATCCTAGCTGAAAACGTACTGCAACCCACATTCCTGTCCAGCCATGTCCCCCACCTCGCCCCACAACCTCATGGCACCAAGCCAAGTTCTCAGGACACAAAAAGAGACAAACGAGAAGGCATAAGCTACCCCTGAGAGAGAAAGAATCAGCCACCGATGGGCACCCAACAGCAAATTCACAAATCACGATTCAGATCAGATTCTCACACTTTTCTCATGCCAATCTGAATTTGTTCAGAAAGGGACAACGTAAAATCTTACTTTCCTCTTTGACCAGGCACCACAGATAGAGATCTGGGAGAGCTGAGTTTGGTAAGGATGCTCATCCTTTGCCGGTTTCTGCCAGTTTTCCCGGGATTCCGTGTGCAGGCTCTGGAGCAAGTGGGGTGTCCCGGCAGGTTTCAACCTGCTCACCAGAAACTGTGCAGGAGGGAAAATAATTTTCCTTCTGCCCTTTATAGAGAATGCTTGTCTGAGACCTCTTGTTCTCTAGGGGACCTCATTCACTGATAAGCTTATTGAAGATGGTTAAAAGTTCTCCACCCTGGCCCCGTATAATCCAAGATTATCTTTGCTAAGGCTATTCTACTTGTTCAACCTTAATACGGCATTTTACTCATGTGAGGCCTTACACTGGACCCAGTCTGACCTAAATCCCCTTCAGTTTGTAAGTCAGACCAGTCTGACCCAAATTCAGTCCGCTTTCTAAGTTGGACCCAGTCTGACGCGGGACCAAGTCTGACACGGGACTACGTGTGACGCGGGGCCCCAGCCTGACGTCGGAGTCAGTCTGACGCGGAACCCATCTGACGCGGGACCCAGTCTGACGCGGGACCAATCTGATGCGGGACCCAGCCTGACGTCGGAGTCAGTCTGACGCGGAACCAATCTGACGCGGCACCCAGTCTGACGTAGGAGCCAGTTGGACGCGGGACGCAGTCTGACGCGGGACGCAGTGTGACGTCGGAGCCAATCTGACGCGGCGCCCAGTCTGACGTAGGAGCCAATCGGACGCGGGACCCAGTCTGACGTCGGACCTAGTCTGACGCGGGACCCGATCTGACGCGGGATCCAGTCTGAAGCGGGAGCCAGTGGGTTTCTTCAGTCAGGCCTAGTCCAGCTCTGGCGCGTTTCCAGAGCCCGGCTAGAAAAAGAAACTTGCAAAGTCTGGCAGCTGATAACGCAGAACCTGCGGAGCCAGGACCCGAGGGGCCGCGTCCACCACCCCAGGCGGAGAGGAAGCACCGGCTCCAGGGCTCCACAGGTACCTGGGCCTGGCTGCTCGTTGCTCTTGGGGCCCCGGGGTCTCCTTCCGTCCCCTCTTCTGACAGCAGTGCTGTTAAAAAGGAAACTGGGGTATATTAAAATTGTAGGAGTTTATTTGGGCAAAAATTACTTTAAATCATGCAGCATCTAGTCTAACTGGAGGAACTGTATAGACAGAAGGGGGGAAGGAGGAAGCGGTACGGGCTTTTGCAAAGTTACTTTCCTTTAGATGTTGGTGGAGTCTATCAGGCAGATGACCTGATTAGTGCTGGTTGACTGGTTTAAGATTCGTTCCTGGGAGAGCTGAAACTGTAATTAAGTCTCGGTTTGGTAACCTGGGGCTTAGCATCAGTGACTCCACCTGGGGCTTGTTGTCTTGTATGTAACACACAGTTATATTAGAAGGGCCGTTAAAAAACCCTGCATAGTCACTTACCTTGGGTGCTTGAAGAGCGAGGAGAAGACATTTAAAGAGAGAGTGCTTTACCATTTGTTAGAAATGTGATCGTTGCGTTTTCTACTGGTGATTTATATTTAGTGTTCAATAAATCAGCCTTTGACAGTTGTATTTTGGCTTGTCCATTTGGCGAATTCTTTACCCTTTAAGAAGACTATGTGCGATTTACAAATATCCAACAATTGTTTAGCAGATTGTTTGTAGATGAAATACTGAAGCCAGCAGTGTTCACATGTCAGGGTCCCTAGGCAGTCAGGTGTCATTTAAACCAATTCATATATGTCTATTACCTTTTTCAGTACTGTTCTATGTGGTCTCTCTCACTCTCTCTCTGTCTCTCAATCTCTCCACCTCTCTCCTTTGCCACCATCTGTGCAGCTGAATTTATTTACGGACTCCAAGATGGCAGGGCCATAGGACAGAAGGCATCCAAATCCATGAGCCATTTAGGGGAGAGGCGCCCAGGACCACTTACAGTGAACTTGACATGTGTGAGAAATAAATCTTCCTTGCACTAAGCCACTAATACTCAGAGGTTGTTCATTTCAGAAGCTAGTATTAATTATTCTAACACAGGTCTCAAAACTGTTGCTTAATCTTTCTGTTGATGCAAATAAAGGAATACACGTTTTAAACATTACTCATTTTTATAGTTTAAATTTTACTCTCTTTTTATAGGAATATGATGAGATCCCATTGCCCAAGTCTCTCCTTAAGAGATATTTGGCTCTTTGGATGGATCAAATCTAATTTGATACCAATTTTGTCAGATACGGTCCTCACAGCAGAATACCATTATTGGACCAGACATTAGGGAATTGAAAAGTAAAGTTTGTTTTACAACAAAACGTTAGCAGTTAAGATCAGATAAGTCTTCATGAGAGCATATTCTCTTATATGAGTATGTTTTGTATGAATATATTTTAATGGACAGTTTTAGACTATCCATCACTAAATACTCAAAGAAAATAGAGAAGATTAGTTAGTGGCTGGGTGAGATTTTTCCAAATTCTTTAAATTCTGTATTAAAAAATATTTGGAATATTTATTAAAATTTTCAGTTTTCTGTCAAAATTTTGGAGTAGTATACACAGTGCTCTCACTGGTCTCTCAGGTAAGAGCTGAAAAAAAAATTATGTCACAGAAGTAATTTAGGTTTTTTTTTCCCTTTTAAAAACGTCAGTGCATAAAACATACAAAGTCGTCATTTGTTGTGTTGTTGGTTGCCAGAAATTATCTTTCTTCCATTTAGGAAGTTGATAACTACCCAGAATAATCAAAAATAAGAATTGAAATGCTGAAGAACTAGGACACTGTATAAACCATGGGATTCCAATCTCTTGTTGATGGGAACTCAGTTACAAGCTCAGGTGTTCTGGTTAAGTGAGCTTGCATCTCACATGGCTGCTTCTACAGGTTATCTCTTTATCCTATAGGTTTTACATAGAAACACGCTGTCACATCCTCTCTCAATCCTGGTGTACAAAGTTGGATTAACACCTACGTGAGTTAGTAAAGATTTAGCAGGCTCACTTATCTCTACATGGTATTCTGTACCAGATGGGGCCTTGCAAGATGCTTTGGTAGAACTTGGCAGGGAATATATATTCTTTAAATGAATTAAGGAATAAATTACTATCTCACCATATTCATGCTTGGTAAATGCTGTATGTGAGGACATAAAAACAAAAAACTTATAGACTACCCAAATTATTGTTTGCCAAACACGGTGTGCTGCCATGTGGAGCTTGCTGATTGTATAACAGCTACTAACTAAATGTAAAGGTCATCTCCCCTTCTGCCGTAACATTATGATCAAAAACATTCACCCATGCTTTTAAAAATAACTCCTCTGGCACTGAGAAGGACAGAAGAGAGAAAAAGAATAAGAAAGTAGAGTCATAAGTTTCACTGCTCTTCCTGCCAATATATACAAAGCCACGTCCAAAACACATCTCATTTACATGCCTGTTTATTTTGTTTTCATGGCTGTCTGGAAGCTGGGACCTTTCTTTTTCTCCAAACTGAGACAAAGAGATATAAAGATAAACTCTGACCCTGCTTAGCTCCCCGTAATGTCTTTGGCCTTCCCATTCCCACCTTGGCAAATGTTCTTATCACTGAGGGACTTTGGTGTATGTGTAGATGGGTCACCAAAGGTTTGGAGAGAATATTGTGAATTCTTTTGTTTATTAATTTTGAATTGGAAGTTTTTGCCCTAGGAGTTACAAATTCTACTTGGTTTTAGGAAGATTTGAAGTACGTGTAAGGAACATAGCAGGAGACTAAATCATTTCATAGAAACGGAAACTGAATTTACAGAGATTTTAGAGTGGGTTATAGCATCCCTGAGCAGCAGTTATTGATAGATTTTTGTTCCTATTGTTGTTAATAAGCACTTTGCATCAGAGATTGCTCTGTTTACTTTATAAATATTTACATGTTTAATCTCAATAACAATCATATGAGGTAAGCATTATTATTATCCCCATTTTACAGACAAGGAACATGAGGCTCAGAGAATTTAGGACACTTGTCTGGGGCCACACAGCATGTACATGAAAGAGCCTGCTTTGAGCCCAGGTAGTGTAGTTCTCAAGCCCTGTGTTCTTCTGCCACTATTTGCTCATTCCCCATATTCTTTTCCTCATGAAACCCCCTCTTTTTAAACTAGGCACTGTTTTCTTCCTTAGATATAAATGTATACTTGATATAAATCTTTCCTTAGGAAGGTTTCTTTCCCAACATTGAGTTACTGTCATCCCTGTAGGAATGGAAGTACCGATTCCTCAGGCTGTACTCCACATCAGGCTGGCCTTACTTCCAGGGGATTTTCAGAAATTGATCCTCCTAAAATCAGTTCCTAAAAACAGCATGGTTTTCTCTCATTGAGTTACTGGTTTCTCTCTCACATTCTGCTGATTTCAAAAGGGTGCCTTCAGTTGCCATTCCATCTTTTAGAACCTGTCAGGGGCTAATTTCTCTGTTTTCACCTACTCCCTTCCTTTCTTAAATAAGAATGATAGTGATTTGAGTAGAGATAGAAAACCCTTATAGGGAATAACAACAAGGAGGTCCAGCACTGCCTCACTAAGTGAGAAAAATACTCTGGTGAAAGATTTTATATTTTTCAAGGAGAACGAGAAATCTCCCCATAAACCTCTGCAAACTCAGCCTTGAACACAAAGTAGAAAGGAGCTTCGAAAATGGGCTTTAAACCGGGTATAACCAACAATGTGTGCACGCAGCAATTCATTCTGGGATTGTTCTGCTGAAACGTAAGCTCAGCGGCGAAATGGATGCTGCATGCTTTGGGGTTCTTAGCCAGTTCACATCTATGCTCTGAAAGAAGAATGCCATGAACGAAGTGCTATTAATTTGTTGTGAAGTCAGCAGTTCCCCAAGGGCTTTCAAATAAAACAGGCCCTTTATTCTGCAGGTCTACAGCTCCTTATGTTCATGGTACTTTCTGCCATTGCAAACTCTAAAGTAAATGGAACCACCTTCCTTGGCTTTTAATTGCCCTTAAAATTGATTGGTCCAAATTGTCTGAACCCTCATGATCTGGCCACTACTGATCTATCTTGTGTCATCCTTTGAGCCCTCATGGTCTGGAAACTACTGATCTATCCAGTGTCATCCCTTGCAGTTTTCTCCTTTGAACTACATGATCTTACTGTATTTTAATTTCTCTCTGATTCTTCATACCCACTGTGCTTTTATCTTTGCACTCACTCTTCCATCCTTTTGGAATTCGTGCTCCTAACCATGCTTCTGCATCTTTTTTCACACAGCTACTTCCAGTCATCCACCTGGGTCTTACCTAACCCTAGGGAGCTTTTCCACCCTGCTTCCCTACATGCATCAGGTACCTGGCATATGTTTTGCCTCTCAAAGGTTTATCCCACATGTGGCCATTAATGTATGAGCATTTAATTGGTCAAGACGCTCTTCAGAAAGAGGGAGCTATTAATAAGTATGCTGGGACAACAGGGGTAAATCAGGGATGTCCAGGGAAAACTGGTCTATCTTGTCAACAACTTTGGCATTTTTTGTTGAATCGCATACTTCCCCCACCGTTTATAACTTTACAGGAAAGGAAGAGCCTCATTTGTGTGCTGTTTTCTCCTTATTTCCTAATTTGCTACGTCTTATTGCTTAATGCGTAATTGGAGTTCAAAAGTAATAACTATTGTATGTAACAGCAAGTATATGTATAAATATATAAAATGGGTATACATACAGAATAGTAAAATAATGTATTTATAAACGAGTGTATAACAGCAAAGTACAAAATAATGTGCGTATATGACAACTGTCTGTCGGGCAGTGAGCTGGCTACCATAAACTGAAATGCTGACGTTTTTGGTTCTCATCTTATGGGTGAGGAGTCTGAGGCATGAAGAGGTGAAGCTAAGGTGAAGCTTTTGCCAAACTCCTTGGCAGTTTCCAAGAGTCATCGTAACATGCTGTTCTCTTTGATTTGTCCTTTCAACTCTCCATTGGGCCCAGTAGCCAATACGGGTTATTATTCCAAACAGGAAGGAGCCTGAGGAGAGTACAAAAACAAAACACAAAACAAAATATTTCATGTTGGTAAGGTTAGGGGAGATATTGGGGGAAAAGAGGGAAAAAAATGCTAAAAATACTGGACTGGATGTGTTTGAATGAGAGAGTCTTTCTGGCCATGAACTGGCAATCAGGATCAAGCTAGTTGAAATTCTTCATAGAGTTTGAGCAGATGTCATGCAACTTCTGACATTAAACATCATTGATACGTCTTTTATTTCTGTTTCCAGCTGAAAGGGTCATTACTGTGATATGTGGGATGGTTCTGCACACGAGCCGGTATTTCTCTTTCCTCTCGTCAGACTTGGAGGTAAGATAAGTTCACAGAGAACTTTAACAAGTCTAAACAGTGGCATTTATGTCAAGTAACTTTTGCCTCTGTAACTTCTAACTTGGGTTGCTTTCAACATCTAGGGATTCCGTTTTGCTTTATCTCCTTCTAGTTTGTGTTGAATAGTATCCATGCTCTGATCTTAAGACAAAATACATACCTGAAGCCTCCTTCTTCATCACTTGACATAGTTATATGCATTCCATGCATTAGAACATTTTTGGGTTTCCAGCTTTCTTAATATATCATGCTTTCCCATTATAGCACATCACAACCTGACTGGTAGAAACTATGATTGTCTGGTGCCAAGAATAACCAACAAGGCTCAAAATACCAATCTGATATTATCCCAGGGTAAGCTAAGTTGGAAACTGAAGACAGCTGAACTCATAGCCCTTTTAGTCTAAGGGGAATATGGTGAAGGTCACGGCAGGGGGCAGTGGACTCCCTACAGTGTCCCCGAAGTAAGAATTTTCCTATAGAAGTAGTATTTAGAGGGCAGTTTTGGTTATTCAGCATTAGTGTTTCACAGCTTCTAAGCTACTTGCTAAGTGTGTGAATGCTCATCCATTTCTGCTGAAGAACTGAATGAAATAGACAATATTAAAGAATAAATGACAGAGTTGAGAAATTCCATGATCTCTTTCAAAGATGGGATCATAGGTTAGAGTTCATATTAGTTTCTGAAGTATTCTACTTTAAGACCTATTGAGATATTTTAATTATATTAGAGACTTAATCACCATTTTGGAATGAAAGGCCCAATTTTAAGTCCCTGGAGGTTTGTGTACTAGAGTTATTATTCTTCTTTCCAAAACAGTAAGTTTTCATTTTGCTACAATTTTTAATTCTAATCTTTTTTTAAAAAATTAATTAATTAATTTTTGGCTGCGTTGGGTCTTCGTTGCAGTGCACGGGCTTTCTCTAGTTGCGGCGAGTGGGGGCTACTCTTAGTTGCCGTGCATGGGCTTCTCATTGCGGTGGCTTCTCTTGCTGCAGAGCACGGGCTCTAGGCGTGCAGGCTTCAGTAGTTGTGGCTCGCGGGCTCTAGAACGCAGGCTCAGTAGTTGCGGCGCATGGGCTTAGTTGCTCCGCGGCATGTGGGATCTTCCCGGACCAGGGCTCGAACCCGTGTCCCCTGCATTGGCAGGTGGATTCTTAACCACTGCGCCACCAGGGAAGCCCTCTAATCTTTTTTATATTAAGATGTTGAAGTTTATGTCATCATCAGTGGGGTATTTATTTATTTAGTCAAAGAAGGAACATTTTGGAATTTTTAAGATTAACAAATTGTTACCTTATAGAATAAAGGGGACTCTCCAGATACTCTGTTTGGTGCTCTGATTTCATGAACTTTCTCTCTTTGCACAAAGTCACTGAACCCTTCAGGCAAAGTTTTCCAATTATTATTATTATTTTTAGTACTTCTAGCTTCTGGAAATCCAAGATATCCACAGAAGTTCAGACATATTTAGATGTTGATCAGAATCAAATAGGTACACTCCATGTAGGTGTATTCCTATTCCTCTAATGCAACTAACGTGAAAGTTATCATCTGCAAACAAAACAACATAAAAACAAAAACAAAAAATGACAGTTATTAAGGCTTAGCGTGTGTCAGAAACTCACTGGAGAGCTTTGGATACAAGCATGAATAAGGTATAATTCCTAACCTTGCAGAATTCACAGTCTAGTGGGAGACAAAGATAAACAAATAGCTATAACTCAGTGCACTATGTTCTGTAAATGAGACATACAGACTTCTGTTAGAACACTGGTAAAGGAGTGGTTGATTTCTCTGAGGGAGTTTTGGAGAGTTACAGAAGAAAAGATAAACTTTGAATTAGATATTAGAGGATGAGTTGATTCCCCAGGTAGGCAGGTGAGGCAGACCATTCCAAGGAGTGGGAAAAAGTCCCCTGAACGTGTTGGGAGGATGGGAAGTAGTCCATGGACAGAACACTGATCAGAGGGCAGGGAAAGCAGGACATCTCAGCAGGAGCACATGTGCCAAGGGACTTACAGATGATGTGGAGGAGGTTAAACGTGGGTGTCCCTACCAGGTCAGGTATCATGGGATGGTGAAGAGACACCTGACCTGAGAACCTGGCCACCTGTGTGCAAGCCCTGATCCTGCCATTATCAAGAAAGTATCACTCAAAGCAAATTCTTCACCTTTCTTACCTCTCAAACGAGGCAGTTCCTGCAGCACTAAAATTCTGATTTTTTAGATTGAGGATAATGTTTCATCTGAAGAAACACTAAGTTAGAAAAATGAGTTATGTTTGTCTCCAAAACTAGAAATATATTTAATTCCTATTCTAGTAGTAGTTGCGTCAGCTTATAAATAGAACTGAATTTATATGGTAATCAAGCAGGAGACTTGATGTATAGGCTGATGATCTACAAATACCCTCAGTGAAATATTATAAATGAAGAATGGAACATCGCATCCTCCAAAACTGGTAAGAGAAGAAATAATGGCCTGAGACAAAGGACAGGACTATTTTTTAGACTAGACTTAAAAGCCTCCCTAATCTTTGAGAGCATCTGGGCTGCATTGCAGACTCCCTAGAGAGGTTGGGAAGGGCCTACTCTAGGCACTGGAGGGCAGGCAAGTGAGCTCTTGACCTGCAGAAGAGGAAGGAGGAATTGAAGTAATAAGACGCCAGGACAGTAATTTGCAGGCTGAAGTGGAGGAATGATGGACTTCAGGAAGCTCAGACCTGATGCTGTCTTACTGGCTTTCAGCTATCCACTGGCAATCGGCACAAGGATACCACTCCAGCAAGCACAGTACCCAGGATTCCTCACTGCCTTTTAGGGAAGTTCCATTGACTCAACATCTGCTGTATATTTGGCGCCACTGCACTCACTCCACACAGGGAAGCGCTGAGGGGGAGAAAGGATATGTTGACATATACTGAACACTTACTGAGCACTGCAGGCTGTGCTGTGCTCTTCAGGTAACAGGGTCTCGTTTAAATCTCAGAGCAGCCCTCCCAAGTAAGTAGTATGTAATTATTATAATCTCTCCTTTGTGTAAAATGAGGAACCTGAAGCTCAGCAACGGTAAACAAAGCTGCCCAAAGTAAGGGGCAGAGTCAAGCTTTGAACCTAGAATTCTCTGATTCCAAAGGCCATGCCTTGTTGCAACATCCTAGGAGAGTATTGTCAACCGATTCCTGATAGGATTGGTTTCTCACTGGAGCATTGCTTATAATCTGCTGGAAGATTTACCTTAATAAAAATGTTCCATTTGAATCTATTCCTGCAGGTGGTAGAGACACAGTAATGGCTGACACATGACCAGTGGAAGGGTGACCATTTTTCTTTCTTTCTTCAGTTAAAGCTCTGAATTGGATCCAGCTGTTCTTTGATGCAGCGGCCAAAAGACCCCAATATCCTGCTCTTTGTTTTCCTGGAAGTTATTGGCTATTGTTAGCCATGGAGGCCAGGTTGGAAGCCCTTAAAGAACTAAAAAGTTGGTCAGTGGTTACTGGGGAGCAAGGTCATGGAACAGTGGAGATGATGGTATTTTAAGCTCAAGCCTCAGTTTCAGGTCTGGCCAAAGCCATGTGTTGACCCTCATAGGGTATCATCTATAAATAGACCTTAACAAAGAAGCCAAGTGGACCCTGTTCATTCTTTACTTAGAGCAAATAATAATGTAATGATTTTAACAATAATTCTCATGACTTCTCAAGTCATGATTGCATGCTAAATCCCGAGCTCAGCTGTTTATGCACACCATCATCATCATTTTTATCTCTGACATTTACTGAGCACTTATTATGTACCATGCTCTTGTACCAAGCACCTCAGTCTTCACCATCCTGTAAGGTAAATGCTAATATATTCCTCATATTTCAGGCAAAGGAACTGAACCCTAGGTTAACTAGCTTTTTTAATATACTTTGATTAGTTAATGACAGAAGCAGGGGACTAGAACAGAAATGTTTACTGAGATTCTCAAAGAGCTAGAAAGCACTTGCAATAGGATTAAAAGGAAGGGACAGAAAATAGCAAAACTATTGAGAGGACTGAGCAATTTGTCAACTTCTTGTACGATGCCAGCATTAACACAGTGCCTCTTGTAGTGCCTGTTCTCTCTTTCTATCTTCTGGTTTTGCAGCCGGAGGGGGCTGACCATTTGGATTGGCACAGTCTTAGGATGTCCAGAAATGGGATTCCCAGATATCCTACTGAAGTGCAACTCCACTGAGATGACCAGGCGTGCGCTTGGTCGGGCAGTACTCTCATGGATCAGCTTGGTTAGAATAAGAAACTCACTCACGATTAAACTTGGAACTCAGAAGGGATTTTTGTCTTCCAAATGTCAGATGTGATAGAGGGCTGTTGGTGAGTCACTCACTTTTTCAAGGAATACAGGCATAATTCCCAGCGGAATAATGAGCCTCAGCCCACTGGCGCCCAAGGAGCTAACACAATGGGCAGATGTCCGAACCCTACTGGCCACATCCCAGATGCAAACAATAGAACACTGGCCAACTTCTACTAAAGAGAATTTCTGAAGCCATGGTATTGCCTTGGCCGGCCAAAGATGCATTACGAGACCACAGTTATCCACAATAGTCTCACTTCATAAAGAAGGAAAGGATTGGGGAGGGGAAGTAATGTGAGCTTACATTCTCCGATCGAGTTTGAGGAAAAGCGCTCAGAGATTTTGCCTCTTTGCCCTTTTGGATGATGGATTGCTTCAGTTTTATGAAATGCTGGGGCTAAATCCCTTCAGGGTTGGGACTACATGAATATTAATTGGTCCCAAATAAGAAGAGTAAGGCCTTGCTCATTGCCGGTCTGGGACAGTCATCATCATTGGTCTTTTCCAGACTCACTCTTTGTTTTAAAGGAGATCTTTTTAATGGAGGAAACTCAGAGAGTTAGACTTAGGAAGGAGATTTTATTAAGCTTTCCACAGTCATCAGTTATTTTATTCCTCAAAAATTGCATCATGTTAAAGAACCATAATGACATTGAATTATCTAAGCAGATCCTATTTCATATCCTCTAAAATGGATGCAGATTACAAAATTTAGAAAAAGCACTTTTTACAGTTCCTAGAATTTTGTGTATTTGTGTGTTTATGTTAAGTAGTACTTTCATATATATCATCTTCCCTCAAGGTAAATAAAGCAGATATTATTCTTCCTCTTTTACAGGCAAGGTCAGTGATTAAATAACTTGCAAATGATAGATCACAGTGAGTGAGTGTCAAAACTGGGAACTTTAATCTGGGTCTCCTGATTATAGGCTCCCTCTATTTTCTATGTATGTCCTCTCCAGTCCATATGGGTCACTTCCTGCTTTCTACCACTCATTCCATTAATGGGTTCAGCCCTGGTTATGACATCTTCTCCATAAACAGGAGGAGAGTGAGGCCAGAGAAAATTATATTTGTAAAGTTCACCTGGAGCCAAGAAACAACTTTTGCTTTCTTGGATGTATTCAATTTGGGCACAAACCGTTTGTCCGGGAGGAGCGATTTACTGCTAACTTTAGTGGGGGAGAGGAAATTGTTTCCTAAGGCATGTTTAGAGGTGAGTTTTCTCCAATGAATAGAATTCTGTAAGTCACACTAAGACAATGAAAAATAGGAAATACAGATGCTTTTGGCTACGTAGGCTCAAAAACATAAACATTAAAAATCACATTTAGTAATTTAAAGGAGGTTTTCTCAGAGCCACTGAATATCTATACACAGTTCCCTTGGGACATAATTCTGAAAGCTAAGAAGACTTTTGCTAAATTAGGGGAAAATAAAACAGAACAACTCCCCCTTGACTTCCAGAAGATTCCAGCCAAGCCTGAGTTCTAACCCTCTTAGATTTGGAATGGGTTCTAAACTTGGCAAAAAAGCACTAACCCATCCCTACTGGAAATCTCTCCAGAGAGTCGGTTCCAGCTTTCCAAAAACTTGCGGCCCAAATATGTTTGGCTCCACATCTGAACCTTTGTAATATTTGACATCTATTAGCAATTACCAAGTCAGCTTCAGAAGCCTAAAATCAAGCTGAACTCCAATGGGTGTATGAAGTCAAACTGATAAGATTGCCATACAATTTAAGCAAACATCGAACCTGACTTGAAAACCCATGTGAAGGCTCACTCACACTTTTGGCAAAGGCTCACAGATCTTCAGAGATATTAATGAGGAGGAAGAAGAGGGAGATCTCGGTTGTTTTCTCTTCTCATCCATTGCTTCCATGCAGCTACTGGATTCCATGACCTCAGAGGACGGAGATCCTGTAACTAGCATAACAATGGCCCCTGTGAAATCAGAGTTCTTTAAAAACAAGGTGATAATTTTTCCCAATCTGAGTTAACCCAGTGGAGCTGGTAACAGAATAAGAAAACGACTACTTTGACTTCACCAAGAGATTGGCAGCTTTTAAGCTGGGAAAAACTGGATAAGTTTGCTAAAAAAGACAGAAAAGCACTTACAGATCAGATAAGGTATTTATCCAATTTGGAACTCTCTAGAGAACGGAGAGGAAGTGACAGATTAGAGGAGTCTCATCTGGCCTAAAAGCTGAGAAGACCCTCAGAGTGGCTGATGGACTTTGCAGTTTGTTGGGTTGGCTGCTTGTTTCTTTAAAGGGTGCTTAGTGTAGGAAAGCTGCCTATACATTTTGTCTCTTGTAAGCTTTGGGGCTTTCATAACCTTGCAGGTTGTTTGCAAATGTCTAAGGCTCATGGACACGCTGTCTAAGAAGTAACATATGTTGTATGCATTTGAGGCAGCAGGAAGTAGCTGGGAAAGCCATGGGCCCAGCCCAAGCGTTCTGCCACTTAAACAGCAGTGTGACCTTGAGGTAAATCACTTAATTCCTCTCAGCCTCAGTTTCTTCAGCAGTAAATGGTTATTATAATATCTTTTTCAGAGTGTTGTCATGAAAACTGAATGAAATAATGTATATGGAATCACTTAGCACTGTGTCTACCATAGAGTATGGTAGAAAGGTTATTTAAATCTATACGGAAATGCAAAATCTGCCTCCCCTTCTACTCATTCATCCCTTCCACCTCCTCATTATTTCTAGGAAAAGGAAATCTAAGCTTCTCTCTGGAACACTATTTCATGATATTATGATAAGTACTGGACTCCTAGCTTATAGCAACCTTCCACCTCCAAATCAAAGCAAAGGAGGAGACAAGACAGAATGTATATTCATTATCATTCCTGTCCTTTCCTTTCGAAACTTCTGCCTATCTTATTATCCATTCTGCCTGTTTTCCTTAAATTCATTGTGATTATTTTTTCTTTATTTTAAGATGGTATATTTTACCATGCTTACAATAAATGATTAGAGCCTTTGAACAGGAATGCTATGAGGTCTAGCTTTTCACTGATATGATCCACTGAAACACTGATTTCCTCTATGCAGCACGAAAAGCTTTCATAAAAATGACAGAGAATTCCCTCTCCCTCAACCCCTGTGTCTCCCACCCTACACAAAGGCTCCACCATCTCTTACAGGTCCCATTTTCAATAGGATAATAACATGTTTGCTTTTACTTTATTATGCTTGTATTTTATAGGTATTGTGGCAGCCAACTGAGTGCTTGATAGGATTATAACAAACTGCTCATGAATTGTAGTTTTAATTGTGTCTTAAAAAATAGCAAGAAAAAGTATTCCTTATAATACCACTCTCGGGTGGTGGGGGTGGTGGTGGGATGAATTGGGAGATTGGGATGGACATGTGTACACTGATATGTATAAAATAGATAACTAATAAGAACCTGCTGTATAAAAAAATAGATAAATAAAATTCAAAAAACAAAAAATAATACCACTCTATATTTCTTGTCATCATAGTTAACATTAATTGCAAAGCACAGAGTTAATGACAGCATTCATGTCAGTATGTAATGACTGTCTCAAGTGAAGTAGTTTTTGTTTCATCACTATAGGACTCAATCTTTGAAAGACAGCATCAAGCAAGGTACCTAGGGGGTTGCAAGGCAGGACAGAGAAGTGGCTTTGGAGGTTTTGACATTTGGAGTCTGACAGCCTCTTTTCCCACCTGGCTCTGTTAGGTACCAGTTGTGTGAAATCAGGCAAGTCATTTAACCTAAGTGTATTCTGTCACCTGTAAAAATAGGATTATAAAACGTACTTCTCAGAGTTATCCCAAAGATTAGCTGAGATTATAGTGTGTGCAAGTGCTTGGTAAAGAGATGAGAACAGTTAGTGTTAGAGGACTGGTAGCCATTGGCGAGGTTGAGAAACATAGTGAAGATGACGAGCGGTGGGCGAGACTGAGGACTGGCGTGAAGTAACTGCAGCAGTGATCTTCTGTGTAGCGTCAGTGATCCGCTTGCAACTGCTCTGCTTTCCCCACGCTCCATCACGGAGGTGATGCATTTGAGACCTTGTGGAACCATCGGCTTTCTGTTGCTGTAGCTTGCAGGATTTTCAAAGTGAAGCTCATTTATCTGTTGCAGAGGCCGTATCTGTGCATAAGAGGAAGACTGAGCCTGGGTCTGGGTGAAGTCCTTTTATATCGCTGATCCTCAGGTCGTGAAAGTCTCTCCTACCTCCCTTCCTACCCTATCTACTGCCCTCGTTCCTTTTTTTCCTTTGTCCCATTCATTTATATATTCAACAATATGTTTGAGTACTAATTATGAACCAGTCGTTTGTTGAGACTTTATACAAAAAAGCAGTAAACTGTGTGCTGTCCTTGCTCTCACAGAGCTGATATTCTAGTGGTGGTGGGAGGAGGGGCAGCAAGTAAGGACGTAGTACGTATGTAGAGGTGGCAGTAAGCACTGGGTGAAATATGACATTGCGTGATAGGATAGAGGCTGATGGAGGGTTAGGCTAGGGAAGATGTTTCTGATAAAGGATGATTTGTTGGCAGAGGGAACAGCCATTGCAAAGTCTGGACGGAGGCACAGTGAGGGAGCCCAAGATGGCGGAGTTTACTTGGAGTTGGATGTGAAGCCATCGGAGGATTTTGAGTGGATGAGGGACATAATAAATTGTAGCTTTTTAGAATGATCTTCTGGATCCTATTTGGGACATGGCTGTATAACACTGATTAGCAAAGAACAATCAGAAAGTAAAGCATATTCTCAGAATGGAAACTTCTGCTTTTCTGTTGACTAGTAATGTTTAGCTGAAAACAAGCAACTGAAATGCTAATATTTCTATCTAGAGATGCAGATTCTAGCTTTTCCCTCTTTCTTTCTCTTTCCTTCCCTTCTCTGTTCTCCTTGGCTTATGAAGTATTATTCTTCCTGCCAGGTAGTTCACTTGAGTCATGAATACTCATTTATTTCAATAATCGATATGAGAAAAACAAGCCTATGTCCTCTTTGGTGTTCCACACTCATTTTTGAGGTTGCCCATGACTCAGTTTCCCCAGCAGTCTTCTCTGAGAACCTCCAAGGAAGGCTGCAAGGAGAATGTGTTCTTCCTGATAGTCAGTTTGTCCTGTGTGTCATTCCTTTGCTTGGAAAAGAAAGAGCACTAATTTGAGAAGGAAGTTACTCTTCTCCTTCGGTAGGAATGTGGATAGAGTCGGGAACAGTCACCTCTGGTACTTTTGATTAATTTATGGGCCATCACCCTAATAATTAGTGCTAAAGTTATCGAAGACTTACTATGTGCCAAGCATATTGCTAAGTGCATTGCATGCAATGCATTGACTTCTTTAAGGCTCACTGCTATGATCATCCCATTTTTGTAGATAGTAAGACTGAGTCTTGAAGAGGTTCAGCAAGTTTCTCAATGTCATATACTTAACAATTTGTATGGGCAAGACTCTACCCAGGTCTGTCTGATTCAAAGTCTACACGCTCCACAGCCATGCAGTATTGCTTTTCAGTCACTCACTCACTCACTCTCTCATGGAAATAGTTATTAAATGGGGAATTATTAACTGCACCAGCTTTTTTGTTAGGGCAGGAAGTGGAATGCATTTGTAGTTGTATAAGTCCAATCTAATGTAAAATGGTATTTCTTCAAAATGTTGAGCTTATTTTATGTCCACCAAAATCTTGAACTAGGGAAACGGAGACTTTTCCTATAATGGAAAATTGTGCCCCTTTTTATAATTATTAAGGGTTGGAGTGAAACATTAAAGGGTCTGCACTCCAAGAAATATCTTAGGTCCATTTTTCTCTGAATAGAGACAGTCTCACATTCAATTATTTCATGCCAAGTGCTTTACTTATTGACAGAATATGTTTATGAGTGACCCTCCCGTCTTCCCACCAAAAGGAACCAGTTTTCAAGAGGAATAAGAAAGATTTCAATGGCTAAAGCCACCACACACCTCTGCCTTGGTAATGATAATGCAAGTCTTCTGTTTCCAGTCAGAGCTGAAAGGTTGGTAGGTTCTGCTGGATGAAGCCATAAGGCTGCTTTTCTTGGTGCACGGATGTGTCTGTGGTGTATCGTTCTAGGATCTCCTTGCAACTTATCTTTTTATCATCTCATTAGCATGGGAGGCATTTGATCATGTTTTGTCCCAAGTTACAGAAGGAGAAAAGGAGCCTGAGAGAGCTTGGGTTTCATGAATCACCCAAGATCTTGAAGATCCTTGACTAGAACCTGAATGCATTAGCTAGGGTTCTCCAGAGAGGCAGGAACCACTTTTATATATTTATATGTGTGTGTGTGTGTATATATTTTATACACACACACACACACACACACACACACACACATACACATATATATATACACACCCATACATACGTAAACTGGAATTGGCTCATATGATTTCAGAGGCTTCCAAGTCCCAGGATCTGCAGTTGGCAAGCTGAAGACTCAGGAGGGCCAGTGGTATAGTTTCAGTCTGAATGCTGCAGGCTGGAGATGCAAGAAGAGCTGGTATTTTAGTTGAGTCAGAAGGCAGAGATGAAATGACGTCCCTGCTCAAGTGGTCAGGCAGGAGAACTTTCCCCTTGTTCATGGAAGGGTCAGGCTTTTTGTTCTGTTCAGGCCCTCAGCTGCCTGGATGAGGGCCACCTCCATTAGCAGGGTAATCAGCTCTACACACTCCACCAGTTTATATGTTAATCTCATGCAAAAACACCCTCACAGACACACCCTGCGTACTATTTGACCAAGTATCTGGATACCTCATGGGCCAGTCACGTTGACACAAAAATTAACCATCGAGCTGAGTCTCTGGCTCCATGCCTGTGCCGTATGTGTTCGACTGTGCTCCCTTTTAACGCCCCCCCCGCAACACAGACACATACAGTGCAGTAATATAGTAGCCGCAAAACAAACATAAGAGAGATAAAAGCAAATAAGCAGATTTTGGGGGGAAGAATATTCTCCTAAATGAGAAAGGAACTCAGAAACAGGATTGCATCTAAACATATGACTTTATTGAAATTATTTGTCATAGCTTAACATTCACCTGAATATCCTGGCCATACACAAGATACAGACACAGGCGTTTTAAAAAATTGGCAATGGAAATCACAACAGAGATTGCTTGTACATTTTAATATGTCCCGAATGTGAATCAATACTTCAGTAAGTTCCTGATTCATTGCATACCTTGCAGTGACCCAGGGGCCTTTCAGCACTCCAAGTGGCATCCAGCCCGCTTGCCTTGGCCTGGCTGAGAAAACCACAGCTCACGCCTTGCTCCACACACTGAGCAAGAAGAAGAAAGGGGACTGGGTGAGAGAAAACACTCTGGGCAGCACCGACTCCGTTTAGAAACCCCCGGGACAATTGCGGGGTAATGTGTCTTGACTTCTGACACTGTTAAATGCTCTGCTACTACTTTTCTTTCCATTTCTCACCTTCCTGAAGTAGGAGGGAAATGAGGGGAAAGGGAAATTTGGCAGAAACTACCTCAGAGAAAGAAAATCTTCTTTGAATCAAGGTCCTACACTGAGGAGCCCTCATTACATTTGCTTTGATAACTGGTTGACTCTTTTTTAACTAGCCCACAAAAACTTGCGGAGGTCGGTTGGGAGGAGGGGCTAGGAATGTGTAGTTTGCAAGACGAGTGTAAGGAGGGAAGCTAAACTAAAAGAAAAGCCAGTGCCTGTATACGAAGGAGGGAGCAGGAGAGAGTCCCGTGCGCAGGACTAACAGAGTCCAGTGGTTTTAGGCAGCTGCGTAGAAGAGGGCATTGAACCTGACGTCTAATCTAAGAGTTTAGGCCGTTTTCTCTTGAGGTCCGTTGAATCCTAAAGTGCTTTGGGTTTGCACTAGTCTTGGGAACCTTTCATCTTCTCTTGTTCTCCTCTTGGCTAAGAACATGAGGACATAGAGGTATTTGAAGCTAAGTTGAAAACAAGACTTACTTCCTGGCTATAAGAAGAAACTTTTTTTTTTAACAAGGATACGTTTATTTGACTGCAAGGAGGGGACATGAAAATGGCGTCAGAGATGGGAGGTTACACTGAGCTGGACTCCTCACTGGAAGTTGGGTGTCTTCAGTGATACCTCTGCCTGGGGTTGAGAGTGTGCGTGTGTGTAGATGTGTGCTGATAATACGCTAGCAAGTACCAGCTGAGATGGGTTGAATCTTTATTGGTTTAGTAATCCAGTGAGACGGGGGATCTATTACAAAATGGGCTGAACAGTTCTGGGGGTCTTGCCATGCAGCAGAAAACTCCCAAGAGCTCTAAGCCTCCACCTATAATGCTTTGTTTTGTCCAGTTGCGAAAACTTTCTCTCTAATGCTACTGGCCACCTAAGTTTCTCTGTTTAGGAAACTCATTTTGTGGCAGTAAATTTAATTATACATGATAGGCCATTGTCGCAAAATAAACTGCCCACGGGAAGAGTTTTATTCTCTTCCTTTTGGGGAAACTAAGGATTTTTAAAGTACTTAGATGATACTTAAGTATAAAGGTCAAAAATATGGGTTCTTCTTGATCTCCTGAAGGAGTAGGAGTTTACCAGAATAAACTTGTATAAGTGAGTGTGTGTGTGTGTGTGTGTGTGTGTGTGTGTGTGTGTGTGTGTGTT
>NW_020174923.1:4114446-4281157 GCF_003031525.2 Neophocaena asiaeorientalis asiaeorientalis | reverse complement strand
AAACTTGTATATGTGTGTGTGTGTGTGTGTGTGTGTGTGTGTGTGTGTGTGTGTGTGTGTGTTATGGGGAGGGTCTGGAGTGGGGAGGAATCCTCGGGATTAGGGGAAATACAGTGGTCTGTCTGGGTTACTTTTATTCCACATTCCAGGGAGGAAGCCCTGGTATCTGTGTACATGTCTATAGGGTTGCTGAGAAAACAAGACTTAAGCCATGTTGAAAGAAAACTCAATAATGCGTTTTTCCAAGACTTGGTGTTCCCAGTTTTAGAATATCTGGGACTAGGGTAAAGCTGTGTGTCTTCCTGTATTTTTATCCCATGACTCACATCTGTGATTTGTTCCTTTGACTATTGAAAACTGGGGGTCTGGTTGGCAGACCTTTTTTGTTTGTTTGTTTATCTCTAGTGATGGGTATATTTGTTCCTAACCCTGCTCGCAGTGTTATTTACTTTTAGTAATTTTTAAAAATTGAAGTGCAGCTGACTTACAACATTACATTAGTTTCAGGTGTACAACACAGTGACTCTTCATTTGTATGATTAGCAGTGTTATTTTATTTTATTTTATTTTTTTTGCGGTATGCGGGCCTCTCACTGTTATGGCCTCTTCCGTTGCGGAGCACAGGCTCCGGACACACAGGTCCAGTGGCCATGGCAGCGGCATGTGGGATCTTCCCAGACTGGGGCACGAACCTGTGTCCCCTGCATTGTCAGGTGGACTCTCAACCACTGCGCCACCAGGGAAGCCCAGCAGTGTTACTTTAAATTTAGCGTCTGTCTCCTTCTGAAGGAGTCACATCTTCTAAACGGAGTAGTAGCAACAACAACAAAAACATCAAAAGCAGTAACATCTGCTGCCACCTGTGGAGCCTTAATTATGTGCCGGGCACAGCGTGAGGGGCTTTGGGGTATGGTAGTCAGCAACCCAGACTCCGTCTTTAGACTGCTGGATTCACATCCTGACTCCATGTTTTACTATGTATGGAGCCATGGACATTTTACCTAGACCTTAGTCTCTTCATCTGTAAAATAAGTTTAATATTACTTTCTAGTCTTATGAGAATGGAAAGAAATGATGCAGGGAAACAGCTTGCACTGTGCCCTGCACATGGTGAGCATGTTATACATGTTAACTATTTACTGTTTTTCTTCATTCTTAGTGTTTTATTTAACCCTCACAGCCACACTGAAGGATGTATATTATTATGCCCATTTTACAGATAATGAAGCAGAGACTTAGAGAAGTTGAGTAATTTATACAAGTTTATGCATCTCGTAAATAATGGAATTGGGGTTTGAATTTGCGTCCATCGTTACAGTGGCTATTTGCCCTTTGGCTAGACTACTCTATAGTCTGATCTCCTGTGATCTGACTTTTGAAGGCAGCACACATCTCTTGGCAAATCAGCGCTATGGCAAGAAGAATATTATTTACTTACTCCTATGTATTGGTTACTAAAAATCCAAGCACTTTTCCTACACTAACTCTAATTATTATACAGGAGTTCTAGGAAGTTGACACTCTTATCCCATTTGGGAATACATGAATAAATGAAACTGAGAACATTATAAAATATTCTGTTAACTGTAGGCTCCTCAGGAATGCCTGTCAAGCTCCTGCCTCAGGGCCTGTGTACTTAGTGCCAGGAATATTTTCCCTCCATATAGTCATATGGCTCATACCCTCAACTTCCTCAAATTAGTGATGTCTTCCTTGACTGTCCTATTTAAATTATGAACACTATACCTAACCTTGTCAGTTCCTAAACCCCTTTGTTGACTTACTATATTTTTTACATCACTTAGCCTCAAATGACAGTCTATATGTTACACTTATTTGTTTACTGATGGCATATCTCTCCTCATTACAAAGTTAGCTGCACGAACGAGGGACTTTTGTCTCTTTTGCTCACTGTTGTAATCACTTTACATAGAAGAGGGTCATGCAGATAGAAGGCACATGACATCTGTTTCTTTAATTAATGGATAAATAGATGTTACCTCACATTTTCCAATGGTGGTAAACTCTAGGACCTGAGTTTTCTAGTTGCTGTACCAGCATATTTTCTATTATATGTAAGAACTTGGGATTTTAAGTTATTTGATACTGGAGTCTTCAGGCAGTCTACTTGTAATTATCCGTGTAATGAATTTTTTTTTTTTTTTTTTTTTTGCAAAAGGGTGCCATGGAGGGCCAGGGGGGCACAGCTAAGCCATCATTTGAAGCGGACCATTAAATACCTGTAATCCACACAGAGCTGGGTGCCTCCGGTTCTGTTTCCACACTGTGCCACGTTCAGATAAACACCAGTCCAAAACTGACATTTTTATCTTTAATGGTATCAAAAATTGCTATAGTTTTTACTCCACTTAATACACACTCCAGGATTTTCTAAAATGTTCCACTCTTACCTCAGATACATACTCTCTGCCCACCAAATAAATTCCTTCTCACATTGCCCCAAAATATTCTCCCTAAAGCTCTTTTTCCTTTTTTTCCCTCTGCCTCCGTCCGACCTTCCAGATGGAATCTGTTCTTTTTTGCGAGCCGTTCCTTTCTCTTCCCACTGAATTCCCCAGCAGGTCTGCGCTCCTCTCAATTATCTCCTCATCCATTCCCTGGTCCTCCACAGCAAAGAGTCAAGACATCTGGGAGACCCAGTATCTGTAGGAGAGTTCAAGGGAGTAATAGTGATAATTACTCAAATTCATTTTTTTTTCTTCTGTCATATATACTGAAGCCTATTAGATTTCCTTGAGCACTTCCTCTCCCTTTATTTAGAAGAATGCAGTAATTTGTTAGGTCTCACCAAGACTTGTGCCCACCAGCTTGGTGATAACCTGGGTAGCAACCGAAATGCTTTGTGGACATACTCCTCCGACAGATGGGGAGGGCAAGTGGGAAGAAGGTTTGGAAGTAGGAAGTTGGAGAGAAGATTATATGTTTGTCTTATAGCATTCTCCTGTTCTAGAAAACTTAAAATGGTTTATGTGAGCTCAGACTAACCTAAACATTTTAACCTGTCAATCATAACATGTTTGTTGACCTAAGATGGACAGATAGTAAGATAATTGTTAGAGGGAAAAGTTCTCCTCCCATCTCTGTTATCTTGGCATTAATTTCAGGGTTTTGTTTTCCAACTTGGCTAAATACTGCTGAAAAAATAAATGCACTCTGATCATTTTAGCTCTTTAAAGGGCATATATGTTTTTAATGTTCTTTAATTTGTTTATGACAGGGATTCCTGACTCCTCTGGCTTATCTCCTTAAACGGCCTCTTTCCCTATCCTATCTCACTGTTTGGTTTCTTTGTCTATGTTTTCTATTTAGCAGTCCTCATTTCTGAAGTTGTCTTTGTGTGGCTCTTGCTTTTTTTGCAGAAAATGAGGAGACAGCAATTAGTAAGGAAAGTAAAAGGCACAACCTCTGAATATGTCTTAACTCCTGGGATGGCATGGACTGAGGCCCCTGTCTCATGAAGTTCCCTGATTTTATCTGTCAGGCCAGGGGCACCATGCTGGTGTTCCTAAGGACACCTCATACCCCTGACAGAGAAATGGCCCAGAGTTGAAAACACCTGTGGCCAATATAATTTCAGTTTACAAATCTCCTAATTCACCATATGATAGGTTTGTTACGTATCAGCTTGGGTAGGCCGAACTATATTTCCTATAATTCCCTTTCTTTTAGGGTGGCCACATTAAGCAAATAAAAGATCAGGGAACTCAGTTAAATTTGAATTTTACATAAACAATAACTTTTTGTATAAGTTTGTCCCATGCGATATTTGAGACATACTAACATTTTTTTTATTGTTTATCTGAAATTTGAACTTAACTGAGTGTCCTGTATTTATCTGGCAACTGTACTTCCTTGTATGTCTCTGGTTAGGTTGGACCACAAGGAAGATTCTGGGAAGATTTGGAGGGTGGAAAGGAAGCAGCAGCCATTTTGTATTCACATATGTTTTTGCTGATCTGCTGACTTGTCTCATTGGTGTGAAGCAGCAGGGGCATCTGAAACTTCTCTACCTCTTCTTGGATCCTCCTTCGGCTTCCCTAGCTCCCAGACAGTGTTATGTGTTTAGCTCTCCAGTCAAGGGCCCTGACTTCTACAGGATAACCTCAGCACCAAGGTCAGAGACAACAAGAACTGACATGGGTTGCAGTCCATCCTGGTGAGGTTCCTGGTCATGCTTGTGAGTTCGCACCTGACCTTGACCTGCCCCAGTTTATACCCATTGTCCTGTCCCAACTGCCTGCCCAACTTCAAGCTCCAGCACCAGACCCAGAGATAGCAGCTTTATAGAGACTGCTTAGCCAGCTCTGACAGTTGGGTAAAGCCAGTCCCTTGCAGCAAATCAGCCGTTCTCATTGGAACTTCAGAAAGAATCCAGGTCAAGGATTTTGCTCAGTGTCTTTGGCCATTGCGTACTTCTGTTCCACATAATCAGCCTCAGTGTCCAGAAATGATTCTTTTTCATTAGCAGTCCTCATACTAACATGCCAAGATGAGTACTGTTACCTTGAGGTGTCATGTATCTCTGAGGGTATGAGGATTTTTGCAAGGGAAAAGGGGAGTAACAGCAGACTGACCGTGTCAGAGTTCTACCTTCTTTTGCAGAATCATGTGCATTATTAAGCCAACTTTGTTAAGTCTGTCTTTCCTTGTAATTTTCTTCAGACAGATGATTACGTCCTGCTCTTATTTGCATGTTTGTCACAAAGGAACCGTAAAGGTAAAATAAGAAACTGGGAAACAAATACACAGGGTTCCATTTACCTTGCTCACTCATAGAGGTTGATGGCCGTTCCTCAATGCAGTTTCATATTGAACACAGCAACCTGTGGTCCCTGTATCATTTCAGATCATGTCACCAATGTGAGGTACGGAATCCTGGGTGTTTTGTATATATGCCTTAGGACATTGTTATATTCGGGTACACAGTATGTGAATGGTGTTGAGGGAAATGAATACTTTAACACTAGAGGCATAGATCCAGCATATTAAAAGGAGACTCAGCTGTTAAACATGTGAAAAAACAAAACAAAACATGTATACTCTATGGTTATTTATCTTTCTACAAAACCACTGAAATGCTGCTTCCGATTCAGAGGTCTCTGATCCTTTCCTTCCACTTTAAAGTGATGGTATGTGTTAACCATTAAACCTTTTCTCTCCTCCAATTGCTGACTTACATTTGCAGTAGTCTTCTTTCAGATGTCTCCAAAAGTCTGGGCCAAGTCCACATAAAAGTTTCAGAAAAAGAAAAGATATACAAAGGGAGGAAAATAAAACCCACAAAGCTACCTTGAATTCCAGAGAAATCAGAAAGTATCCCTTTCCCATATGATTTGCTATTAACACCAGGTGCTGTAATTACCCTGTAGACCTGTACATCATTTGCTGGACCACAATATTTTTCTTACAGAACCCTCTTTCTTAAAGACACATTTTTCTGTTGATGACGGCATGAGTTATTCATCCAGAGACTTTCCAGAAAAATGCTTTATTTCCAAGAGTTAGGGAAAAGCCTAGGTGATTCCACCATAACATACTTTTTTGTTTTGGTCTTTCTCCCTCCCCTCATAAACATGATGTGAACTTACATTTAACTTGACTGAAATTGGGAAATCATGCAAACCTTAATGGGGGCAGGCAGTGGCTCTTGTGTGGAAAGAAAGATGACCCAAGAAGTGAGTTTGCAAATTTTCAGCTTTCCGTGTTCAGGCATCCAGTTGTCCATTTGGCTTCACTTTTCCCATTCTTTCTGCTTCTGTTCTTAGAACCTGAACCTTGGGTTTGGAGAGAATCCTTACTTTAAATTCCCCAGAGTCAAGTAGCACAAATAACACCTTCTTGGCAAGGTTGGATTTCTCGACCTTGATTATATCACTATTTACATGTTTTAATTAATAAGAGGTTTTTAAAAAGCCAGTGTAGGCTTTAAAAGCATTGTATTCCCTTTAATTTGTTTATGCAAGAAGGAAGCATTAAGGTACTTCTGAAAGGTGAATTCTGTTGTTTTAATTAGAACATTGTATGATCTGTCAGAGTTGCATTTTCCCCATCAGGTTGGCTGTCAAAGGATCGAAAGGAAGAAACAAAACAGAATCACACCTGAAACTGATAGCAATGGATTATGAATAAAGAAAATGTAATAAACTAAATAGAAACCACCTTCGAAGTCTGGCAAAGACGTGATTGCAAGTTTCAATAGAATTGGTTTTACAGGGTTTTGTGCTTACGCATCTCTGTAGTTTCACTTTGACATGGGGTAGTGTCTGTGGTCAGAGCCTTCATGCAATAAGGAATTGAGAGAATGAAGGTGAGGAAGTCTCGATAAACTAGAACTTGACCTCAGTCTTTGTGGAAAGGAAGCAAGGGAAATCAGAAGAAGTGGGAGTAAAGGTGGAGAGGGAACTGGAGAGAAAAGCCGGACTCCCCCTCAGCCCTCGACTTTGTGTCTCTTTGCGGCCCGCAGGCAGGTGGCGGGGGGGCGGCATCCTCACTACCCTCAGGCTTGCTTAGTCTTCCTCTCCCTGCCGGTGTGAGTAAGGGCGAGTGTCTGTGTGGAGGTGTCTGGCCCCACCATTGCCCACGATATCACTGAAAAAGGCTATCTGCAGGTTTAGATTGGAACCTGACGTGCTTTATTTGGGTCATCAAAGTCAGTCTGGGTTAACTCTGACTGCAGGAGGAGTGCTCTGGCCCTAAGAACTCATCGCACAAAGAGCGATGCCTGGTACGATGCCCAGTTGAGCCTCTTGGCCTCTTTCTTCCAGTGAAAATTGATTGTGTGATCTTTTCAATGAAATAATATAATGTATTCAAGGTTTACATACCTGTTGCCACAATCAACAGATGATACTTTTTAAGTGACATATTTGTTTTTTAAATAAATATGTCAATATGATTTCAACCTGTTGTCCAAGAAATGGTTACTTCTCCTTGCCAAGGGTTAAGGGTTAAATGGAAGCTGTGGAGTTCTTACAGTGGTATTAGCATGGCGTTTTGGCAAGGGTCATAGGTATGCCGGAATCCATCCTAAACCACAGCCACCATTCACCGTGCATTTTCTAATACAGGTATACACATGAAGGGCACTAGTAACTGGAAGAGTACTACTTCACTGTTGGCCCAGCTCACATCTGAACTCCAGCTCACAATACTCTGCTAAACTGGATTGTAGAATGTGATCTAAGGGATATTTTCCATCTTCCTAAGCTCAAACTCGAATCTGTTAACTGCAGATTACGTGATGAGACAGAAGGTAGGCTGGACGAGCCAGTCTCAAGTGGAGAGATAAGAGATACAGGCAGTACTTCTAGGTCATCTGTGCACAAGAAAGAGGAGAGCCCCCGTGCCCCAAGAGAGAATTACATCAGTTTGTTTGACCATTTATACAGTAGTGACTAGATAGCTAGACGTTTGGGCTCAGTTAATCCCATGGAATCTAAGTCATAGTAAATTCTCCTCTCAGAGGGGATAGGGAGAGAGTACAATCTTGAGAGTCTCATTCTCTGGAAGTCTATATGACATGGTTCCTCAGAAAATGTGCTGGATGTGACCATTGACTAATTTTCTTGTCTATATAGCATACATACATACATATATATATAATTACATACAATATGATTAGCCCTGTGAAAAATATTTGAAAATAGAAAAAACGATACTAACCCACAGAGTGTTGATAGTTTATCATAAGAGACAAAACATGAAAGATAAAAAATAAAAAGTTAAATGAAATTTCTTAAATTTCTCACAAGCTGTACTTTGATTCTAGGAAGTCTCTCTTAATTTTTCTCATTCTTTCTAACTCCCTAGTAGCCACTCTTTATCCTTTAAGATTTTCCATATTATAATTTAGCCTAGAGGTTCCCAATAGAGGACAGTTTGTCCCCTTGGAGACATTTGAGGGTGTCAGTGACATTTTTTTGGTTGTCACAACTGTGAGTATGTGTTAAGGGGGTATTGCTACTGGCATCTCGTGGGTCCAGGGCAGGGATGCTGCTCCACATTTTACAACGTACAGGACAGTTTCCATAACAAAGAATTATTTGGCTTAAAATGTCAATAGTACTGAGGTTAAAACCCCTGATTTTTAACCTGTGAAATAATCTCTCCACTATGGCCTCTTTGGATCAATATCTCTCATAGATAAATCTCTGGTCATTCTTTTTATTCATAACTCCATATATTTGCTTGGGCATAATATAAATAAATACCCATTGATACATACATATACATGGATATGTAAACATATGTGAGTACATGTAAGAGAGTATATTTGACTTTAATTTATTAGGTCAGTGCTGTGAGATGGATGTATTTTTCTTTCTAAAAGGGTACACCAACTTTATACTTGGGCAAGGGGGAGTAGAGGTGAATCAGTTATTTCAGAAATGCACTTGAGCATTAACTGGACAGTGACAGCCTCCCTTCTCATCATACGGCACATCTTCCCTGGATAGTCTTCTAGTCATTACGAAACCCTCGTTTTTATTGCTGTTTTAATTAGTACTCCTGGATATCCTGTCCATACGTGTGAAAAACAACATTATTCCTTCTCTGACAGGGTAAGCTTAACGTTTATCCTGTCACCCTCCCCCTCCAGTGAAAGGTTAAGAGACGGACTTGTCAATAGCCATAAAGTAAGTCCTGACAGGCTGAGATTTCCATTTACACTTTCAAGAATTAAATCATCTGTTCGTACTAGGAACTAGAAATATGCACGGAAAATCCAGTTTTACTTTGACATTATTTGCCTAACTTCCTTTCATGTTCTTAAGCTTTATTTTCAAAAATGTACTTTTTAAAAATTAATTAATTAATTTTGGCTGCATTGGGTCTTTGTTGCTGTGCATGGGCTTTCTCTAGTTGTGGCGAGCGGGGACTGCTCTTCGCTGCGGTGCACGGGCTTCTCATTGCGGTGGTTTCTCTTGTTGCGGAGCACAGGCAATAGGTGTGTGGGCTTCAGTAGTTGTGGCACGTGGGCTCAGTATTTGTGGCACAGGGGCTTAGTTGCTCTACGGCATGTGGGATCTTCCCCGAAAAGGGCTCAAACCCGTGTCCGCTGAATTGGCAGGTGGATTCTTAACCACTGTGCCACCAGGGAAGTCCCTCAAAAATGTATTTTAAAATTATTTTATTGTTTTAAAAATGTGACATGTTCATTACACAAATGCCAAACAAAAAGAGAAGTCAAAACAAACAAAAACTGATTTTCCCCAAATTAACCATTTCACATGTGTTCCTGACTGTTCTCTCGACTTATATACAAAGAGATGGACAGATAATGTATAGATACAAGGAAAGAAGGAATGTTACTATATAGGAGACATCTTCATGGATTACCTTTAATTTTCCTTGACTTTAATAGAAGAAAATGAAATAAAGCTGATGAATTTCTAAGCTACAGGTAAATATTTCATAAACACTGATGAGATGAGTTCTTAGAATATTTCTCTAAGACAGAAGTTTTCAACTTTGACTGTACACTGGAATACTTTGAGAAGCCTTTAAAAATCTAAATACATGTACCCCCCAAAAATCTAAAGACTTTTTTTTTTAAGAGCAATTAAATCAGAATCTCAGGGGGTGAGATGCAAGCATTTAGTGTTTCTTAAAGCTCTCAGGTGATTCCAGTGGGCAGCCAAGGCTGTGAACCGTTGCTCTAAGATTAAGAAAAAAATGAAAATATTTCAGACTTAAAATCCGTACATCTTTAAAAATGTTTTGAACTTAATCAGTTGAGGAAGTGCTAGGTAATACAAGGAGTTTAACGCTCTGACACTTTCTCCCACTGTTCCTGCTGCCTCCCCATTTTTGTGGTCTATAGCATTTTTGTCAGGGTTTATTGCATTTATTCTGTATGCCACCAAAATTCTCTCAGTCAGAGGAGTAGCCAGAGAGGTTTCCAGGATGGGGAAGGATATTCCAGAACAAGAAAACAGCTACCTAGGCATAAAAGAGGGTATCATGGAAGAGTGAGGTCAGGCAGTGGGTTGTACATGCAGGGAGAAGTCTCAGCCCAAAGAGACTCTGTGGGGCTTCTTTCTCTATTACCGATGAGTTAGTTATGTTTACTTTGTGAAATAAGAAAACTGATCATTAGCTACATCTTAGACATCTCTCAAATTAATTATTTTAACTTTGGGAGATAGGAAAATTAATCAATGACTTCATCGTAGATATCTTTATTTGACAACTTTTAAGTGGTCATCACCTATGCTCTTTTTTTGGACAGGTTATTTTTACCTATTTTAGGCCTCAGACCCCTTTAACTCTCGATGAACGCTATAGGAATTCTCCTGATTGACGGGTGGGGTCGAGGAGCACTTGTTCACGGAGTCCTGAGCCAGAGTCAAGTTTAAACGGTTCACAGACCTCAGGTTAAGAATTCCAGCTTTAAACATTTAGCTTTGCCTGTTCTCTTCTTTGTTTATTCACTAACCAAATTGCATTAAGGTCAATGGGACCCTCCGAGCGTAGGAATAGGTTTCTCATTGAGGGGAAAACGTAGGAATATATTACTATGTGTGCTAATTGCGAATGTATCTTTTTCTTCTCCTTTTTTTTTTTTTTTTTTGAGCAATGCTAACTTGTTCTCATCACAAAATATTAAAACACTCACAAAACGTGGCTGGAGGACTTTGCTGGTGGCACAGTGGTTAAGAATCCGCCTGCTAATGCAGGGGACACGGGTTCGAGCCCTGGTCCGGGAAGATCCCGCATGCCGCGGAGCAACTAAGCCCGTGCGTCACAACTACTGAGCCTGCGCTCTAGGGCCTGCAAGCCACAACTACTGAGCCTGCGTGCCTAGAGCCCGTGCTCCATAACAAGAGAAGCCACAGCAACGAGAAGCCCACGCACCGCAATGAAGAGTAGCCCCCGCTCGCCGCAACTAGAGAAAGCCTGCGCACAGACAAAAAAGCCAAAAACAAAAGCAAAACGTGGCTGGGTGGCTCTGGCAATTAGAGCTGCAACAAGACAAGTGGAAAGGCCTTCTCTAGAAATAGCAACTAAAATACAGCTTAGGATCCCAGGTAGTTATGTCTAGAAAAGCAAAGATGGGCCACTTGTGGGGATCCAGTTAGTCCAGGGAATTTTCAAAGCTGTGCAGGTCTTTCCTGGACATTAGAAGTTATTCACTTCATCTTCCTGAGTCACCTATGATGCAAGTAGGTTGTGATCTGTGGAGAGTTGGGGCACAGATCTCTGGAGTGTGTCAGAATGCTAAAAAGCTTCCAAAATTAAGGCTACTAATACTTCTATTCCTTTCTTTCATTACTGTCCCTTTCACTCCCACCTTGAACCACTGAGCAAGACTAGGAATTGGTGCATTCAGGCTCCATGGCAACTTGCAGACAACTGTCCTACCTTTCTTGTTTTGAAGATTCTGCCACTATTGACACAGCATTCTTCCAACCTTGAGGATGTTATCATACCTTCCTTTGTAACTTCAGAACAGGTCAGTCTTTCTCTTAATCATAACCACTAAAATCATCCTTGGTGCCTTTGTAGCATTCTGGGCTCACTGTTAGTTTATTTCTTCAGGCCCAATGCTCTCTCCATGAACCATTCCCAAATGCGGCTGCATCTTAGATCCCATCATTGTCAGAATCGCCCCACTTAAAATATCTCAGAATATGAAAATCCCTCTCAGAGCATGACCTCCTTTCCATTTGTATTTTCCACCCCATCACTCATGCTAGGCCATCTATTTATTCTTCGAATAATGAAATCTCAGTGGCTTAACACAGCAGAAGCTCATTTCTCATTCGCACAAACCTAATGTGGGTCAGCAGGGCCTCCATCTGGGATCCAGACTCCTTTCACCTTGTGACGTTGTCTTCTCACTCAATACATGGCTTCTAAGGTCACCTCAATAGTGGTAGAATGGGATGGAGGAGACACAGCAACTTTTTTGCTGCCTCACCCTGTAAGAGATGCACCTCATCTCAGCTCAAAGCCCATTGAGTTGAGCTGATCACCTGGCCTCCAAAAAGGTGTGGTGGAGGCTGAGAGATACACTGAGCCTGGGGGTATTTGGTGGGCACTGGCTGTCTCTGCTGCTCCCATTATGCTTTCCAGTCTCTTGAGGTTTTCCCTGAATGTCTCCTTCATTTTAGCTCCACATACCTCCTTTATCAGTTGGACTCCTGAGGCCCATTGTGTCATGAAAAAGCTAACTCTTCAGAATCCATCAGAACTTCCTTCACAAATTTCCCTGTTTTTGCCTTATCATTCCCATGTCCCACATCTCCAAGCAGCCTCCAAGAGTGCACTGTCTCCTCTTCCTTCTGTGATCTTCCAAGTGGGGGCGATGTAATGAAATCATGTTGATTTGATCCAAGGGAGATTAATTCCATGCAATTTCAGGTAGTTCACAATTGTTCATTATTCATCTCTAGTTGACTACTTATTCTGTGACTGTGTAGACCTTCTTCATATCTTTAAACTGCTCTCTAATCCATGTCTCTTTAATTTTAGCCTATGGATTAGTATTCAATGTTAATGAAAGGCAAAAGGTCTGTGGCCAATTTGATGTGCTCTTCCTCAACCCTTGTATTCTCAACATTTTCTGTATCTCTGTCCATCTTCTCTTCTTCTGCCCCTATCATATAAGAAATATTCCTCTTTCCTTTTGCTAAAACAAGTCCCTTCATTTGTCCTTTTGATCAGCTTCCATACCTTTACTAATCCTATGATACCTTGTTCTCTTCATATTCAGACTGTCTTAATTGTTTAAGCTTTTGCTTTCCATGGACTTCTCTAGCTGCACACATGCTGAATGTTTGCTTACTCTTGATTTTTTTCTTTACTTTTTACTTCAGTATCCCTTTTAGCTAGTGCCCTGTCTGTCACCTCTTTACCAGTGTCAAAGTTTATAATAGAGAAGTCTGTACCTGGTACTCTTGCAAAATAGCTTTACCTCTAGTTGCCAACACCTCCCCTATGTGAAAACTACACATTCAGATGGTTCTTAGTGGCCTCCTAATCACCAAATCCAACAGTGTTTCACCATTCTTGATATAATTCAAGCTTTAGCAAAGTTTAATACTTTTTTAAAAAAAATTTATTTATTTATTATTTTTGGCTGTGTTGGGTCTTCGTTTCTGTGCGAGGGCTTTCTCTAGTTGCGGCGAGTGGGGGCCACTCTTCATCGCGGTGCACAGGCCTCTCACTGTTGCAGCCTCTCTTGTTGCGGAGCACAGGCTCCAGACGCGCGGGCTCAGTAGTTGTGGCTCACAGGCCTAGTTGCTCCGCGGCACGTGGGATCTTCCCAGACCAGGGCTCGAACCTGTGTTCCCTGCATTGGCAGGCAGGTTCTCAACCACTGCGCCACCAGGGAAGCCCAATACTTTTGATTATTCTATTATTCCCTCTTTCCCTAGCTTTTGTCACACTGTGTATGCATATCTCCCCTTCTGCTTTAGTGATGAATTCTATTTGTAGTCTTTTTGGATTCTCTAATTGCTTCCCTCCTTTCTCCTACTAAAATAATGCCAGTGCCTTTGAACTCTGTTTCTCTCAGATTGAAATTTTACAGAGTCATTATCCATACTGGGCTGTATTTCAAACTGTATGTTTCGTAGAGGATACTCCGTAAGGTATCCAGTGCTTCACTGCCTGAAGCTAAACAGAAATTCCTACCTTTTCTGTTTTTTATTTCCCTGAAACATGTGGTCTTCAGCTAATTCGTAACAGTCTGAGGAAAATCCCACCATTGCATCCTGGATCTTGTGACCTGTGACCCACAAGGGAAACTTTGGAACCGTGAGGTTTTGATGTATGAAAACCAAATCCAAATAAAATAAAACTGAAGTGAAGAATTATTATCTGGAGGTTAGCCATCAGCTAGTCTGCTTATCAGCTCAAAATTGTTGGAGAAAGATTTGTCATGGACCCAACATCAAGTCTATAGAGTTGAAAGGAAACAGAGAATTGGCTGTTGTGTTGAAAGCGATAACTAATCAGTATTAATCCAAGAAGAACAAGTGGAAGTGTTGGTCCTTTGTGACACTTGAGAGCTCCTAATAAGAATGGTTTGGCAACATCTTCTTGAGGATTTTTATTTCTTTCCAGGTACCTTATCTGAGGTTTTGGTTGCTATTAGGACAGAATCTTTTGTGAAATTATATTTTTCTTCATAATTCAAAATTTTGTCAGAATTTATCCATCTGTGGGTTTATTTCCATTAATAGCCTTGAAAATAAGTTGAATCTGTTTAATCTCCATTTTAGGGTGTTTAGTTTTGAGTTTCAGTAAGTTTTTCTTAATTATGAATTTGATTACTGTTTCTTTTGCTAATGTTGAAACTGTGCATTTTTTCCATTCTTGGAAATAACTGTAAATCTTAGCCTCTGTATTTGTCATCTGTCCTTTCACTAGATTTGGTCCTTTGTCCTTTACCTCTTTATTGTGGAAGAGGTTACCAAGCTTGTTTTGAAATAACTGATTGGAAATCTCTGCTTTTAAACCTTCTGTCGTGAAGATTTTTGTTTCGCCATTGTGATTTTAGTTGCTGTGCTTTCCTTCCTTGTCTGTCTTGTTTTTTGTGCATGTGTTTTTTTGTTTTATTTTGTTTCAGCTTATTGCCTTTATAGCTAATTTTTTTGGTCTTTCTGATTCATCCTATCCTTTAATATTATTCTGTCTGCTACTTATGGATTTTAATCTTTGCTTTATAGAAGACAATTCTTTTATACTATTGAGTATTAATTTCTGGACGATATCTTTTTCAGAAGTATGTATCTTCTGAGTTTTCATGAGCTTTTCTTTTATCTTGTTCTAAGGTCCCCCGGTCCTTAGGTCCCGGTTAGTTGTTTTCCTTTTTATTCTCTCCCATCCTTAAATGAAGAGAGTCTGTTCTCATTTAGAGTTTGTAAACACACGAGGTGTGTGCAGTGCTCTAGTCTATTCTCTCTGATATTAAAAAGAGAACTTCCAGCCTAGGACCCTGCCCTAAGTGAGCTCTCATCTAGAAGCTCTGCTATGCAGAGGTAAGAGGTTCTTCCCTGCTTGAGTCTCTAGAACACACATAAATTTAATGTCTTTGAAATAGGTACCTTTTCCATCAATACCTGTGGTTCCCTAACTGTGAACATATTTTGTAGGACGCAGCGAAGAAGTCAGTCGCTGCTCTGTGTACTCCTTGCCCCATTCTGGCCTCATTTCCTTGGAAATACAGTCCCCAATGGATGCAATAATGGAAGAGTTTGTGGGAAAGAGGAAAAGAGGACACAAACAGATTTCTTAATGTTTCAAAAAGTAGTATTACATAGTGAAATTATGACTTCCTAATTTTGAAATTGGTAGCTATTTTTCCACTCAGAGAGTAGCCAAAATGGCAGAAATACAAAGTATATCCATCCATTCCTTCTTTTATTCAGGCAAGGAATCTTTTATCACATGTAAAGAGCCAATTTCCCCCCTATTTTGTCTCCATTCACCTTGTGTTTGATAACATTTCCTTTCAAATTCAGAAATTTTTTGTCCAGCAATTTGGGATTTCTATGTTAATTGTGAGCTCACTACCTTTTAGTTGGGAGGGGATAGAGAGTCTTTTTAAATATTTTTACAAGGAAGTTGGTAGAGGCAGTATCAAGATGGATACATGTCATTTAGAAACTAAAATCCAATATGTTTTCAATCACATTAGACACTTCTGTAAAACAGATTATGGTTTCTGCTGTGGAGCTGCTCACTGGAATCATCAGAATTTTGGTTGCACCAGAGATGATCACATCCATCTTCCACGCTCCTGGAAAAACCTGCCCTAAGTTGCCTTATGGATATATCTCTATAAAATCGAGAACACCAAAATGACTGACTCCCTCTTGGGCAGCTGCTCCATCTCCCACATCCCATTTCTTCCCAGGGCTTGGTTCTAGGTCTGCAACCCGTGGTTAGATGGAGACGAGGCCCATGCTCTCTGGGGTAGCACATGTAGATCCAAATGCAGGGAGGCCCGTCCCCCACAAGCTTGGAGGCACTTGAGGGCTCCAGCCTTCCCACTCCACCCATAGCAGACCATTAACTCTGCTAATCCCCTTGTCTTTCAATGGCCTGGGTGCTGAGCAACCTGTAATAAGACCTGGGCTTTTGTACAGGGCGCTCCTGAGAAAGGCCCCAATGCTTTTAGGAATAATGGGGGATTTATCCACAGGCTCACAGGCCTCATCAACCCAGCCTAACCAAGGTCTGAGAATCAGGCCTTGGAATAATATCCAAATACAAAGATTTCATTTACACTAACGGAGTTTCTAGTACTTTAATAAATATGACTTTTCATTTTTCTCCACACTTTAAAGAAGGCTTGCAAGGATCTATGAAAAGATAGGCTGTATTAATAACTGAAAGAGATAATTTTATATCCCCATATATAATATATCTAGGTAGAGCTTGTGTATGTATGTTTTACGTTTTCTAACTGAAGATCCCGTATAATCCATTGAAACCAACCCTGTTTTCCCATTTTCTCAGAGGGAGAAATGATTTTGGCTGACTCAATAGCAAAAAAGTATTTGCTTGTGTGTATGTGAACTTTTTGGAGTTTCGGAAGAGAATTTTTGTGTGTGTGTGTGCGGTACGCGGGCCTCTCACTGCTGTGGCCTCTCCCGTTGTGGAGCACAGGCTCCGGACGTGCAGGCTCAGCGGCCATGGCTCACGGGTTCAGCCGCTCCGCGGCATGTGGGATCTTCCTGGACCGGGGCACGAACCCGTGTCCCCTGCATCGGCAGGCGGACTCTCAACCACTGCGCCACCAGGGAAGCCCAGGAAGAGATTTTGATAGTCGTGATATTGGTAGTGGTTGGTGACAGCTTTTCTGCAGGCAAGTCAAAGTGGGATAGTAATTTCCAAGACCAGATATAGAGCACTAAGTAATCAACATTTTTAGGAGGAATTTGAGGAATCACCCACATTCTTCAGGTAAGGTGGAGGTAAGATGAGGGATGGCCTGCAGAGATCTGTCACTGGGGCAGGAAGAATCAGCACCTTGTAAATCACCAGTGAGGCAGCTCATTTGCAGACAAGAGCAGCTCATGTGTAACCCAATGGAATTGGTTTTATCATGCTCAGGGATCTGCTTCTTGGAAAAGGAGGGTGCTTCTCAGAATCCTTACCAGCACTGGCAGGGGCTTCTATATATTGCAGCTGAGCCTGCTGGCAAGAGCGGTTTTCAGCTCAATCTTCTGTGACATGAGCAAGTGGGGCTGGATGCTGAATGACCTCGAGTCATTCTGGCTGTATAGTGGCTATAAATCTTCCCTTTTTTTTTTTTATACTTTTTTTTTTGTTTGTTTGTTTTTATTTTTGGCTGTGTTGGGTCTTTGTTTCTGTGCGAGGGCTTTCTCTAGTTGCGGCAAGTGGGGGCCACTCTTCATCGCGGTGCGCGGGCCTCTCACTATTGCGGCCTCTCTTGTTGCAGAGCACAGGCTCCAGACGCGCAGGCTCAGTCATTGTGGCTCACAGGCCTAGTTGCTCCGCAGCATGTGGGATCTTCCCAAACCAGGGCTTGAACCCGTGTCCCCTGCATTGGCAGGCAGATTCTCAACCACTGCGCCACCAGGGAAGCCCCCCTTTTTGTTTTTAGTAGCCAGCTCCTTACTTTATCTTTCTCTGTCCTTCACTGCCTGTGATTTTGAGGGCATCTCCCAATGTCCTCTTGTGTTCTGAACTGATGCGATGAATATTGGTAAAGAGAACATAATGGAGACATATAATAGTGCACCTGGACATCAAAATTTGCTTTTCATGTTCCTGGGCCTTTAAAAGTTCTAGTTAGTACAGGTCTCAATAAATATTACAGAAGATGGCCCAAATATAAAACAACACACACACACACACACACACACACGAACAAAACAAAAACAAGACAAAAACAAAAGAGCCCCCAACTTTTCTACCATTTTTTCCCCACCATTTGTATCCACTGGAAAACACTTTTTCTTAAACTTCAAGTCACCCCAGTAGTTGTACTAGTTAAATATTAAGCATGTTTTATTCGTGCTTTTAAAATATTATCTTTGATTTTATATTTAATAGACAAATGCACATATGTGGATGGATATATGTGTGTGTGTGTGTGTGTGTGTGTGTGTGTGTGTGTGTGTGTGTATATATATATACACACACACACATATGGATTAACTGTATTTTTTTTTTTTGTGGTACGCGGGCCTCTCACTGCTGTGGCCTCTCCTGTTGCAGAGCACAGGCTCCGGACGCACAGGCTCAGCGGCCATGGCTCACGGTTCTAGCTGCTCCGCAGCATGTGGGATCTTCCCCGACCGGGGCACGAACCCGTGTCCCCTGCATTGGCAGGCGGACTCTCAACCACTGCGCCACCAGGGAAGCCCTGGATTAACTGTATTCTTAATAGCTCTCTGTCTTGTATCACCATTTAGGTTTTAAGTTCCAGGTCTGAATCTTACTCTGATTAACCCCCCCTTTAGCCCTTTCATAGTGATTAATATAAACAATACACCAGCTATATAAGAAACTTAGAGAATGTAGCAGATATTGTTGGTTAACTATGTTGGTTAACAATGATTTCCACCTCTTCCCTACTCCTTTTAAGCAAAATTAGTTACATTTTTGTTCTGTGTGGACTGTTTAGGAAAGGACGTGTGGTACCATTGTGGCCAATGAGAAGTGAGAGGAAGTATGCCTAAGGAGCTTGTAGGAAGAGTTTTGTGGCTAATTAAGTGAAGGCATAAGCAAGAGAAGCCTTGCCTTCCATTGTTGGTCATTGCTGTGTCTGCTTGTGATGGTTGGAACCTCAGCAGCCATCTTGTAACACTGAGGGGTACAAGCTGAGAACAGAGCCAAGCCAGCATGATAAGGATGGTAGAGCAGCAAGATGGAAGGTGACATATCTTTGATAGCATCTTTGAATCCCTTAATGGTCCAGTCCTAGATCTTCCCTGAGAACTTCTTTGACATGTAAAATAATGAAGTTTTTTGGCTTAAGTTTAGAGTTTTATTTTATGGAAATTGAAAGCGTCCTAACTGATTGGATGAATGAAACTTACTTAAGCCGTGTGTGTGTGTGTGTGTGTGTGTGTGTGTGTGTGTGTGTGTGTGTGTGTGTGTGTTTGTAGATAATAAAAGAAGAATCTTGTGGTTACTTTGTTCACAAAAAGTAGGTCATCCAGAAATTAAAATATGAAGTTCTATATAATGATTATAACCCCTTCTCCCAAAATAGTTTATGTTGCTGGTGGCAAACAGGTTAAGGAAAATAATGATGTTCTTTATGTGGAATACAGCTGGGATTTTAAAGCAACAGAGAACTAGGAACTAGACTAGAAAGAGAAGCATCTCTTCTCTTTTTTTACCTGCATACAGAAAACTACATTTCTGCTGCTGTCCAAGAAAGCCCGAGTTAAACCAAACACTTCCATTTTCATGGTGCATATTAAAAAGTAGGAGTATGTTTAGCTGTGGTAATCCTTGTTATCTATGCGTCTCTTTCTTCTTGGGATTTTTGCAGAGTAATGATCTAGCTCCTTAAGACATAATACCATGTGAATGAATTTGTGACACACCATAACTTTGAATTCACTGGGGTGAATCACAGAGGTCCTAATGGAACTCAAGAATTTGTGTCTAGTTTCTACATTCAGAGTAGAAACAGTGAGAAGTCACCCACCAGCGTTAACACACCCTCTCTCTAGAGTCCTTCTCAGACCCCAAGTCATCTGTGGAAGAAAAAAAGGTTGCTACTCAGTGATGCTGAAAACTGAGAATGGTATTTTAAGGGAGACCTAAACCCAATTTGAATTTACTTTCATTACTTTTACTCTACTACTGAAATGTACTTATACCTATATAGTTTACCTGGGAGGTCTGGCAACGGTGAAAGGTAAAAGACATTTGTAACCACATGAATCATTATTTCTCAATTAAGTGTCACAAACTCAACTGTTTTACCATAGCACTGTTCAAAGGGCAGTAATTAAGTTGTGTCATAGTTACCATGAAAGTCATCATAGGAAATATGGTCTTCCTGGTGATTAGATGGATTTGGGGTTCAGGAGGTGGTGATCTTTATCAAAGACACCTGACCCCACTAGAGTTACACATACAGAAACCATGACTCACACTCTCTAATAATCATTAATCTACATTCTTTCTTTTCTTTGCATATGTTGGACAAATAACTTTTTTGGCGGACAGGAGAGGCTGTTGTCCATACTAATAACATGAAAAATCAATGATATCAATAATTTAGTCAGGAAAATTATAACCGCATTTGAGTGTAATAATGATTAAGCATAACTTAAACCCTAAATAGAGTTATAATTGTGGATGTTTCTAACCTCTGTCCAACCATCACAGTCTTTCCAAAAGGTACAAAATGATGAAAACATTTCAGTATTACTAAAGGCACAGACACACTAAAGATGCCAAGGGATAAAGCAGAGTAGCTCTTTTATATGCAGGGGGATTTGCATATGCTCAGTTCATTATACTTACGACATTTAATATTGCTGAGTCGTATCACCATTTGTCTCCCCTGGAAGCTGTGAGCTTTTGTTGCAGAGACCACTGCTTCTTCAAATCTGTATTCTCAGAGCTCAGCAAGGCCATGAATAAATGGGTGCCAGGTGAAATGACGAGTGGGTTAATGAATGAAGAGCTGTGTGTCACGAAGGGAACTGCGAGTACCGGCTTGGAAAGAAATCTCTATTTTCCTGTAGGGCCATTTTGAGAGTTTTTGATAATTGCTTTAAAGTAAGATTCTAGGTCAGCTCTACCCTAGTAATGTAGAACATCAGGAGGACATGTAAATTTATTATATAAATTAGTTATTTCATTTTTATTTAATTTGTGATCTTCATTTTATGAGTTGTTAAATGTCTTATGTATTGGAGTTTCTCATTTGTTTTCCTTTTTAAAAAATTTTGTGTGCTTCTAATGGTAAAGAACAAAAATAACAGTGAACACTGTTTATAATTACTTAAAAAGAATTTTGATTATGATAATGACATGGGCAATGTGTATTTTCCAATACCACCAAGCAGTTCTCCAATTCTCAGAAGAATTGGGTGCCCTACTGACTGGGTGTCTTACAATTCAACTCACTTCTGACACTACCTGGGATTAACATCAGATCTCACAGGTAAGGGCTCAGCCCCACAGACTGTACCCACTTCAGTCACCAGTCTCAAGTCCAGGCTATAAATAGGAGGTTCCCATGACCCCCTCCTCAGATTTGATTAATTTGCTACAGTGGATCAAAGAACTCAGAAAAACATTTACTTACATTTACTAGTTTATTTTAAAGGGTATTATAAAGGATATAGATGAACAGTCAGATAAAGAGGTACATAGGGTGGAGTCCAAAAGGGTCCTGGGCACGCCCCTGAACTGGGGTGCACCACTTTCCTGGCATTTGGATGCATTCACCAACCCAGAAGCTCTCAGCCCCATCCTTTTCGGTTTTATGGAGGTTTCAGTACATAGGCACAGTTGATTAAATCGTTGGCCACTGGTGACCGATTCAACCTCTAGCCCCTCTTCCGCTCCTGGAAGTGAGGGTGTGGGACTAAAAGTTCCAATCCTCTAACCACGCTGGGTTCCGCTGGCAACTGGCTCTCATCCTTAGGAGCTTTCCAGAAGTCAGCTGGTTAACATGAACTCAGGTGTGGTTGAAAGGGGCTTGGTATGCATAACATGATAACTTCTTTGCTCTTATCACTTCCAAGGGTTTTAGGAGGTCTGTGCCAGAAACAGGGACAAACACCAAATATATATTTCTTATTATAAATCACAGTATAACAATATGATAGTGACAAGAAATGAGAACTTTATTGTGAGGAAAGTGGATGTCAGTAGAAATGAGTGTGGTTTACTTCTTAGCCAAGTGTTTTCTACTTCGCTGGAGACTTCCTGCTGAGCTGTGCTCACTTTAAGGAGACTTCATTTCAAATATGTGTATGTTTCCAAGGGACAGCGGAGGTTGAGCTCTAAATGATTATAGTAGCTGACATTGAAATGAGCTTTAGAGCTCCGAAAGTCTTTTGAGATCCATTGCTTCGTATCCCCTTACGGTAGCCAGGCGATAGAGATACGTCTGTGACGTTCCCCCAGACAAGCTGTACATGTAAAGAGTCAGAAGTCAAATTAGCATTTTGGCTAAGTATGCAAATTGTAAAATATGTTCATTTTTCTCTCAGAAATGGTTATGTTTCTTGCAAAAGCTCTATACTTAAAAAAAAAAAACTTTTCGTGGAGTTTCTTGAGCACTAAGACCTCTTAAATGGCTTCTGAATCAGAGTTGATTTGCCATAATTTTTAACAACTGAGACTACTATATTAAAAAAAAAAGTTTTATTACCTCTTAAAGGACCCCAAAGCCAAGAAAAAAATACTTCGACCTTTCACTTTGATGGCTACGGTCTGAAATACGGAATAACAGAATCTAACAGAGTTTGGAAGTCATTCATATTCAATAAGCTATGCCACTAAATTCAAATCTACAAATACCAGGAAGCAGAAGAATTTTTGTTACATCCCTTATCCTCTCATTGATTCATGTCTTCTTGAAGATAATAGTCATTAGTAAAAAGGAATGCAAAGTAAATATGTAACTTTTATGTTTTCTATTCATTTTGGGTATATGTTCCACTCTCATAAAATGTAAGTGGCTGGGTAGAGATGAATTGCTATTCTTGAAAATTCCTTACGTAAAAGTACATTTTTCGATAAAGGCCAGTTCAGTAGTGGAAAGTTATCTTTGAGTCTAGAGTCCCCATGTAGTACATCCAGGTGTGAGGATATGGGAGAATTGTTTGTGCCGAACTGTAGCTGGAAAATGTAAGAAATGTAATTTCAAGGAAGAGAGGAGTACGTTGGTGAGGTTACGAGTTTTCTATCCTATTGGGATTTCTTTGTCATACGTAGAGATATGCACATTGCAGTGAAATGCAAATTAGTTCAGCACAACATAGAGTTTAAAAGTGAGAGCTAGGGAGCAGGATGTCTTGGTTTGCATTTTGGCTCCACAGCTTAGTTTCTTTGAACCTCAGCAAGTTATTTAAACCTCTCAGCCTCAGTTTACTCATTTGATAAATGGGAGTAATAATAGTACCCGAGGAATACATGAGATAATGCTCGTAAAATGCTAATAAGAGCCATTACCATTACTATCGTTGTTGTCAATATTTCAAATTTTTTTACATTTCCCTGATGGGAAATCAACATAGGTATAGGAAGTAATGATTCCCATTCTGTCATTTTTTTCTGCACTTTGTATTTCCTTTTCACTCTAAACAAGAAACCACCTTCTGCCCTTTTAGTTCAATGTAAACATGATACATACTAAGAATCTCATGGTAAGTAAGTTTTAGAGCAATCAGTACAATTTTACCAGGTAGTAGAAAACACAGCCTAGTTTCAGTGGGCATCATTTGCCTAATAATTGACTTTTAAAACCATTTGTAACATAATTTTGGATTCCACCAGATGTTCCGCGTGATGATAGAACACTTTTCCCTTCCAAGTTAGGTATAGCCCGTGTTTGAGACACACCACTTTCCCTCTGCCTTCCCTCATCACAACAGGCCTGTGGGGAATGCAGTCATAGTATGATTAAGGTTGCCCAGATGGTCTGAAACCCATGACTAAGCATTTACTGTGGGAAAAAAAATAAGGCTATCGACTTTCAAGAAATGCAAACTCCTTTCCAAAAGCTAAGCAAAATGAAAAGGGGAGTAAACCATCTGTTAAAGGAGAGGAGAGCAGAATGTGCCTCACTGCACTTAGAAAGTACAGCAGTAAGAAGAAATGCTGAAGTGCAAAGGTATGTCTCATTTTCGTACTTTGAGAGTTATACTTTGAGGAGATTTCTGTGTAGTTACCTTCAAGTTATACTTTGGCTCAAAATGGGTTTTGTTCTTCCTCCAAATCTTATTTCTTTTGCATTGCTTTTGGTGCATCTGCCTTATACATCTGTCATGAATTTAGGAGATTTTTACCAATATTAATCCATCCTTAAGTCTATCCTCAAGACAGCAGTCAGCTTAATCCTGTTAAAACTTCAGTGATATTATGCCACTAGGGTACTCAAACCCTTTGAAGGCTCTCCATCTCCTTCAGTATAAAACCCCAGTGTCTGATAATATCCTCGTAATGTGGTCTCCCAGTACCTTACCACCCACCCTTCAGCCTCTCTCTCACATGACTGCAGCCGCAGCAGAGGCCTTTGCTGTTCTTCACACTGCCAGGTATGCACCTGGCTTTTACCTCTGCTCCTGCATCTCCTTGGAATCCTCTTCTGAAAGATACTTGCTTTGCTCAGTCATTGACCCCTTTATCTTCTCAGTGAGGACTTCCCTGAACACCCCATGTAAAAATGCAACCTCTTCCCTCAACGCTTAACCCTATAGTGTGCTTTATCTTCCCATGTTTAACATACTGTATATTTCATGTTTCCTTTAATTTTTGTCAGTATCACCCTCTGAAATATAAGTGCCAAGATGGCTAGGATTTTTATATTTTTTCCCACTGTATCCTTACTAAGTAGAATAGTTCATAGTAGGTGCTCAGTAAATATTCGCCATTTTAATTGATTAAATAATCACTTATTCAGCCAAGCGGTTTCAGGGAAAATTGCTTTTCTCCCAAGTTAGCAATTGAACAGTGAGCGGCCTATGGGAGTGATCCTTTAGGTTTGTGATAGATAGAAGTAGCTGTCTATCCCCAGTGTTCAGTGTTAATGGGTCAACATTACCCTCTAATCTGAAATACTTTGATGAGAATGATAGGGATTAAATGACTTTCAACTTTGTGACTGCTCATTGCTGCTCAGAAAATGGATAAATTTCACTTTATGATACTAAATTTCTCAGTAAAGTTTAATTTTTCTTTCTTATGTTATCACTCCTTTATTTTGCACAGCGAATTTATACTAACTGTTCATGGAGTGGAAGAGGCTAGCTAGAGATGCTCTTAAGTTGCATTGCAAATGGAATTCTTCTCCTTTCTCACCGTTAAGATTTACTCCTCTGTTTTGAAGAGAGGGCCTGGAAGTTGATGAGGTCTCCAAGGAACCACTTGGAAGGTAGACAAGAATAATATTCCAAGTCTCAGAACCCAGTCACTGTCAGGCCCACATTGAGGGGAGGGAGAGTGGGAGGTGTCATTTGAGGTACCTTGTCCATGGTTGGAAGATTGTCTGGAAGCTCCTGATGAATGAGATGCTAGATTTCATCTGCTGCATTTCATCCCTGGGCCCTGCTGCAGATCCCGCCACAGCTGTGACTGATGGGAAGCAGATGTTTAACTTTGCATGGAGAAAGCATTCAGAAATATGGAGCCTAGGACTCAGACGCCCTTTCTCTTTTGTTCCTCCTCAAAAACAAGGAGGGAAAATTACACCCAAGTAATGACCCTGCAAGAGGACTTAACTACAACAGGTTGAAACCAATCCCATGTTTTAAGGATTTGTGTAATTTTAAAAGAAAAAAAATAATATGCTTTAAAGTTAAATTCAGCCAGTTGGATAGTTTCGGGAATTATTTTTCACGTCAAGTTCTATTACTGCCATTTCCATAATATTTCTTTGTCTCTGTCTCTTCATGTTAATTCCTGTTGTCACTTAGATTCCCTTGACCTCTTTTCTGTATTTTTTACTATAGCTTTTTAACTTGCTTCCCTACCTCCTCTTCCCCATTACAAACCATCGTATGCTCTGCTGCTAAATTCTGATCATGCTAGTCTCTTCTCCAGGCTCGTTCATGGACATGCTTCCTGATGGAGTCCAAACAGAGGTTAGAAAGATCCTCAGAACTTGGTTGAGTTCCAGGCCCCGGTTGCTGTGATCCCAGCTTCTCCCAACTCCTCACCTGTTCAGACCACCTTAGTATTCTCTCTGGAGCAAGAAAGAAGTGGTCCTTTTGGGCAGCATTCTGCACAGCTGGAGAAGCTAAGTGTGCACTCACTGTGCTCTCATTTTCTCCCATGGGGGAAGTTGCAGGCTGAAGGGGCTCTGTCTTGACACTGAGCTGTGCCATATTGCAGGAGAAGTGACACAGGTAAAATGAAACTGTTCTCCTTACTTTCTTCAATGAGTCTGTGTTCAGATATTTTGCTAAAAGTATGCTGGAACTCTTTCGCTGGACTTCTGGCTTCCCACAAATATACTCTCATCGGTGAGTGGTTGTCAAAATCAGTGTTCTGTCGGGGGATGACAATAGAAAGCTCCTATTCCGCCATCTTTTGTGCACCTTCTTTTCTTTTGTACGTGGGTAGGATTTTTCATGTCAAGTCTGTATCTTTGCTATATTTGGGTCCTGGACAGGTCTGAGACCATAATAGCACAATAGAAGACACTTCATAGAAACTTGAATCAATAATGATTACTACACATTATACACTGAAAATTTATCTTAAATAATTTTGAACACATAATCTTATATCTACTTTTGTGATATGAAATAGTTAAACACAGATGTATTTCTTGATAGAATATACTCTGGTACTCGTCGTTTTTGTTTGTTTGTTTTGCTTTGTCTTGCTTTGATTTTATAGAACTGATATGGGAGGTCAAAATAATGTTCAATAGTATGAGAAGCCAAAAGCAAACAGAAGCTCTCTGCAACCAGGACACCTGATCCCTCTCTCTGCCATAGCACTTGCATGCCTCTCTGCTTCTCAAAATCAGGCTTCTCAAATGTGGAAAGCTAGATTCTTTTAATTTCATATTTCTAGGTCAGGCAAAAAATGTACATATAGTGCCTATACATAGTAGGTGCTTAAAGTATGACTAGAAAAGAACTGAATTGATCAGTGCATGACAGGACTGGGCTAAACTTGCTGAATTTCACTTCAGGAAATAGAGAGATTTTGAAAACCTATCAAATCCAGTTATTTTGTGGATTTTTTTTCCCCAAAGAAATGATATGTCTGAATGGCTTCACTGTGGGTTTTCCAATTTACCAGTTGTTTGACCAATCTGTCTTCCCTTACCCCACCTTCAGGAGTAAATGGGAAAATGCAAATGAAACCCTTAGCACATGACTTAGCAGGTGGTAGCTATCCAGTAAATAGAATTATAAATATGAGTATTGATTTAGTTCACAAGCGTTGCTGCACACCCTGCCCTGTTCATTGGTACAACGCATAAGTGCACCCGTACCGCTTTGCAATCCAGTAGGCAATCAGTATGCATTAATAAAATGAATGAATGGCCCCTGCCCCTAAGACATTTACCATTCTGAAGTTAAGAATATTTACAGGCATTAATAGCCAATGAGCTATATCAAAGCACGGCATTTAATCAAGAGAGAATGTGTGCTGGTATGCCAGAGTAATTGAAAAATAGTTGGATGTCCCTTTCATATTAGTTCTTGACCGTTGTTAGCTTAACACTCAAGAGGGGATGAGAATGAGCTTCTAAATTTGCCTCTTGTTGAACTTTATGGAAATATATGTAAGGGTTGGGATTCACGGTTATCTCTTGGCAAGCAAAGTTGATAGGTTGATGATCAGCAATCAGCAATCACTGATGATGTGTTAAACCAAAGTAAGTCTGTTCATGTGAGAAAAATAATGATAGTAAATGAAGAAGGAGAAGAAGAGGAAATGGAGGGGGAGGAGGAGGAGGAGGAGAAAAACAACAGGATCAGTAGAAGCTATTACCTGCCAGGTGCCAAAATTCCTGTAAGATATATCAGATGAGGGTAGGTTAAATTTAAGAAGAAAGACCTGGAAAGGACTTCTCATCTCCTTGGTAGCTAAATATTTGATAGCCTAACTTCCCCGACAGAGGTGGTCTACCAAACCACCTAGGGAAGCCAAGGGTGTGTTTCTCTACAAGAAATATCTCAGAGGATAATAAAACCTTGAACCAGCATCTCCAAGTGGGTGAGGTTTTCAAGGCATGCTAAGATTGGCGAAGGGTATGGGCTGTATGGTACTGGTGTTTATATTACACGGCAAATAGCTGTCTCGGTTCTACATGACTTAGAATCCTAAACTGTTATGGGGGAAAAGACATTTTCAACATTCTTTTTCCAAATCCCACACGTTAAAAAAAAAAAGCACAACTCCAAGACACATACACCCTGCTGGGAATCCATCCCCTATGTGTGGGCACTGACTACTCTGTCTGGAATTTGCTTGTGTGTAGGAAGCATGAAGTATATTAGTTTTTGGAAATTTGATAACAGACATAGACAGGTAAGGAAACACCAGTCAGGTTAAACTATATAAAGAAGTGACTTTGTGTATGTTTGGGAAAGTTAAGGATTGTTTTTTGTTTTGTATTGTTTTGCTTTTTGAAACTGAATTTTAAGTACTTAGAACTAGAGTAAAGCTTGTCCTGTTTGATTTCTGTTATCTTCATTCCTCGAGAAAGCCATAAGCATGCCCATAAATTTTGAAATGGAATAAGCACAGAATTCTAACCTCCTCTTTAAGTGTCAGAAAAGGAAAATTTTGGGAGTTGGTGGTGTTTAAAATTTATTTTTAGAATAGCCAATGTAAGATCAGAATATCTTCATTCTAATTCCTGATTTGCTGTGTAATCTTGGAGACATTACTTATATACTATGCAGACCTATACTTCTCTGTTAGTAAAACAGGAGCAAAAATGTCCATTATAACCTGTGTTATAGAGAGTGGAACACAGAAGTCAAAATGACAGACTTGGGCCAATAGTATAGGAATTTTATGAACTAATTAAAAATCTATTCATGGACAAGAAGTGGAAGGAACCACAGGTGGGGAAATCATGAATATGTGAATATTTAGGGTGGTAATATTTGGATAATTTTTATCACTTTTAAAAAACTCCATTAGAGATTTTTATTCTATTTGAAAGATGTGGAATTCTATTTCCAGCAAGGCTGAGTAGTTCCTGCCAGACCAATCCTCTAATAGGTAAAAACAGTGAATTCTGGACAAAATACAAATATATGAAGGCACCAAGAGTAAGCAAAGATAGGTAAATAATGAAAGGAAGTTGATGTTGGAAAGATGGTAACAGCATGGGTGAGTTTGCCATTTTTCAGAGCTTTTAGCCTGAGGGCAGGCCCCAATCCGGCTGCATTATGTGGAGCAGCTGAAGATTAGACACAAAACCTTAGTAATATTAGCTTGCAAGACCAAAGGAGAGAGTCTTGGGTGATCACAGTATCTGGAAAGTAGGAAGGGGAAGCTTTAAGTTCCATGTTGAAACTCTTTCCACATCTCTGGTTGACTCGTGGACTACACATGCTCCGGGAAGACCCCAAATGGCCCAACTAAGGCAAAACAGAAGAAAATACAACACCAACAAACTGAACTTGTATTTCAGAGTTGAAGTTTGAATTTAGTTAAACAATGCCTGCTTTAATTTTTTTTACCCTAGCTTGGCCTATCCCAGGCCCCAAAAGGAGTTGAGTACGTATCATGATGAGGAAGGTGATGAAGGGAGAAGGAAAAAATCCGTTCTGTCCCACAATATTTTGCCATAATAAAAATACTTGCATTTTCTTTTTAAAGTCAGTATGCTTCAGAGAAACATAACTGAATCTAGAGTCTCTGTAACATATTTTCAATATCTAGGGTACAAATCAAAATTTCATATGAAGAATCAGGAAAGCATAAGCCCTTCCCAAGGAGGAGTAAAAAAAAAAAAAAATCAATGGAGACTGATCCCAAGATGATCCAGAAATGGGAATAATCAGACAAGAATTTTAAAGCAGCTGTTATACTTATGATAAAGGACTTAAAGGAAAACATACTCATAATGAATAAGGAGGTAACAGACCTTACAAGAGAAACTATACCAAATTCAAAGCTATATAAAAAGAAAATATTGTAATAAAAGGGGGAAAACTGGGAGTAAATCTCACGTGTCTCCAACAAGAAGCTATTTGTGAACTTATGACATTTTAATATATATTTGTAAATGTTTACACAAGGTGGGTACTCAGTAATGTCTGTTTTCAGGACATGTGTAGCAGCGGAGAAAGAGAGGCAAGAAAAGTAGAGTGATAGAACAAAGTAAGGGTAATACTACTGCTAATAATAACAACGCAGACATTTATGTAGTGTTTGCTACATTCCATGCCCCGTGCTCCGTCCTTTACTTATCCAATTATTTATTAGTTAATTTAACCTCTTGGGTACTGTTATTTTTCTCAGATAAAAAAAAAACCCGAGGCTTAGAAAATGTAAGTATTTCTCCCATGGTCCCATTGCCAGGAAGAAATTGATTCTTTTAAGCATCGCACTGTTGCAGAAGCTTGGTCAGAACACAAACTAAAAGTGTAAACAGCAAGAGTGGATTTGTTTTGTTATTAGGACTGTGCTGACCAATTGTGTCTATAAAGGTGAAGGAGGCAGTTACTGGGGAGGGAATGATTGCAGCTGTTGGATGGGCCCACTTTCCAAAAAGAATGCCTCTTCCACCTTAGGTTTTTTTTTTTTTTGCCACAAATTTCTCTAATATTCAGTGGCAAAGTCTGTCATTTCATCCTTAGAGGTAAGAGTGAAAAACAAATATTTCTGGGAGAGGAAATCATCTGACTTTAAACAATATAAAATATTTTTTTCCTGGATGGAATTACATTAATAACAGTTACTTTTTGAGAGCTTGTTCTGTGCCAGACACACTGCTAGACATAAATACTTTATGTTTAAGTATATGTACATTTTTTAACCTTTCATTTAGACTTTATTATGGACTTAAAATAAATAGAGTACCTCGGATCCTTCACCTAGCTCCCCACAATGGTGACATCTTACATAACTGTAGTACAATGTCATAACCACAAAATTGACATTGATTCAATACTGTTAATTAGAACATAGACCTTATTCAGTTTTTACCAGTTTTAGACAATTTTTGACAAAAGTACAAATGTAATTTAGTGGAGAAAAATAATTATTTTCAACAGATATTGCAAGAACAATTGGGTATACATATACAAATATATAAAAACTAACTAAAATGGATGGTAGACCTAGAAATGAAACCTAAAACTATAAAACATCTAGGAAAAAAAATAAGTGACATATATTGTATCCCTATGTATCCCTATGGAATATGCACTTTTATCCTAGTTTACACAAATAAAAACAGGTTTGGTTATGGTTTGTAAGACTTCACCAGCTCCAGAGAGCAGTGGCGTCTAAATGTAAAGGAGGAGAAGAACTTGAAGGAGGATGGAAGCTAGTTCATAGTAAAGAGAGACTGGTGATGCTGAAGACAGACTTTTCTGTTTGATAACATTTCCTAAGACTGTGCTGTGAGTGACATAGGTTCACACAGAAAGGGCCCTGAAGAGAAAAGTTATAGAAAGACCTTAAAGTGGTATGATTAATGTCTGACTAGTGAGAACTTTCTCCCAACTTCCATATCCAATCAATCACTAAGTCCTTCCTTAGTGATTCTTTCTCCTTGAAGTTCTCAAATACATCGCTTCATATTCCCCCTCATCACCATAATCCAGGCCACTAATATTATTCACTTTTCTAAATATCATCTCTCTCCAAACTGTTCTCTTCATTAGCAAAAGCTAATCTTTCTAAAACAAAAGTCTGATCCCAGAACTCCCTGCCTGAACATTTTGATGACTTCCCAAATTCCTCATGTTAAAGTCAAACTCCTTTACACAATTTATTGAATCAATCGGTCTCTTAATGTTGGACATTTTATTCTAAATTTTTACTGTTACAGTCAACCCTTTGATGAGCATTTCTTTATATGTTTTTATGTACATCCAAAACTGTTTTGTTGTAGGGCTACAAGTCATAGAGCTTGTAGGGCTACAAGCTCATTATTGAGGCTACTCTTCAGTTAGATGATTCCGTTATCTTTACATTTCCTTGGTTTGGCTGAGGATCCAGGGCTGGTCCAATATGGTGACAGTCACAGCCAGTTTCTTCCCAAGACAGACATCATAACAGTCAACAAGGATGAAACTGTGAGGAGGCAAGAAGAGTAACTCAGCACTCTTTGGTGTAGAGGCCTATTTATCCTTGCCTCTATTATATGAAATCGAAAGGATATGGAGAAAGAAGTAGCAAGTGTAACCGCCAGAACTTTGCTTGCTTTGCCCTCAAGAAAGACATCTAGGTAGACCTCAAGAAATACTGTGAGGAAAGTGTTTTGGAATAGATAGAAGGGGCAATGGAAACTAAGAGGAGCTATAAATGCTGGAACACAAATAAAGCTAAAATTGAAAAGATAGAAAGAAACTCAACCCACAGCGTCTTACAACTTACTATAGAAAGAACCTCAGTCATTCATCTTTTATAGCTTTCTGTTTAAAGATGATGATCCTGAGTTCACAGAGGCCCAATGTCTAGCTGAAAGTGGCACAGTAGGGTGTAAAGGAAAGAAGAACCATATTGAATGCATTTCAGTAACGCTAAACTTCTACTCCTTCTGGAAATAGTACAGTGGAATATAGCTCCTAGGAAGACTGACTGATGCAGAAGGTAAAGAGAAAGGTATCACCTTCATTTTCTGAAAAAGTTCCTTCATATAAGCATCCCTACCATTTCAACTTCTCTTCATCGAAAGGGAAGAAGTAAATAGAAGCAAATATATCAGGAAGATGTGCATGGAATTTAAGAAAAACACTACAGATGATTTAAAATAATCAGTAGAACTGGGCATTTGGTAAAACAAAGATAAATGGTTTTATTAGAAGCCCAATCAGAAGTTAGAAGTGCTAGATGTTAACGATATTAAGAGCAAGAAAGAAATCTAGGGATATAGCCTACATGAAAGTGAAAATGAAAAAGAAGCAGAAAGTCTACTGAGCTTTAAAGAAGAGGCATGCATATATAGATTAGGAGAAGAGGTTGAAGTTACACTCTAAGACTCGTTACCCTAAGAATAAAGTCAAATGGAATGTCGCCTTCTTGCTTCTCCCTTTTCTTTCTTTCATTTCATTTCACTTCCTTGGAACACCTTGGCCTTTCCCTTCCCACCCCCATAACATAGTGTTAACTCATAAGTGTTTTGAAATTATAGACAGATGATAAACAGAGAGGAGAGAATGAGACAAATTTACCCAAGTTGGTAGAAGCTTTGAAGATTTAAAAGCAAAACCAACTGCAGATGCATCACTAAAGCCTTAATGGCTTTAATGGAATAGAAGTGTTCTTGAGTAGATGAGCTCATTGCTGAACTTAATAGGGAACTTGCAGATTTTTAAATAAGCTGTTGGCTGAGAATTATATTCAAGTTTATGAAACAGGGCCTATTGGTTTGAAGAAGGGGAAGGATAAACACCCTAAGCTGTATTGAACACCAAATATGAAATATTTGTGGGAATATTATTATAAAGTCTAGCAGCAGTAGGTGGCAGAATGATGCATGAGACTCAAGCAGCAATGAAAGGAAGATGGTGTGCTACTTACTTACTTTAAGAGAAATGGTGAATTAACTGCAAGAAGGAAGATGGCCAGATCACCCAGGGAGCATGGAGCAAGACCAGACGAAGTCTCCTCTAGAAGACAAGGACGCTTGTGTGCAGGTCAGGGAACTGTGTGGGCAGGACTCAGGAGTATGTGCTTTTTCCATGTTTCCAAAGAGTATAGAGAGAATATTAGGAGAATAAGCTCCGATGGCTTGAAATCATAGACCTTGTCTTGTTTTCCTTTGTAGAATAGGTCCAGGCCCATCCTGGATCCAGGGCAATTTTTCTAGACAGTTTCTTCCCTCTTACCACTACCCACCACCCTCCATCCAGCAGTTTATAAGTCCTAGCCACTTTCCTTCTTTAAAATATTTCAGATTCACTCAGCAGTGTTACTGCTCTGATTCAAGCTTTTATTATCTATCATCCATATTGATGCAGTTCTCACATGTAATGCTGCAGCCAGACTAATCTTTTTGACAAGGCAAATCAAATTAAATCTTACTGGCCTCCGACTTAAATTTCCCCAACAGATCCCCATTACTTTCAGGATCAGATTCTCCATCATGACATATAAAGTCTTCTATGATCTAGCTCATACCTAGTTCCGCTTCCATCAGGCACGAAATCTTGCCCAAACCACATACATGTACACGTGTCCACACACTTATACACATATAGTCCCTACTATTTTGAACTGCTGAGCTACCTTCAGTTCTTTAAACACACTGTGAAAAGAGCATGCTGCTTTGGGCAGGAAAGCTGTTACCACGCTTTTCCACTCAAAATCTCAATGTCTGTGTAACCTCTTCCTAGGAACTTTCTCGTGGCAGAATATTCAGTGATTATCTCTATCACAGTATTGATCATAGTCTATTAAAATTAAAGGTTACTTCATCCACTCTCCACCTTGTGGCATGAGTGTCTGGAGAGTAGAAATGGTCTCCTTGACTCTCTCTACAGGTCTCCAATAACTGTTAAGTGAATAGATACATCAAATACAGCTCAAAGCAAAATGTTTTTCTTATAAGTTATACAGTTTTATGTATGATCCTGAGTTGGATTTGTACTGGGATAGAGAGGAGAAAAGCTATAAAAAACATTACCGGGAACATTGGTAAAATTTTAATATGGACTGTGAGTTAGATATTAGTATTGTATCAGTGCTAAAATGGATTTTGATAGTTTTGTAGCTATGTAAGAGTATCCTTGTTCCAAAGAAAAACACATATAATAAAGTGGTGTGATATCTCCAAAGGTATATATGTATTCTCAAAGGTACATAAAAATGATATAGATGTACCAGTAGAGAAATTGCTGCTTTTGCTATTGGAATTTTATCATATCTCCGTTGCTATAGTTGCCTGTAATGTTATCATTTGTCTTTAGTTTAATGTGCCTAAGGACATGAACCATTTTTGATGTTTCCACATTGACTAGTTAGTTCTGATGTAAAACGTTCTAGACCTGCTGAGAAGCCACTGACAGCAAAAAATATTGTTCGGTTGAATGGGTGAGCAGCAGTTTGTAGTGGAAAGAACAAAGGACAGGGAGCCAGGAAACTCAGGTCCTCAACTCTGCTCTTCACTAAGCAATTCTAGGCCCCTGGGCAAGTCATTCACGTCCTCTTGGTAGTGTCATAATTTATAAAAAGAAGACTGGAGTATACGACTTATAAGGTTCTGTTAGTCCTAAAGCTCTGTGCTTAAACATACAGTGCAGAAAGATAATAGCAGAACACTCATTCATAACACAGTATGGGAATAAACCAAAAGGAAATAAAAACGTGAATTATTAGCCAAAGCAGACAGCTGCAAGTGGCATTCTGTTGCTGCCTAAGATGAAAGGGACATATCAAAGAGAAAGCACTGGAACCAGCCCATAAAAGTCTTAAGTGATCATAGATGAAAAGAAAGAAAAACAGTGATGGGAAAGGAGTGCAAATGTTCATCAGAAATAAATTAGACAAACTGTCATATATACATTGGAACACTATACAGTCATTACAGTGAATAACTTCAGTCTACATGTATACTGATGAGGCCCAAAAGACTGTTTTGCATAAGCAACCAAACAATGAAACAAGTTACATAAGGATATGTACTGTGTCATACTATTTTAAAGTATTATCTAGAGATAGCCTCATCCATCAGAGGGCAGAGAGAAGCAGCAAGAAGAACTACAGTCCTGCAGCCTGTGGAATGAAAACCACATTCACAGAAAGACAGACAAAACGAAAAGGCAGAGGACTCTGTACCAGATGAAGGAACAAGATAAAACCCCAGAAAAACAACTAAATGAAGTAGAGATAGGCAACCTTCCAGAAATAGAATTCAGAAGAATGATAGTGAAGATGATCCAGGACCTCAGAAAAAGAATGGAGGCAAAGATCTAGAAGATGCAAGCAATGTTTAACAAAGACCTAGAAGAATTAAAGAACAAGCAAACAGAGATGAACAATACAATAACTGAAATGAAAAATACACTAGAAGGAATCAATAGCAGAATAACTGAGGCAGAAGAACAGATAAGTGACCTGGAAGACAGAGTGGTGGAATTCATTGCCACAGAACAGAATAAAGAAAAAAAAATGAAAAGAAATGAAGACGGCCTAAGAGACCTCTGGGACAGCATTAAACACACCAACATTCGCATTATAGGGGACCCAGAAGGAGAAGAGAGAGAGAAAGGACCCGGGAAAATATTTGAAGAGATTATAGTCAAAAACTCCCCTAACATGGGAAAGGAAATGGCCACCCAAGTCCAAGAAGCGCAGAGAGTCCCAGGCAGGGTAAACCCAAGGAGAAACATGCCGAGACACATAGTAATCAAATTGACAAAAATTAAAGACAAAGAAAAATTATTCAAAGCAACAAGGGAAAAATGACAGCATACAAGAGAACTCCCATAAGGTTAACAGCTGATTTCTCAGCAGAAACTCTACAAGCCAGAAGGGAGTAGCACCATATATTTAAATTGATGAAAGGGAAGAACCTACAACCAAGATTACTCTACCCAGCAAGGATCTAATTCAGATTTGACAGAAAAATCAAAAGCTTTACAGACAAGCAAAAGCTAAGAGGATTCAGCACCACCAAACCAGCTCTACAACAAATACTAAAAGAACCACTCTTAAGTGGGAAACACAAGAGAAGAAAAGGAACCCAAAACAAACCGAAAACAATTAAGAAAATGGTAGTAGGAACATACATATCGATAATTACCTTAAATGTGAATGGATTAAATGCTCTAACTAAAAGACACAGCCTCGCTGAATGGATACAAAAAGGAGAACCATATATATGCTGTCTAGAAGAGACCCACTTCAGACCTAGGGACACATACAGACTGAAAGTGAGGGGATGGAAAATGATATTCCATGGAAATGGAAATCGAAAGAAAGCTGGAGTAGCAAATCTCATATCAGACAAAATAGACTTTAAAATAAAGAATGTTACAAGAGATAAGGAGGGACACTACATAATGATCCTGGGATCAATCCAAGAAGAAGATATAACAAGTATTAATGTTTATGCACCCAACATAGGAGCACCTCAATACATAAGGCAAATGCTAACAATGATGAAAGGGCAAATAGTCAGTAACACAATAATAGTAGGGGACTTTAACACCCCACTTACACCAATGGACAGATCATCCAAACAGAAAATAAATAGGGAAACACAAGCTTTCAATGATACAATAGACCAGATAGATTTAATTGATATTTATAGGACATTCCATCTGAAAACAGCAGATTACACTTACTTCTCAGGTACACATGGAACATTCTCCAGGATAGATCACATCTTGGGTCACAAATCAAGCCTCAGTAAATTCAAGAAAATTGCAATCATATCAGGCATCTTTTCCAACCACAATGCTATGAAATTAGAAATAAATTACAGGGGGAAAAATGTAAAGAACACAAGCACATGGAGGGTAAACAATAAATTACTAAATAACCAAGGTGTCACTGAAGAAATCAAAGAGGAAATCATAAAATACCTAGAGACAAATGACAAAACATGATGATCCAAAACCTATGAGATGCGGCAGAAGCAGTTCAAAGAGGGAAGTTTATAGCAATACAATCCGACCTCAAGAAACAAGAAAAATCTCAAATAAACAATTTAACCTTACACCTAAAGGAACTAGAGAAAGAAGAACAAACAAAACCCAAAGTTAGGAGAAGGAAAGAAATGATAAAGATCGGAGCAGAAATAAATGAAATAGGAACAAAGAAAACAATAGCGAAGATCAATAAAACTAAAAGCTGGTCCTTTGCGAAGACAAACAAAGTTGATAAACCTTTAGCCAGACTCATCAAGAAAAAGAGGGAGATGACTCAAATCAATAAAATTAGAAATGAAAAAGGAGAAGTTACAGTGGACACAGCAGAAATCCAAAGCATCGTAAGAGACTACTACAGGCACCTCTATGCCAGTAAAATGGACAACCTGGAAGAAATGGACAAATTCTTAGAAAGGTATAACCTTCCAAGACTGAACCAGGAAGAAATAGAAAATATAAACAGACCAATCATAAGGGATTAAATTGAAACTGTGATTAAAAATCTTCCAACAAACAAAAGTCCAGGACCCGTTGGCTTCACAGGTGAATTCTATCAAACATTTAGAGAAGAGCTAATACCCATGCTTCCCAAATGCTACCCAAAAATTTCAGAGGAAGGAACACTCCCAAATTCGTTTTACCAGGCCACCATATCACCCTGATACAAAAAACTGGCAAAGATACTACAAAAAAAGAAAATTACAGACCAATATCACTGATGAATATAGATGCAAAAGTCCTCAACAAAATACTAGTAAACAGAATCCAACAACACATTAAAAGGATCATATACCATGATCAAGTGGGATTTATCCCAGGGATGCAAGGATTTTTCAGTATACACAAATCAATCAATGTGTTACACCATATTAACAAATTGAATAATGGAAACCGTATGATCATCTCAGTAGATGCAGAAAAGCTTTTGACAAAATTCAACACCGATTTATGATAAAAACTCTCCAGAGAGTGGGCATAGAGGGAACCTACCTCAACATGATAAAGCCCGCAGCAAACATCATTGTCATATACGACAAACCCGCAGCAAACATCATTGTCAATAGTGAAAAACGGAAAGCATTTCCTCTGAGATCAGGGACAAGCCAGGGATGTCCACTTTCGCCACTATTATTCAACATAGTTTTGGAAATCCTAGCCACGGCAATCAGAGAAGAGAAAGAAAGAAAAGGAATACAATTTGAAACAGAAGTAAAACTGTCACTGTTTGCAGATGACAGGATACTATACATAGAAAATCCTAAAGATGCCACCAGAAAACTATTAGAGTTAATCAATGAATTTGGTAAAGTTGCAGGATACAAAATTAATGCCCAGAAATCACTTGCATTCCTATACAGTAACAACGAAAGATCAGGAAGAGAAATTAAGGAAACAATCCCATTCACCACTGCAACAAAAAGAATAAAATATCTAGGAATAAACCTACCTAAGGAGGTAAAAGACCTGTACTCAGAAAACTATAAGACACTGATGAAAGAGATCAAAGATGACACAAACAGATGGAGAGATATACCATGTTCTTGAATTGGAGGAACCAATGTTTGAAAATGACTACACTATCCAAAGCAATCTACAGATTCAGTGCAATCCCTATCAAATTACCAATGGCATTTTTTACAGATCTAGAATAAAAAATCTTAAAATTTGTATGGCGACACAAAAGGCCCTGAATAGCCAAAGCAATCTTAAGGCAAAAAAACAGAGCTGGAGGAATCAGACTCTCTGACTTCAGACTATACTACAAAACTACAGTAATCAAGACAATATGGTACTGGCACAAAAACAGAAATATAGATCAGTGGAACAGGATAGAAAGCCCAGAGATAAACTCACGTACCTATGGTCAACTAATCCATGGCAAAGGAGGCAAGGATATACAATGGAGAAAGACAGTCTTTTCAATTAGTGGTGCTGGGAAAACTGGACAGCTTACACGTAAAGGAATGAAATTAGAACACTCCCTAACACCATACACAAAAATAAACTCAAAATGGATTAAAGACCTAAACGTAAGACAAAACACTATAAAACTCTTAGAGGAAAACATAGGAAGAATACTCTTTGACATAAATCACAGCAAGATCTTTTTTGATCTTTCCTCCTAGAGTAATGGAAATAAAAACAAGAACAAACAAATTGACCTAATGAAACTTAAAAGCCTTTGCACAGCAAAGGAAACTATAAACAAGACAAAAAGACAACCCTCAGAATGGGAGAAAATATTTGCAAATGAATCAACAGACAAAGGATTAATCTCCAAAATATATAACAGCCCATGCAGATCAATATTAAAAAAACAAACAACCCAATCCAAAAATGGGCAGAAGACCTAAACAGACATTTCTCCAAAGAAGACATACAGATGGCCAAGAAGCACATGAAAAGCTGCTCAGCATCACTGATTATTAGAGAAATGCAAATCAAAACTACAATCACCTCACACCGGTCAGAATGGCCATCATCAAAAAATCTACAAACAACAAATGCTGGTGAGGGTGTGGAGAAAAGGGAACCCTCTTGCACTGTTGGTGGGAATGTAAATTGATACAGCCACTATGGAGAACAGTATGGAGGTTCCTTAAAAAACTAAAAATGGAATTACCGTATGACCCAGCAATCCAACTACTGGGCATATACCCAGAGAAAACCATAATTCAAAAAGACACATGCACCCCAGTGTTCATTGCAGCACTATTTACAATAGCCAGGTCATGGAAGCAACCTTTATGTCCATCGACAGACGAATGGATAAAGAAGTGGTGTATACACACAATGGAATATTAGCCATAAAAACGAAATTGGGTCATTTGTGGAGACACGGATGGACCTAGAGACTGTCATACAGAGTGAAGTAAGTCAGAAAGAGAAAACAAATGTCATATATTAACGCACAGATATGGAATCTAGAAAAATGCTACAGATGAACCAGTTTGCAAGGCTGAAACAGAGACACAGATATAGTGAACAAACGTATTGACACAAAAGGGGGAAAGTGGAGGTGAGGAGGTTGTGGTGGTGGGGTGAATTGGGAGATTGGGATTGACATATATACACTAATATGTATAAAATAGCTGACTGATGAGAACCTGCTGAATTTTAAAAAAATACTATCTAAAAATATAATACATATGAAGGAGAATAAGAGTAAATACAAAATGTTAGACAGTAGTTATCTCAGGAAGAAGAGGTAATAAAGAAAAGGGAGAAGCGTGATAATTTTGGAGACTAATAGACAAGAAACAACAACTTTAGAATAATTTCTTAAATTTGGACCAGTTTATAAAAATGGTAAGATTTGATAATAATGGTAGAAAGAGAAAAAGTGGTGTTTCTTATGTTATTAGTTATAACGTTCTGAGTTTTCTGAATATTTTATAATGGAAGACTACATCCCAAAACAAGAGAGTGTGTAAAAGTGGAGGATGAAGTTGTCCTAAAGTGCTAGGAATAAAAACTTGGGAAAAGGTACTTAAGAAAAAGAGTGATAAGAAAATAAAACTAGACATAATACAAGAAGTGCTTTTGCAAGTTTCGTCAAATAACTTTGAATGTAGAATAGAGGGTCACCCATTTGTATTTTGAAGTCAGATAGCTGATACCTTTCTGTGTATTCAGAGAGAATTGAGCTGCATATTTCTGGCCCATGCTGTCTGAATTCCGGCATCTAGATTTTAAGAGTATAAATCAAGCTTTCTCTTCCCCATCCTTCTTTGCTTAAGTTTTATAAAAAGATGTAGCTTTATTTGGGATATGGGTTTTTCCTCTTTGGGGAACAGGCGCAAATGTGTTGCGAGGCCATTGTTTCTGATGGTTCATTTATGCAGATGAAACAATCCATTCATTTGGCGAATCCATGGAGTCAATGGCTTCTACTTTGTACTTCTTGAAAAATATACAGCATTTCAGGCCCCTGGATTTACATTCCACAGACTTTCTTGTATAATGGAATAGTTTTGGGTCCCTTGAGGGTAGGCATATGGCTCCGCAAGAGTGTTGATGGCTTTCCTATGACATGGGCATGTGTATTTCTAAATGTTATCACTTGGAGCAGTTCTTTTAAAAGTTCTTTGACGTATAACGTGGTAAGAAATGTTCCTCAGTGACCGTTTATGAGGAAAGTTGCTTGTAGGCTTAGGTCCTAGGGCTAAAATGTGGCCAGCTCATCCTCTTCAGACAGGGATGTTTCTAAATTGAGAGTATCATTTTTAAAGCAGTTTTAGTTAAACCTTTCTTTGGAACAAACATCTCTAAAACTCTATTTTTCCCTTCTATGTCTAATTGGGTATTTCGGGATATGAGTGTTTCTAGCATACTGAGAATTAACAGAAAATAATCATAAATGGGGTGGGAGAGAGTTTATCAATTAGCCACTGTCACACATTGTTCCACAAAGATAAGATAATTCCCTATTATATTTAATAATGATGTTATGGTTGGGGTTATTCTTATATTACTTTATCAGGGAGATAATTTCATTGCTACTTCCAGGGTCCTACCAGGTCTCTGCTGTCTGGTAGCTATGAGCAGCTTGGCTACTTTGCACCATGAGTAAATAATTCGTGACAGATCTGTAGCATTTTTAGATAAAAATTCAATATCAAGTTCATGACCTTAAAAGATATTTGCATGTGTATAGAAGACCTTGAATACCAGGATTAAAAATTTGTTTAAATGGCTGATTAATGAATGAGGTAAAGATATTGCTTTCAACTCCAATCTGCTTGCAGTTTCACAGCCAAAGATATTAGACAAGCTCATCAGTTGATTGAAGGAAATACACTCCATTCCTTCCCCAGGATCCTTGATAAGACGCCATGATTCCTCATCCTTGGAGATGATTGGCTTGAACAAAGATTATGGAGAAGAAATAAAAGATCAGAAGGCTTAATTGCATTTGCAATTAAGGGACACAGAAAGAGGTGGTACAGAGAGAGGTTCATGACCAGCCTGAGCCATGAAAGGGGAAAATGGATAAAGAGATTCATCCTCTGTTGGAATTAATTACTCTTTGCTGTGCCCCTAAAGGAAAGCAATTATACAGCCATTATCTTAAAAGGCCTCTTTAATAGTCAATTCTCTAATGTCTCTCTGCTTTACTATGAAGCAGGGAGCCCAGAAGCCTTGCGGAACAGTGCCCCATGTGTTCAATGACTGACTACCTAGTTGAATTATTGAAACAATTATGTAGGGCTCTCCGGAGAGCACCAGCCACCTTAATCACTCGAGAGGCTCAGTGGCTCACAGTGCCCTGTCGTCTCCTGATACTGCTCTAATTTACCCATGGAACCAATCTCAGGCTGTTTTCTTTAACATTATTAAAGCATGGCATGGTGGTTTGAGTAATGAGTTTGGAAGTCTGATCGTTTAGTTCAAATCACTGCTTCACAACCCACTAGCTTGGGAGACATAGAAACTTATTTTACCTTTATGAGCCTCGATTTCTTCCCCTGTGGAATGGGGAAGACAATGTTATTTATTAAACACCTTGTGTAGTAGTTGCAGGAAACCCCAATTCAAACTGGCCTGCCTAGTAACGGAATTTATGATCTCGCACACGTGGAAGTCAGGGTGAAGCGTAATCATTGTGCGTCTCAGGACTCGGATGTTTTCTGTTATCCCCTCGGCCATTTAATGGCGGCGGTGTGGTTGCATTAGCTCCAGAAATACTGACGCAATGTGAGAAGAAAGATTGTCTCATTCTTACATATCCTTTTTAGGAGTAAGAAAATCTTTCCTGAAAGTCCCTCACCAGATGTCCTTTCATATCTTATTGGCTAGGATTTGGTCACATGCTCACGCCTAAATCAACACTGAAAGGAAGACCGACATTACAATGGTTGTCGTAAGATAATCACTTAGGATAGATTTCAGAGAGCAACCACCGTGACCGCTGCACAAAGGATTTTGTTAATATTCAGTGAGGTACTGCACATAAAACACTTCATACAATCCCAGGCACAAAACCAAGCAAACAAACGCAACCTCTCAGTGAATTGTTATCTATTATTTGTTATTGGTCAGTTGACTAATTGGTACTAATATGGAAGTACAGATACTACTTCTCTAGGAACATTTTTTTTCTAACGAGCCATGAGACTTTAAATGAAAATAATAAATATTTAATGGTGGATTTGTAGACATCAATGAGCTGAATTAGGAATCTATTTTGTGGGGCTTGGGGTACTTTTATAGAAATGCATACCTTTGTGTAAATAGAGGAGTTACCTCCTTAGAGTTTCATCTACTGTTGTGACTGGGAAGTTAATGAAACTACCAGGAAGAAGAAAAATAAGAGCAGAACAAAATTTCTCAACCACAGCTTGGCCGTAGCCCCTTCTCTTCCTCTTAGCATAGTAAATTACCTGATCTTTATGGCGCCTTCAGCCCAAAGGCCTCTAAGGTTTCTCCCAGCAACCCTCACACTCTCCTGCTGTCCCTTGATTTCCCTGATGTAACTGGCAGGTTCAGAACAACATCAGGTGGAGCACATTTAGCTCCAGGCAGTGGGGAGGTGTTCGTGCACATAATCACTGTTGTTCTTGTATTGTCTACAACTCCTGCAGAAATCTAACCACATACTAGAGAAAGAGAAGGAATAGGCCCGAGGGTTTAAGATCGCTTGGTGTGGACTGAAGCAGGACTATAAGTGAGCTCCCTCACAAATCATTCCCTCACAAAGCTCTGAGGTGAAACAAAGGATCTGTTCATTAGACTAATGAGATGTCATGAGTTTTCCCTCCTACTGTATGTTTTATTTGTTAAGAGGATAAGTTCTGAATAGGAAACAGGTTATAGTCTGACCTCAGGGTTTAAGTAAGGGTCCTCATTCGACTGCAAGCTTTAAGATACTTGATAGGCATTTTCTACATTTTCTCATACAAACCATGTGCAAGGTTGGTTGGGGCAAGCCTTGTAGTTTTTGCATGACCTCCCTCCACTCAGGATCACGGCTAATAAATAATGAGGGGAATTTCTCAGGCTTAATGATGGGAAGTTTGGTTGAAAGGGGCAGTGCAGGTGCTTCTAAAACCCTTACCTCAAATGTGCCAAGACTCTGGTGCCTACAGGATGGGTCTGGGACTCTTACAAGGCCAGCCATTCTCTGGGAGGTTTCCAAGAACTTCCTGTTACTAGTCAGGCAAAAAGAGAGAGATGAAGAAAAAAGTAAGAACAACTTCATTTCTTTTGGGGAGTTCAGCATAATTTTTGTGGTTCAAGACAGATTCAGAAAATGCCAAGCTTGCAATAAATGTCACCTTTTTGGTAGTGCTGTGGGTAGACAGATGGTTCGTGGTCCTGCTGCTGGGGGCGATGAAACTGTGGGAGTGGTATGGAGAAAATCTTTCATCAGACTTTTTCATAATACTTTCAATAACTGTTCCTTGACATCGGCAAACTCCTGTTGATTCTAAATTTAATTAGTGGCTTCTCTTTACGGCCTTGAGCTTCGTTGCATAATTACGTATTGATCTTCTTTCTAATATTTAAATACCATATTAATAAAATAAATATATCTCATACATACTCACGGAATTACTGCTTTCAGTGCTTTCTTTGGGACCTTAAAAAAAAAAAGATATAGAAAAGGCAGCTCCTTTTGTTATTAAAAAGTCTCTTAAAAACCTTAAATTTTTTTTTTTTGCCATGAAGGAAAGGAATATTGTTAAGTGTCTTAGCTGCTGCTGGTTGCTACAGCTCAGGAAGCACTTATCCCTCCTTTTTGACAAAGTTAGTCAAGACGTGTTGTCTTTTAGAAATGAATGTTTTGCTTCCTTTCTTAACCGCAGTACTGCATTTCAGAACTCACAGGAGTATTTAATGTATAGGAGTCTCACTGTATTTCAATGTAAAAAAAAAAAAACAGAAAAATTATTCTAAAACTCTGTTCAAGACAACATTGTATAATGCTATTTATTTATTTTAGATTTTTTTATTGAGCTAACATTGGTTTATAATATTATATAAGTTCCATGTGTACGTCATTAAAACAGAATCCTCTTGGTAGTTGGGCTATCAGGAAGAAAGAAAACAGATATTGTTGACTTTGGTGACCAAAAGTCTATCAATACCATTCTGTCTGTTTCAGAGCCTCCTCCCTTGCTTCCCCTACTTCCCCAAACACACACACCTTCACACACATTTTCTAATTGTAAATGAGTGGCCCGTTTATTTGGAGGTCTGCTATGGTCAGCCAGACACATAGAAAATAGGGCTTTGTAGAAAAGAGAATGATCTTTGCAGGGCATATTTATAATAGCCTCCAGCAAGGACCCTCAGTGTGAGGGTGGCTAAAATCTAAGCAGCCCTTCATCCCCATGTAATTAGGAATCCCAGTTAGTCAATTAGAAAGTATGAATTCCAGTATCATTTAAAATGTTATAAATTACTATAGTCACAGCCAGTATTTACTCGTTCATTTATTTATTCACTTACCTATATATATACAGTAAATTTAGATTGAATTTAAAGTATCTCTAAGTTACTGTTCAAGAACTGGGGATGCAAAGATGATACATGCACTCTGCTCCCAAGTATCTCCCAGTTTCTTTCTAGGGGATAGAGAAGGGGAGATATAGACTCACAGTCATAAAAGAAAATAATAAATTCAGTGATAGAAACATGAAGAGGGAGCTCTCAGTGACTAGAAGAGGGTGAGTAGTCATCATAGCCTAGGGGTGATCAGAAAAGAATTTCTGCAGAAAATGCTGTCTCAACTCTACAGTGAACTATGGGTAAAGAGACAGTTGTGCAAAAGAAGGGAATCTAAGGTAAGAGACTCCAAGATTCTGGGATAGTTTATGCAAAATCACTGAGTCAAGAATAGCCTGATATATGGGCAATTACAAGTAGTTCCATGTTGCCAAAAAGCATCCATCAATGTTAGCAGATAAGGTTTATAGGAGGAGATGGGAGTAGATCTCAGAGAGCCTTCCTATGACATTTTAAGAGCTTGGGTTAATCTTATGGGAAATTAGGAGCAGAATGGCTTAACTCATGGCATGACTAAATGTTTGTTTTTAATAAATTATTCTCTGTAGAAGATAGATTTGAGCAGTGAAACGCTTGTAAATGTTTAACAACTGCCTGTCCGAAAACAAAAAGTCTTGATTATAGCATTTGCCAATTTCCATGGTGTACATACTCCCACCATGGCCCGTGGCAGATTTTAAGCTACCAACTTGAAGCCACTGAACCAGGAGCTGGGAGGAGAAGAGCACAGTTGACTCTCATGAGCCAATACAGCCAACTCCAGCCCACCACAGATTGGAGGGAATAGATTGGAAGAAGTGAAACCTGTTAGGAGGCTTATATAGTTCAGGCAAAAGATAACATGGGCCCGAACTAACAGTGAAGCAGGAGACGTAGAGGAGAGATGTAGAGGAGAGAGCGTGGCTTGGCTAGACTCAGGGATTGTTTGGGTTATGGAGGATGTGAAATGAATAAAGAAAGATGACTCCTGTGTTTTTAGTTTGGATCACAGGCTTAACTGCCACCCAGAAGAGCAGAATCTGGTGGAAAGCACACTTTAAGGGGAGGATATAGTCAGATGTGGAACATTCTGATAACATGTTCAATGTCAGTGGTGGTGCATACCATCCTGAGCCCTGGGAACTAAGAAAGGGGTAGATGTCTGGGGAAGAGGCATGGATATGGGAGTTATCATTCTCTAGGTGCTGATTCAAAGCATGAGTGGGTAGAATTCACTAGAGAGGTACAGAAGAAGAAGAGTAGAACACAGCTTCCCAGCTACTGTGCTGTAGTATCCTGGGGTGCCTTGGATGGGTTACAAGTTTACAGACATATTGATTCCTTTAGTCCTGAGGCTGCCACTGAGTGTCCTGAAACCACAGAGCAGGGCTTGGGCCAGCAGAACCCCAGGACCAATATCCTAGGGCCACTAGCAGCTTTATCATTCCCCTTTCCTTCGTGTACTGTACAAACGTTATCGTCTTCTAAAGTGTTTCCTGATACGGAAAAACAAGTGAGATGTTAGTGTATTTCACCACCACCGAATGTATCTTCATTTGAGGGAAGGTAGATGAAAATAATCTTGAGAAGGAGCCAAGAGGGAAAGATCAGGGAGGGAGGGTCAAGGAGAACCTGGAGAGAGTGAATATCAAGGAAACTAAATGTTTAAATTTCCAGAATGAACCTTCTTGCTGGTGGTCAGTTACCAAAGCATGTCAGTTCATTTGCTTATCATCTGTGTCATTCATTTATTCATTCATTTATCATTCAGATGGTCACATGCATGTATCAAGCCCCTGTGAAGTGTCAGGTGCTGGACTTCCTGAACATTACTTATTCATTTGGTTCTGACTTACAGCATAGAAGAAATGAACATTGCAGCAAGCGACAGGGAAAATCAGTTCTTGTTGATTTAAAGATTTACATATCACCTTAGTATTCCTGTTATTTGGAGGAAAGTCCAGATGTACTCATGAGGCAGTTCCCAGAGATCAAGGGGATTCTTTCTGGCATCTTGTTGAGAACCCCCTTGAAAGGGTTCTTTATTCCTTCGGGAAAACTTGAGTGCATACTGTGGGCCAGACAGTGGGCTGACAATTCAGTAGACAAAACAGACAAAATCCTTGCCCTTATGGAGCTCACATTCTAGAGCTGAGAGATAGACTATAAGGAAATGAATAACTACAACGTATGGGATGTCAGATGACGATGAGTGTTACGGAGAAAGCTAAAGCCGGAGAGAAGAAGTGGCTGGGGAGAACCTGCAATTTAAAATAGTGCGGTCAGGGCAACTCCAACACATACTAAATGATAACAGGGAGGTCTCCTGAGTCAAAATGACCAAACTCAGCCAGTAACTCACGTGAAAAGCCAATGCATTGTTCCTTTCCCAAAGGAACTTATTTAAGAATGCTCTAGGGCCTGATTTTATATCCCAATGTTGGCCCATGAGTCCATGAGCTTTTTTTGTATTTGTATTAGTTAATGGCTAAACCTCTCTTTGCTCAGTATTCCAGAATTAATGCCTATCATCAAGCTGCCATGTGTTGAGCAAACGGAACATTAGAAGTGTCCCTAAAACAGTCTTAGGTCTCCTGTGGCTTTGAAATGGGATATTTTGAATATCTTAAATTTTACCCTCTGTACCGTCTCACCCATTTTGCATCCTTTTATTTCTGAAAAAAGGCCCACTGGCAATTTGATTTCCCCTGCTGACAGTATTCTCCCAGAGCCTGGTTACTTTCCTGGATGAGAGCTGGCTGAAGCTAAATCCTAATGTGTGGGCTTCACTGTTGCCTGAGTATCCTGGGAACTGGCTGGAAAGCCACTGATGGGAGCTGTGCTGTGGGGCGTCTGGGGCAGAAGGAGCAGCAGTTATTATGAGGTCCCTCTGGTCCTTTGAAAATTAGCCTCCCTTGGGTGGGATTCAAGACAGATGTGTATTGGACCAAGTTTGGCAATACAGGTGTACCTCATTTTACCTGTCGTGTACGTTCATGAAATAGTGAATGAAACGAAGTTTGGCAACTCAAATCCCATCTGAAATGGTCTAATGAAAAGCACTAAGTGAATCCTTTTGGAAACTGAATAATGAACTTCGAATTTATATTCGTACAAGACACAGATTTGTGTATTCGGAGTATGTCTGTTAGTGTTATATCTCTAATGAAAAATTTGGGAGCACCCAAATCGTGGACTGATCAATGTGATAGTTAAGGCCTTATTGCATGAGATGTTTCCTAGAACAGGGTTGTTGGCTAGAACGGGGGTCAGCAAACATCTAATGTAAAAAACCTAATAGTAAATATTTCTACTTACTATTTGCAGGTCATAGGGTATCTGTTGCAACCATTCAGCTCTTGCACTATACAAATGAATCAGCATGGCTGTGTTTCAATAAAACTTTATGGATACAGAAATTTGAATTTCATGTAGTTTTCAGATATCATGAAATATTCTTCTTCTTCTGTTTTTTTCCTTTCGACCATTTAATAATATAAAGCATATTCTTACTTTGCAGGGCATACAAAAGCAGATGGTGAACTGGATTTGGCCCATAGGATATAATTTGCCAAATCTTGAGCTGGAATGTAATGTTATTCAGGGTGCTGCTCACACATCATTTTCTCCAGGTTTACATGATTTTGTTGAGTGGAGGTTTGGGGCATTGTTTATATTTTTTATTTTATTTAGCCAGACATCATATAATTTCTTTTTGTTAAACATCTTTATTGAAGTATAATTGCTTTACAGTGTTCTGTTAGTTTCTTATGTAAACAAAGTTAATCAGCTGTATGTATACATATATCCCCATATCCCCTCCCTCTTGCGTCTCCCTCCCACCCTCCCTATCCCGCCCCAGTAGGTGGTCACAAAGCACCAAGCTGATCTCCCTGTGCTATGTGGCTGCTTCTCACTAGCTATCTATTTTACATTTGGTAGTGTAGATATGTCCATGCCACTCTCTGACTTCATCCCAGCTTACCCTTCCCCCTCCCTGTGTCCTCAAGTCCATTCCCTATGTCTGCATCTTTATTCCTGTCCTGCCCCTAGGTTCTTCAGAACCAATTTTTTCTCTTTTTTTTTAGATTCCATATATGTGTGTTAGCATACGGTATTTTTTGTTTTTCTCTTTCTGACTTACTTCACTCTGTATGACTGACTCTGGGTCCATCCACCTCACTACAAATAACTCAGTTTCATTTCTTTTTATGGCTGAGTAATATTCCATTGTATATATGTGCCACATCTTCTTTATCCATTCATCTGTCGACAGACACTTAGGTTGCTTCCATGTCCTGGCTGTTGTTAACAGAGCTGCAATGAACATTGTGGTACACGACTCTTTTTGAATTATGGTTTTCTCAGGGTATATGCCCAGTAGTGGGATTGCTGGGTCATATAGTAATTCTATTTTTAGTTTTTTAAGGAGCCTCCATACTGTTCTCCATAGTGGCTGTACCAGTTTACATTCCCACCAACAGTGCAAGAGGGTTCCCTTTTCTCCACATCCTCTCCAGCATTTATTGTTTGTAGATTTTTTGATGATGGCCATTCTGACTGGTGTGAGATGATACCTCACTGTAGTTTTGATTTGCATTTCTCTGATGAGTAGTGATGTCGAGCATCCTTTCATGTGTTTGTTGGCAATGTGTATATCTTCTTTGGAGAAATGTCTATTTCGGTCTTCTGCCCATTTTTGGATTGGGTTGTTTGTTTTTTTGATATTGAGCTGCATGAGCTGCTTGTAGATTTTGGAGATCAATCCTTTGTCAGTTGCTTCATTTGCAAATATTTTCTCCCATTCTGAGGGTTGTCTTTTTGTCTTGTTTATGGTTTCCTTTGCTCTGCAAAAGCTTTTAAGTTTCATTAGGTCCCATTTGTTTATTTTTGTTTTTAGTTTTATTACTCTAGGAGGTGAGTTAAAAAGGATCTTGCTGTGATTTATGTCATAGAGTGTTCTGCCTATGTTTTCCTCTAAGAGTTTGATAGTGTCTGGCCTTACATTTAGGTCTTTAATCCATTTTGAGTTTATTTTTGTGTATTGTGTTATGGAGTGTTCTAATTACATTCCTTTATATGTAGCTGTCCAGTTTTCCCAGCACCACTTATTGAAGAGGATGTCTTTTCTCCATTGTGTGTTCTTGCCTTCTTTATCAAATATAAGGTGACCATATGTGTGTGGGTTTATCTCTGGGCTTTCTGTCCTGGTCCACTGATCTATATTTCTGTTTTTGTGCCAGTACCATACTGTCTTGATTACCGTAGCTGTGTAGTATAGTCTGAAGTCTGGGAGCCTGATCCCTCCAGCTCTGTTTTTCTTTCTCAAGATTGCTTTGGCTATTTGGGGTCTTTTGTGTTTCCTTACAAATTGTGAAATATTTTGTTCTAGTTCTGTGAAAATGCCATTGGTAGTTTGATTGCATTGAATCTGTAGGTTGCTTTGGGTAGTATCTGACTCAGTTTCTTCACCTAATAAATGGCGAGGATGAAACTTGCCTCAAGTCGGTGGTAGGAAGATTAAATTATCTGAAGTCATAATGCAGGCAACACAGTTCTTATACATAGTAATCACTCAGTAAATTAAAATTCAGTGTATGATAGTAGATGCTTAATAAAAAGTAACATCTGCTAATTTCCCCTCTCGTTGGAAAAATGTGCTGCTCTTGGAGATTACACTGAGGGTTAGCAGGTATGTGGCTTACAAATATGAGGACGATTTGTAGGCAACACCATCTTCCTTCTTTCTGTTTTGGGTTGTCTCTTTCCCTCTGTTCCTGCTTCCAGAAAATTTGCCCCTTTTGAGTATTTCTGGGTATTCATGACTTGGCCATGGATCTGGCAGTATGCCTTGGCCTTCCCTGTCCATGGATGTTTTAACTTGCCATGCTGATTTAGGTCCCAGCTGCATGGGAGACCTCCTAATTTTATTAGCCAATTTATCAGGCAGCCAATTTCTCTTCGACAGGGGACCACTTCGTTCTCTTTTACCAATCACAAGGGCTTCTGAACTTTTGGTTGCTGTTTGTTATCATTACATTATAAAGGGCACAGTTTGAAGGGCTGTTTCTTCCCTGACACTTTTCTTTTCCTCTTCCTTGAATATATATGTTAGGTCACTTTGATACATTTTTAAATAGGTAGAAAAACTTCACCATGGAGAACTCTATCCTAGATTGGAGACAGAATATGAGTACATGGTGGAGCATACCAGTCAGTTTCACAGCAGGATGATGAGAGCAACTGTGGAAAATAGAGCTCATGCAGGAATCTACAGGTAGACTACAAAGTAGGAAAGTCTGAAGATCTCAAAGACAGTGACATCTGCCTAAGAGGAGACAAAGTGGAGCTTGCTTTTTATCACTCACTTTTGCAGGTGAGGTGCAGCTATAACAGCTGTGGTTCTACTGCGTGTGTGTGTATGTATATATGTATCTATTATCTATATGTCTATTATGCATATAATTTCTATATGTATAATTTTTAGTATAAGAAAAAATAACAAAAACCCCAAATACTATATATATATATATATATATATATATATGTATTATACAGAATAGACAGTGAAGCCAATACCAAGGGGTAACATAAAATATTAAGTGTGGGCTCCCTACTGTCCAGGGGCCTGAGGCAATAAAGATGAGTGAGGAGGTGGTACTAGGGACTGCTGTTTTATGGCCACCAACAAGGAATTGCTTTACTTCAACATTCCTTCCAAGTTTGATCATTTCTTTTTGCTGTAGAAGTGGTTTTAGAGTAGATTCCTGTCCACTGATGGCTGGATTATCGTTAAGAATTATTTTCACCAAGCCTATAAATGCTGAACCTCTACTCTCAGATCATGGAAGGCTGTTTCAGGTTTAGTAATTTGGAGGTTACATTTGCAAGCTTCCTTGTGTTCTGTATCAAACTTCCAGTTCAACTTGGGAAAGAAGAATCAACTGAGAGTCCTATCTAGTTAGTGTTGGGAAAAAACTCTCAAGAATAATAAAAGATGGAGTTGCTTGAAACTTAGCAAACAAAAGAGTAGTGTTATGATAAAAGAAAAATAGTCCAGAAAATAATAAATGTTCCTGAGGATGTGGAGAAATAGGAACTCCTGTGCATAGCTGGTGGGCATGTAAAATGGCGCTGTTGCTATGGAAAACCAGGGTGGCTGTTTCTCAAAAAAACGAAACATAAAATTGCCATATGATCCAGCAATTCCATTTCTGGGTGTGTATCCAAAAGAGTTGGTAGCAGGGCCTCAGATATTTGTACACCCATATTCATAGCGGCGTTATTCACAATAGCCCAAAGGTGGAAGAAACCCACATTTCCATCAGTGGATAAATGAGTAAACAAAATGTGTTATATACATACAATGGACTATTATTCAGCCTTAAGAGGGAAGGAAATTCTGACACATGCTGCAACATGGATGGACCTGGAAGGCATATACTAATTGAAATAAGCCAGTAATAAAAGGACAAATACTTTATGATTTCACTTATATGAGGTACCACGAGTAAGTAGTCAAATTCCAAGAGACAGAAAGTAGATTGGTGGTTGCCAGGGACTGAGGGGAGAATAGGGCGGGGAGTTCTTTTTTAATGGGTACATAGTTTCAGTATGGGAAGAAGAAAAGAGTTCTGGAGATGGGTGGTGTTGATGATTGCCCCAAAATGTGAATATACTTAGTGCCAATGAAGTGTACACTTAAAAATGGGTAAAAAGGTAAATTTTATGTTTATATATATATATATATATATGTAAAAAACCACAGTGCAAGCAAATAAGAGAGAGAGAAGAAAAGAAAGAAGGAGGAGTGGGGGAGAGAGAGAGAGAGGAAGGAAGGAAGGAAGGAAGGAAAAGAAAAATGTCCTAAACCAGAAAATGTTTAGTCATACAGACAATGGAACAGGAGCATGATGTCCAGAATCAGGCTAAAGCCAAATTCCCCATAGGAAATTCTTTTTGTTTAGTGTTTTTGCAAGTTGGGATTAAATATTTCATCCCTACCTCCCTTCCATGGGTAGAGAGCTGGGTTTAGGCAGGGAAAAAAAAAAATCACTGTGCAACAATCCATTGTTAAAAAATATGTTCTTTTTGTTCAGGACATAGCATATATATTGCTGGATATAATGTGATACTGAATGCCGCTGTGCATGGTACATAAGAACCAGGAAATTCTGTTCTAGAATAACTTGGTATGCTGAATGATCAAGGAGTTTCCAGTAGGAAAAAGACTTGCCTGGTGCAGTCATGTTCTCCGTGTTGCCAATCTCCATTGCAAACACTCATCTCCCTCACTTCTTCTCAAATGTCAAACTGCAAGCCTACTCCCACCTACTTATCACCTGTCTTTAAAAACATTTTGTTTTACTCTAAGGTTGGTGTGGAATATCTGATGAGAAAGCTGTAGGTCTTCATTTGTAGTGAGAAGATATTATCTTCATGTTCAAAAAGCCTTTGATTTTCCCTGGTTGTTCTGACCAGTTGACATAATCATGAGATGCAGCCTCGCTCCCAGCTTTGAAAACAAGTGTCGGGAGGAGGGAAACAAGAGTGCACGCATCTTATGCTTTCTTTCATTACTTCCTCTCTCTCTCCCTCTTTCTCCCTCTTCTTTTTTTTTTTTTAAGTAAAGATTGGTTTAACGGAAGAATAAATAAGAGTGAAAGAAATGGTAGTAAAGAGAAGGGTAAGGGTGGAGAAAAACACCAGGGTGTTTTTATTTCATTTTATTTTTTCTATTTAGCACTCTGGGAAGTTTTGAAGGGGAAAAAGAAAGATTTAAGAAGTGATACTTTTGAACTTCAGCCAAAAGTAAGCCATCAAAATGGGACACTGTCTCTTTAAGTGCAAGTCTGCACAAACGAAAGGAAATTAATTAAGTATCCGACGCTAGTATGGCGCCATGGAAAGAATACACAATCTGGGTCCAGCATGCCAAATCTGAAATGAAAATGAAGGTGATCCGTCATATTTGACTGTTTTTTTAAGACAGAATATATATTTTTGAAAGTTGACTAAGCAATTACCCAAATTAAAGAAGCTGGAAAAGCAAACAGTGGTAAAAATGCTTTAATTTTTTAGAAGGTAAATTCGTTTCAAAATGTGTGCCTTTTATTATCGTAATACCAAAGAGAAAGAAAGAAAAAAAGCCAGGGAGTTCCTTAACTCCTTAATGCGGCATCTAGGAGAATTTATTTACTGCCTCTGCCAATGGTAAATTTTCCAAACTTAAGGAAAACTTAAGAAGGCTCAGGCTCTGCTTCTAAGCTCTCAGGAAGAGACGCTTAGTATATGTTTCTGAATCTGAGATTTGTTCAAGGTATTCTTCCTTTATTATGCCTGGGTCTCCACACTTCACTTGCTTGCCTTACCTGTTGTCAGCGGGCAGATGGATTCACTGCGTATCAGCAGTCCCTACCCTCTGGACCACTCAGCTTGGGCCCTGCCACTTGGCAGGTGAGGACAGTCTGGCATTGCCGTGTTTCTGTATTAGTCTTTGGTAAAGGCTAAGAGAAGGGATGAAAGGTCTTTGGCTAGAAAAGGCTACACCCAGAGGACAAGAGAATCATGTGCCGAGTGGATTGTGCCACCTGGTCTTTTATGTCCTTCTTCGGCTTGGAAGAGGACATCAGAGATCAGGCTACTGGGAGCTCCATCGTATTTCTCAATATCCCAGAGCTTTCCCCGATATAGTAGGTGGAAGTAGCTATCAGGAGATGCCTTCCAAAACAAATACAGTATTTACGGAGATTGTTGAAGAGAAGGCTATTTTAGGTTGGACTCTCTTGGGTGCAACAGACATGACAGATGGTCTTGAGACAAAAAGTAGTTTGTTGTCTTTGATAAGTTGCAAGATCTACCAAAGATCTGGCTCCAACCATGGTTAAATTCAATACTTAGCTATATGTGGTGTTGACTGGAGTCTCCACTTCCTATTTTTGGTGGTTCTTTCTCATTGTGGAGCTTTACCTTCCCTCCTGTAAGTCTAGTGAGAAAGAAGTTGTTTTTGAGATATCAAAGAAAGGCTTTGGAAATTTGCTGACCTTGACTGGTCTAACTTGGGGCATGTACCCACTTATAAATTTTTCACTGTGTCCAGGGACATGAGATGGCCACAGAGAATTACCTTTGTCATATGTTTCAGAAGCTTGGAGCAGAATTGGCTTCATCAAAAGTGCCTGGGGGAAGAGAGTTTGCCTTGACTGATTACTACAAGATAGAGGTAATATTAGGAGTGGCAAAAATAAAAATGCTTGCCTTCTAAGTGACCTTAGGCATCATTACATGTTTTAAATTGCCAGTAATTTTTTCACAACAAGTTCAGAGAGTTAGGGATGGAGGCAACAAGCTCCCATCAGCAAACACAATGTGGAAGGATGGTTATTGTAGGGAAGTTGCCGGGAGCTGGCTTTGTGATGTTACCAGCCCCTGATTTAGAGCCAAGCAGGCCTGGGTTTGTGTATCAGCCCAGCACTCTCTAGATGTACAATCTTGGTCAAGTTATGTAGCCTCTCTGATCCTTGGTTACATCACTTGTAAAGTGAGGACAGCACTACCTACCTTGTTGGGTGGGTTAGTTTCCTAGGGCTGCTGTAACAAATTACAACAAATTGATTGGTTTAAAACAACAGAAATTTATTCTCTCATAGTTCTGTAGACTAGAGGTCCCAAAATCGAGGTACTGGCACAGCCATTCTACCTGAAGGCTATAGGGAATTAACTGCTCCATGCCTTTCTCTTAGCTTCTGGTGCCAGCAATCCTTGGTGTTCCTCGACTTGTACACACATCACTCCAGTCTGTGTCTCTGTTGTCACCTGGTATTCTCCCTGTGTGTTTGTGTCTCTTCTCTTCTTACAAGGACACCAGTTATATTGGATTAGGGTCTACTCTAATTCAGAATGACCTCATTTTTTAATATTGAGACATAATTGACATATGCCATTGTGTCAGTTTAAGGTATACAATGTATTGATTTGATAAATTTATATATTGTGATATAATTACCACCATAGCTTAGCATTAGCTAATACCACTATCATGTCACATAATTATTATTTCTTTTTTTGTGCTGAGTACAACTAAGATGTAGTCTCTTAGCAACTTTGAAGCATATATATAATACAGTATTGTTGACCGTAATCACTGTGCTATGCATTAGATCTCTAGGACTTACCTACTAGTTTTGGGTTTATACTCTTAAACAGTATCTCCCCAATTCCCCCATCCTCCAGCTCCTAGTAACCACCCTTCTACTCCTTATTTTTATGAGTTTGGCTTTTTTAGATTCCACATGTAAGTAATACTGAACTTCTGGCTGTATATCCAAAGGAAATGAAAACAGGATATTGGAAAGATATCTTCACTTCCATGTTTATTGCAGTATTATTCACAATAGCCAAGATATGAAAACAACCTAAGTGTCTGTCAACAAATGAATGGATAGAGAAGAGATATATGTATATGTATATATATGTGTGTGTGTGTATGTGTGTGTGTATATACACACACATACACATGCACACTCATAACGGATGTTATTCAGCCATGAGAAGGAAGGAAATCTTGCCTTTTGGGACCACAGGGATGGACCCTGAGGGCATTATGCTAAGTGAGCTAAGTCAGACAAAGACCAATACTGTATGACCTCATTTTAATTTGATTATCTTTGCAAACACCCTATTTCCAAATAAGGTTACATTCACAGGTACTGGGGGTTAGAGCTTCAACAATTTTGGAAGAAATAATTTAACCCATAACATAAGGTTACTGTAATTATTTCATGAGATGATGCATTTAACCGCCATTATTAGCTGGGTTCCCAAGCCAGACATTCACAACTTGCGATGTTAGAATAGAAGAGGATTAAAAAACAAGTTTTATGAAGTATAACAAATACACAGAAACATGTTCAGAGTTTAAGTATAACCTCAGCAGATTTTCAAACTGAGTACAACCATGTAAATAGCACCCAGATCAAGAAGTAGGACATTGACAGGGCACATCCATGGGCCATAAGCTATGCATATGTTTAGCCTCAGCAGATAAGACGAAACAGGATACCAAAGAGACTGTACCAATTTATACTCCCACATCAAGGTGTGAGTTCCAGTTGTGCAACATTCAGGAGAGGAATCTTATAAGTGTTTCTTTTATTCTTTCCTTGATGTCTAAAAATCTTATCAAGATCTATGAAAAGTCCACCAAAGAAAATCTTTCTCTTAAGATATATATATATATTTTTTTTAATGGAGAGGATGCCTAACACAGCTTCTGGAACTTGAGTCTAGTTGGTCTTTTGCAAACTTATATAACTTCCTCACATCACTACATGACTTACCCGATTTCCTGGGATTTAAGGTTCTTGGAGGCTTGGGATATCCTTTTTCTTTATCTTTGTGACTTTTAATTTAAATATAGATGACTCATTTTTATTTGGACCTGGGAAGAAGGGACATAAAATATATTGGTGCATTAATGGTTTATAACTAGAGAGTCTGAGATCCAGAGAAGACAAATATGTTGCCTAAGGTCAGCTAACATGTGTCAGTGACTGAACTGGGGTTAGAAATCTTGAGTGTAGCTAGGTGACTTTTAAACTTAAACACGCATGTGTTTCCATCTACTTGAGTCTTCTTGTATATGATCCAAGGGATCACACAGTTATTAACTCAGGAAAGTTTCTTCTTTTATTTTCATATGCTGGAGTAATGTATGCAGATAGTTGAAAATATAAGAAGCTGTATCAGGACTTTGCCATGCTGATTGCTACCATTCTCTTCAGGTCTGTGATTTGACATGCTACTGATCTCTTCTTGGTTTGCTTCCACAGTCCAGTTGTGTTAATCCTCTTTTCACTGCTCCAGAAAACTTAAAGGAACAGAATTGTTTTCACTTATCTTTTCCAGAACCTGTAGGACTGTGAAGAAAATCACAAATAGGACTTTAACTGGCTTTAACCATAGAAAGAACCACACAAAGAAGGAGATAATTTTAAATGGGCACAGGTACAGACTTCTGAGATGCTGCTTCTTACAAATTCAGTGTATGAAGAGGATGCCCATAGGCGTAATGGAAATAGCAATAATTTTGAAATCAATATAGGGGAGTTCAAATCCAGGTTTTGCACCTTGCACCTTTGCACAACCTCAATTTTGTCATCTTTATAATGGTGACAAAGTTGTAAGAATTAGAGATAGTATATATTAAACAGCCTGATATCTTACAGTGAGTGGAAATCACTGAATTTTAGCCATCTTTATTACTATTATTATTATTGAAGTAAGGTATATTCCTGACACATTGATGTATTTTATATCATTAGAGCAATGTGCTTATTAAGCTTTGTAGAAACTTCCTAAAACAAAATAAAGCAGGTGCATGAACAGCCTTTTCCCTAAATGGCCTAACACTTAATGTGATATTAGCACAGATGTTAGAAGAACCACAAACTGGTTGTAAGTGTACTTTTTGAACAGAAATATGCTGGAACAGTGGTTCCCAAGCCCCGGTGAGTGTGAGTATCCTCTAGAACTTTTAAAAACATACAACATTCTGGGCACCTTCCCTGAAATATTGATGGATATGCCAGCGAGGTGCCCAGCTCTTGAGCCAGAGTGCCTAGACGTGGATTCCAACTCTTCCATTACTAGCTAGGTCACTTTGTGGAGTTAATTTAATTTTCCTGCCTGAGTTTTCCCATCTGTAGCATAGAAATAACACTTATATTTGCCTGGTACATAGGAAGAACTCAAAAAATGCTTGCTTTCATTAGGAGGCCTGAGTCTGTATTAAAAACAAAACAAACTTGTCTGACAGGTCTGGGATTCAGCCTTGTTTGAGAAACACTGACCTAGAGAATGTAATATGGTATTCCGGATAAAAATATTATACTTCAAACTATAGCTTCTTAAATTCTTCGCTCTTTCTGAGGTCTAAAGAAAATTGAGGTGTTTGAAATTGAGAGAATGAGAGATCCCGTTGTCTTGAGGAAAGTTAAATTATATATGTAGTTTGAAATATATATATATATATGTGTGTGTGTGTGTGTGTGTGTGTGTATAAAATTTTCTATTTGCAGGATTATTTATCCATATGTAGTTCTGTCCTTTATTTAATTACATTGAAATGACCTCCTTAAAAAGAAAGAAGAATGAGGGAGAAACAGTGATATATTTCAAGTTACAAGTTCAGCATTATACACTTTCCAGAATTCAAAAGTTGATTTTCCCTAATGGCAGAGGCCACTTAACCCAAATGTCAGTTGCATTAGTTTTTAGGACATGTCCTGACATTTGCATTAGGGATTAATGAAACTTCAGCTTAATATTTGAAGTATTAGCATCATTTCCCTTTTGTGGCTCTCTGGCTCAGAATTTTTGCACTGTTTCTGATTACTAGGTTCTGCCTTTTCTCTTCCTTCGGTGCCAGCTCTGGAATAGGGATTCCTGTCTCGGTTTCCCTGTTTGAATCCTTGTCTTAGTTTTCCTGCCCCAGAGCGTATAGATTTGCCACAAGTTGTTTTTCAAATTTCCAGTGCTCTTTCCTGTACCCCACCCTCGGGTGGAGTCCTCAACCTATTTAGATTTCCCTGTCTGCCTGAATATTTGACCATTATCTGCTCTCACATCCACTGGCTTCATGTTTTGTCTACATTTTATGATTTTAGTTTTTTGAGTCTACTTTTTTTTTTTTTTAACTTAATCAGTCTACCTAAAGTTCTTTCAATCTTGTGTGTCTAACTATTAGCCTTATTGATTTTCTTGACTGCTTTTCTATTTTTATCAATATTTTACTTATTTCTGTGCTACTCCTTATTATTTCCTTTGTTTTGTTTACTTTGGGTTGAGTTTATTCCTCTTGTTCCAGTTACTTAAAGTGGAAGATTCAATTATTAATTGAGATTGTTCTTTTTTAAATATAAGCATATACAGCTATAAATGTCTTTCTGCTTTAAATTTTCCCTATATGCTATACTATGTTGTAACATTTGCATTCATCTCAAAGTATTTTACAATTTCTCTTTTGACTTCTTCTTTGACACATTGGTTATTTATGTTTGTTACTTTCGACATATTTGTGAGTTTCCTAATTTCCATACGTTATTGATTTCTCATTTAATTCTGTGTGGTCAAAGAACATACATTTTATGATTTCAGCCCTTTTAAATTCATTGAGGTTTGTTTTATGACCTAGCATGTCCTGCAGAATATTCCATACCGTTTTGAAAGTGATGCGTTTTCTGCTGTTCTTGAGGGCAGTGTTCTAGTAGGTCTCCTAGGTTTATTTGCTTCATGTTGTTGTTCAGGTCTTCTATACCATTGTTGATTTTCTGGCTCATTGTTCTATCCGTTATTTGAAGAGGGTGTTGACATCTCCAACTATTATTGTTGAATTGTTTATTTTCCTTTCAATTCTGTCTTTTTTTTCCCTTGCTTTATGCATTTTGAGGCTCTGTTGTTAGGTGCATATATGTTTATGATTGTTATATCTTCCTGATAGATTAAAGTCTTTTCATTATAAAATCTCCCCCTTTATATCTAGTAATGTTTTCACTTTTAAGTTAATTTTTGTCTGATATTTGTATACCAGTATATATTAATATATCACTTCAGCTCTCTTATGGCTGCTATTTGCATAGTATATCTCTTTTTCCCCCCATTCTTTTACTTATATTTTTGAATCTAAAGTATATCTCCTATATACAGCATATAGTTGAATCTTGTTGGATTTTTGTCCCAATGTGATAGTCTTTGCCTCTTGATTGGACTGTTTAATCTACTTATATTTAATGATATTAATGATGTGATAAATTACTTCCTTTGCTTTTTGTTTTCTGTATGTCTCAAGAAGTTTTTGTTTCTCTGTTTCTCCTTTATTGCCTTCTTTTGCATTAAGTGGATATTTTCTAGTAAAATTTTTAATCCCTTTAGAAATTTTAAACTGTTTAAAAATTTATGTATCTTAATGTATCAGAATTTACTCCAGATTTATAATCATTTAATTCCAGTGAGATATAGAAACTTTACTTCTACGTAGCTTTATTTCTCTGTAATCTTCTTTCCTTTTTTGTGCTGTTATTTCACATATAGTATCCTTATATATGTTACTATGCATTGTTATAATTATTTCTAGACTAGTTCAGGAAAGTCTGTTTCCTCCACAGCACGCAACCACTGATGTTACTTCTCAGAGAGGGCAGCTTTGGGAGATTATGGCATAATCTCCCTGACAAACAGGGTTAACTATGGTTTTACCCAGGCTATCCCCTTCCCTGACCTGTCCCTTCAGCTTCTGGCTGGTCTGCCTCTATTGATATCACACCCAGCTGTTAGCTTCCCCTCACTGGTTGATTGTTTTATTGTTTTGAACAACATGCTCTGCCTTAAATTGATCCAAAGTCTAATCCAATAAATTCAGGCATTTCTTCCAGGTTAGTGTGTTGCCAGTCTTTGAGGCTTGCTCCAACTGGAGGAGAAGTCTTCTGAACTATTTTTACCCTGGTTCTCTCTGTTAAGCTTCTAGGGTTCTACTGCTTCACTTTCTGCTGTCACTCATCTATCAGTGTCCTCTTTATTGCCCACTGCTAACATCTCCATTGTTCTAGACGGAGTCCTTAGGCATAAACTTCTCCGTAGTCTGTTCCATATAATGTCAGTCCCCTTAGAAGATTTACAGAGCTCTCTATTCTTATGAACTGCCTATCCCTCCATCCGCCCCCACCCCCTGGGAAGAATCTTTGCATGCCTGCTCTGGAGTTGGGAAAAGGAACAGCAGCCCGCTTCTTCCACTTCTGCACTTGCCAGGTGTGGTCGCCCCTGGTCATCTTGACTAGCCCCTCCATGTATGGAGCCTCTGCTCCGTGAGCAGGTGATGGGAGGGAAGATCAGAGCCCAGTATTCTTATTAGTCTACCAGGTCTTTAGTAGACCTTCCACCTGTTGCACCCCAGTTCTTTCAACTCTGTCTTCCTGGAATAGTTCTGAGATATGGTGCTAGGGAGTTTGAGAGATGCCAGTGACCTGTCTCTTCTGGGGTAAAACTGCAGCAATAGACTGGGAACTGAAGGGGAGAGGAAATTCCATCTTCATGGCTACCACTGTCCAGAGTATGCTTCTGTCACACTAAGATGCGGGGGAGGGGTGTCATGGCTCAGATGCCACACGTTTTCACTGTTTTGCTGAGATTCAGTAAATTTTTGAATAAATTGGTTTCAACTTCTGGAGATTTTACATTAAAAAATAATTTTCACCAATTAAAATGGTTGTTTCTCTGGGGAGAGAGCCTGCCAGCTCTTCACACTGCCATTCTAGAAGTCCTAACCCTCTCGTATTCTTTTTCTTACATCAACGTAATTTCTTTTTGACTTGATGCCACTAATTGCCCTTTGCCAGGTCTAATTTTCTTTTGAGCATGTGCTGTGAGAATAAGAATGCTGACGGTAATCACAGCACTGTGCGTTAGCTCTCTAGATCTGAGGCCCTTCCTGCCTGATGGAGGGGTGAGGTTTCTCTACTCAAGCTCCGCTAAAGGCCTAAACAGGAAATGCTTACTATTACCCAGAGAAACATGCCATAAGCTGAATCCCTATCACTAGGCTTGTACTACAGAATTTTCCAAGCAAATAGCTTCCCTGACTTTCTCCAGGCTTCTGTCTGTACAGTGTCTGTGTTACTTTATTTCTTGACTGTGCTCAGATAGTGAAGGGACAACTCAGGGGACTGTCTGTAGGGAAGTTGTTCAGTAATGTGTTGGAGGAGGGGGTGCATTAAGAGGAATCTGCTGAGAAGCAGTTTAAAGTCACTGGCCCAAGCGCACCACAGATCTGTTCCAGATCTGGCCTCTTTCCTCTCTAGGGACCAAAGGAATATATAAAATATATTCTTTTTAGTGTTGCCATCCTCCCCAGTAGCTAAATACCACACAATTGATAGAAATGGAAATAAATCAGTGGATTACGAAGATATTTAGGGCCCTGTAGGACCCTGTAATGAAATGGGTATGGAGGGATGTGAGGAATGGGGATGTGTCAAGAGTGACTCAGTTGTAGGATTGCGCAACAGTATATGAAATATCCTGTGGACAGAATGAGAGAAAGGGGGGGAGGGGGCAGGGGCGAGAGTGCGCCAGATATCCCCAGGGACTGGAAGCTGTGGGGAAGCGATGAGCCCACGAAGAAATTGAGAAATGGAGGTGGAAGAAAGAATTTCAGGAGGTTCTGGGGTAAGATAGTGTTTTACATGAGGAAAGTGGTCAAAAGTACGATTTGCTATTGAGAAGTTATGATAGAAGAGGGCTGAAAAGGACCATCTGATTGTGTGGCCTGGAAGTACTCGGTGACTCTGCTAGGAATTGTCTGTGTGAGGGACGGGGAAGACTTGTATTACAGACGGCTGAGGAATGAATGGCAGTTGACTTGGTGGGATAGGCAGGTGTAGGCAAGAGATGACTGATACAAACTCCTCTTCCTTCTGAACTCAGGGGAGACATTTAGAGAGCAGGAAGGAGCTGAAGGAGTGAGGAGTTAGGTCTTAACTGTGGAGAGAAAGTTCATCCCAAGGTAGGGCTGAGGGTATTAAAGACTAATTCATCTACTGTGCATGGGCTGAGCACAGAGTAAAACATATTGGAACTAGACAGGTATCCTGGCCCTGACATTTGTTACCTGTGTGACTCTCTGCAAGCAAGACATTTAATCCCCATGTGCCTCGGTTTCCTGAGATGAGAGGTAGTAAACCTACTCTGAAAATTTCCCATGACAAATGAAATTGTGTATGTCCATCAATAGGTGCATAAGTGTTAATCAGTGTTTCCTTCCTTCCTTGCCCCATTTTACTTACCCTACTTAATTTCAAATGTATATGAAGATATTATTAATATTTTGTTCTGTACACAGCCACCTTTGCAAGAACACAGGTTATCCAGACAATAAACAGTATTTATTGAGCATCTGTATGAACAAAGAGAAACTTTGCATGCGTGGTTCAAACATGGAAGTGACACAGATTTATATTTAAATACAATTACTGCATTTCAGTTGTGGGGGAAAAAGCTATATAAGAGAGAGTGTAGGAGCATATGCAGTGATCTAGGCTACATAGGATAGTAACCTGTGGATGAGGATTGTTGTGGAGAAGAGGGAGGTGAATTGATTTGGGAAATTTTATATGGGAGAGTGGACAGACATGGAAATTAACTAGGACCAGTGGGTAAATGGAAAGAATAAGACAAAGATGATGCTAAAAGTTTTGACTGGGGCACCTGGAGGGATGAGCAAGTAGTGTCACTCACTGAGAATCATCTTGACTGGCGACTGTTCTGACAAAGCTGTATGTTGAGCAGGACAGAGCATCAGCGACACCCTCCGTGTAACTTCAGAGTATTTCTAACAGTGAGCGGTGTAGAACTAGACGAATGCTTGATGTAATCTATACAAGAGAATGTGAAATATATGAAAGGTCTATACAATAGACAATAACGCACTAAGGTGTTCCAGAGCCAATTATGGCCATATTCTGTTTCACAGAAAATTTTTCTATGAATACTGCCAATCACGTAAAAACTCCATGCGTTTTGACACGTGTCACTTATAGAAAAAGTTACTACAGGAAGTTAGCAGCCTTCCCCATGTCTCTCCAGACGTTGAAAGCTCAGCTGTGGCTCAGACTGGGGGCAAACAGTAGGAACAACATAAGATTCCATTGAGTGCTTTTTCTTCTGTCTGTGTTTTGACTGTCATCCTTTCAGCTTGTAACAAAAGGAATGGGTTTTCCTGTGGTTAGATGGGCCTGGGAGGTTTGAAAAGTAAATCATTAAAGGGTTTCATGATGAGATTGGAATATATTATTGATATGCTGAACACCACATGGGTATAAAACAAAAGCAAAGCAAACAGGGAATGTCTCCCCACTGACCCAAGTGAGGAATTTCCAGATGCTGTCACAGCAGGCTCCAAGGATGGAACCTTTGCTGCTTCCAGGAGGTCAAATTTGTGACCTTTCCTGGAGACACACACACACACACACACACACTTTTAAATTTGGTGTTTTAAGCTTCTAATAGCATCTGTTGCTTTCCTGCCTTGATTGGACTTTGGACAATTAAATTGAATTTCAGACTACATAGGTGATTTGAAGAGACAGAAGAATTTCCTTCTGCCAGAGGGAGAATAATTTCTACATTAAAATCATGATAGACAACATTGAGGGGTTTTTTTGTTTTTTTTGTTTTTAATGGTTCACAGTCTAAGAGAACATCAGAATTAGAAGGGAAATCTGAGAGCAAACCCTCAATTTTGCAGATGTAAAGTAGCAGAAGGTATAAGTGACTTATCACTCCCAAGCTCAGGCAACTGCTTAGTGGCAGAGCACAGATAAAAAAGTCTTCCTATTTCCTTTCTGTATGCATTTTATCATATTGTGTTATCTCTTTTTCATTTTTTCTTAATGATGATCTGAAAAATGGTATAAATACTCCCAGACAGAGAACAATTTGGGAGTTATTTCTTCATTCCCTTTGTTTTCCCTATAAAAGTTTTATGCCAGGTTTTGCTTACTTTAGATGATTTCAAATTCTGGGTAACCGATCATTGATGGGATCCATGTTCTACAAGCATACCATGTGACAGAGGAAAAGCCATCCAGGGTCTTAAAAATGGATTTCTACCTATGGAGTTCAGTGGTTTAGTTATCTGGGATTAAACACAATTGCTTTTCTGTTTTATTTGCTAGAATATGCAAGCTTTAACGTTAGAATATGCATGTTTGAAGGAGGGTCATTGTACCTTAGAACTGTGTTCTTTCCATCATAAAATTTTCCTTAAGTATATTTATTTCTAAAATGCATTAAGTATATTTATTTTCTAAAACATAGTTTATGGCAAAATACACAAAAATAAAATAAATACACACGAGGTAGAAAGAAAGAACGTGGGTTTTTGGATAAGGATAAACCTGGTTTCAAATCCTGGCTCCTCTGCTTCCCAACTTTGAGAAACTGAGTAGGCAAATCCACATCTCAGGATGTGGACCCCATAGCATGTTGTAAAGATGAAATAAAATAAGGCATTTGAAGGACTCACACATTGTAGGCAGTTGGTAAGAGGAATAATAATACAGCTATTTAAGCAGTTCATTCCTTTGCTTGGTTTAATATTCCATCACAGTTCTAAGAGCTACATTTGGGTTAAGTCATGCTGTGTGAGAAATTAATAATAAAAGTGCTTTGAAAGGAAAAATACTGTCTAATATAAAGTAAAATTAAATGAGGTAGTGATGGTCATCCTTTTGGCATTCATGAAATATTTAGATTACTTTTCAGCACTATTCCAGTCTGGAGAGAACATGGATGCGAACGGAACTTCTAAGGAATCGTAGTTTCCCCGTTTAACTCTGTTAGACATTTCAGTCCTTAACCTCATGGCTTTAATGTAGGCTGGTCAGTTCTGATGCTCTGTCACAGCACGTCTTGACTGCACAAAGGACCATAGTTGCCTTTCAGAGCTTGAGGCACGTGCATGGCCTGTCAGTGTCGGTGAGGAAAGGGCTCTAAATCATAAGAGCTGGTCAGCACTCTCAGTGATTCAATCTGAATCTCTCATTTTACAGAGATGGACATGAGCGTATACAAGTTCCATTTGAGAAGTCAGTGAATAGATTTGGGATCTAGCAGATAGATGTTGAATAAATATTTGTCCAATTAAAGAAAGTGTGTATCTTTTGGACCTAAGTAGATTGTTTTGAGGTGAAGCAGGTTAAGCAAATTATCAAAAAATGTGAAATGACAATGTGTTCAGATTTTTAAAAATTCCTGTCTTTAGTTTTAATTTCTCTGGGCATGTACCTTTGTTTTCCTTGACCTTAATTTTCTTTCAACATGTAGATGATAGATAGACAATTCCAAAACAATGGCAGATCTTTTTTGTTCGTCCCTTACTAACACAACTGCACCAGACAAATGCCGCCCTGTTTCTCCCCCAGGCCCCCACCACCCTGCCCCATGGGTGAGTAGTTTTTTCCTTCCACAGATTAAAAATTAATCTCAAGATTAAAGCATGCATTTTAGCTCTTAGTTCCATTGATTTAGCAGTTTTTTTTTTTTTTTTCTAACATGGTCCAGCTCAGTATAATTTGCATTTTTTGGTGACTTTTCTTAAATTATTGATTCATCTGGTTTAGGATCTTGCTTTGGGTCTTTTCATGCAACAGCTTTTTAGAGTGGTCTAAGTGGGAACATAAAGGGGCTATTTTAGACACATTTTAATCTTAGCCCAAAGCATCTAGAAGCTTCTGAGTGAGTACATTCCCACAAGTGTCATAGTTTTTATGTAACCATTTAAATGGAAAAAAAACAAGTAAATACCAGCCATGGGATACTTACACACCTAGACCTAGACTGTGTAAGAGAGGAAGAAATGGTGTTTTTTTCCGCACCTCGCTGAAGCTGCATTATCACTGAGGCACTACATAACTTCTGTCATGTGCAGTGAAACCAGGGCCTGATCCAGAAGCCAAATGTGAATTCTGATCCTCGTAGACATACAAGTTGTATCTCAGGAGGTGCTGGAGTTCGTTAACGTTTTCTTCATAGAATATGCTGTAACCGGAAAACTCATACCATTGTTGAATTTGTGAACCAAATTCAATAAAATGTCTTTAGACTTTTACAGTTACTTAAGAGGGGGGTTAAATTTTATAGACAGAAATGCTTGGATTTTTCTTTTCTTTTCCTTTTAATGATTCCAAGGTCATGCTAAACGATGCAGTTGAACCTTTAAAATGTTTATTTGTTTATGGAAGTTTTCCAAATATTAGTTGATGGGAATGAGATGAGTGAAATATCTAAACACATGAGTGGCTCTTTTACTTATTTATATGTTTACATATTTTATATTTTTAATATTCTGGATATTAGGAATCACGGAGTCATGTCCAGCGTGTGTTGGCAGAGATTCGTTTGTACCTAGGACAAGTAATAAAAAATTTAAGCAGATTAATGGACACTCTATTCCTCTTTCTTTTTCTTTTTCCAATTTAAATTGTAAACAGTATATCCTATGAGGAACTGGAGAAGCAGTGAGTAGTCCAAAGCAAATAATTACCTTTTCTTTCTGTTTACAGCGAGGTTCAGAGAGCCCTTCTTTTTCATTTTCATTAAAAAAAAAAATCCCTCTTCTTTCTCCAGAAAATTTTAACAGTAAGAAATAATCCCCAGTCCCACTAACGTCGTTAATAAGAAAGGAAAGCACTGGGCATCAGCCTTGCTCCCCTGGTGCCTCCTTTTCCTTCCCGAGTGAGGAATGCTAACTGCATTGTGCTGTCATGAGCTGTGCCCAAACTACTGTTTTCTGGCCCACTGTTTATTTGATTTCTTTATTGTAATGAAACTCAGATGGCCGGTGTTTACACTAGCAGTGTGCTGGGAGATCACGCTGGGAACCGTCCTAATTAGCTGCAAGTGGGTCTCAGAATTAGAATGGAGGAAAGAACAAATTTTTAGTAACGACTTTAAATTGAAGCCCTCATTTATTTTCATTACGGCCAGACCTGAAGCAAGCTAATGTTTCCCAGGTCTTTCTAAGCAGGGCTTGTGGCTCAGTGCAGTGGGGTAAAATTCAGCTATTTCAAACGTGCTTCAGCCTCCATTGCTCCAGGAGAGCGGATTCACGGCAAGATTGGAGCGAGGCGCCCAGCTAGAACCGTCAGAGCAGAAGATGAAGTGCACGGGGGCAGTGAGGAACTTCTGTCCAACTTTGAACTCTACTTCACATAGAGAGTTATGTTTTCTGAGTTCTGGGATCTGAAAACACCTTTTCCTGCCTGGGTATATTCTCGGAAATGGAATCTTTTGGTGTTCACAGCAAAGTAACCAGTGAATTACAGTTTACTATTCAGCACATAATAGAGACTTCAGTCTAACAAGAACATGGCTTGCTTTAATGAGCCAGAGTTTCCATAGCTTCTGGATTTGTGGCATTCATTCTTGGGAAGCAACTTATTGGTCAGTCATATGCGATTTGAACTATCTAGTCATACTTCATGTAGAGGGTATCTCCAACACATTTTCTGTAGCACAGAACATCATTTTTAATGGTTACAGCATGTAGCCAGATGCCTTCCAAGGCTTATTTTGGGATGTAATTCTAGTATGTGAATTTGTAAAACATGATTTATAAAAGCTGCAACGGTTTTACTGCAGAATCAGACATTCTTCTCTGTAGAGACACCGACATACATGTCTCTGTGTACTTATTTTCTCCCCAACCAAAGCTGGAGATGAGCTTAATGAGAGTTAGGAAAAAACTGGGTGTAAAATATTTGATGATTAATATATAAAAATGAAAATGTGGTTTTGCAGAAAATAGTGCAGTATTTATAATCATGTACTGGAAAACTTTTGTCTGTTTCTGTTCTTTAAAATGTGGCAATATTAATAATCTGACTTTTCCTTCTGAATGGTAGAAAATCATATATCTGATAAGGTACTGGTACCTAAAATATGTAAAGAACTCTTACAACTCAAGAATAAAAAGACAAATAACCGAATTGAAAATGGGGAAACAATCTGAATATTTCTGCAAAAAATATATACACATACCCAGACAGATCAGAAGAAGATGCTCAGCACAATTAGTAACTAGAGAAAATTAAAACCACAAAAAATTAAAACCACTTCACACTGACTGGGTTTGCCATAATCAAAAGACAGATAGTAGCAAGTATGGGTGAGGATGTACAGAAATTGGAACTCATACTCTGCTGATGGGAATGTAACATGGTACAGCCACTGGCAGTTTCTCAAGAAGTTAAACATAGAATTACCATATGACCCGGAAATTCCACCCCTAGGTATATACTCAAGAAAATGAAAACATATGTTCCCACAAAAACTTGTACACGAATGTTTATTAACAGCATTACTCATTATAGCCCAAAGGTGGAAACAATGCAGATGTCCATCAGCTGATGAATGTTGTATATTCCTACAGTGGCATAGTATTCAGCCGTAAAGGGAATGAAGCACTGATACGTGATACAGCATAGACTAATTTTTTTAAATTTGTTTTAGTGGTTTAAAACAGCACAAATTTATTTTCTTACAGTTCTGGAAGTGAGAAGTCCAAAATGAGTCTTAAAGAGCTAAAATTAAGATGTCAGCAAGTCTGGCCTCCTACAGCTTCTAGAGGCTCCCCAATGGTCAGCATAATTTTGAAAATATGATGCTAAGTGAAAGAAGCCAGTCACAACCCAGGTTGTACGATTCCATTCATATGAAATGTCCAGAACAGGCAAGTCTATGAAGACAGAAGATCGACTGGTGGGGAAGTAGATGATAGAATAGGGGGGTGATGGCTAAAGGGTTTGGGGTGATAAATATGTTGAGAAATTGACTGTGGTGATGGTTGCACATATCTGTTAAAATACCAGGAAAACATTAAATCACATACTTTAAATGGGTGAATTGTATGCTTATGAATTATATCTCAAGAAGGCTGTAACAAAAACCATAATGTGATCTTTACTTGCTTTAAAAGGAAATTTTATATTTCTTCTTTCTATTAAGAGGTTGAGCCTACGGAAAAGTTCTTTTGCAGCCACCAGGCATGTACGATTCTTTGCAGTTCCAGGAAAGTGCAGTGTGTTTCCTCTTCTCAGCCTTTGTGTACCTTGTCCCTTTGTCTGGAATGTTTTTGCACTCTTTAAAATCTCATTCTCTGAAGTTCACCACCAATGCTATTCCTCCTGTGGAAGCTCCCTTGATGAACCTAGCTGGAACACTTTCTTCCTGGTGCTCTCACAGAACCCATTGGTAGCTACACCGTCCCCTGAATGTTGATCAGACAGGTCTCGTCAATATTGTTTAGTCCAAAGCCATCATTTTATAGAGGAGAGAGCCAACACACAGGGAGGAAGGACTGCCCGTCTCAGTCACACAACTACTTGAGATCAACATTTCAGTTCTTGAGGCCAAGAGTGAAGTGGCCCTCCCGCCTCAATGAACAAGAGGGAAAGAAGTCTATTTTATTCTTAATTTTGTCGTCATAAAACCATCTTCTTGCTTTGATACACTGGAAATTTCTAGCTTGTTTGTGGGACGGCAGGAATTGATATCTGAGGAAAGCAGGCCTGTCTGGGAGCCAGAAGGTGATGTTGGAAAATCCAGACCAATTTAAAGCTTGATGCCAGATTTGGATTTCAACTCCACAGATTTATAACACATTTCCATCCTACTACAGGAAAAGACATGTACTTCATAGTGATACCGAGTTTAAATGGTGGTTGTTTCTGTCTGAGACAGTACCCCTGATCTTTATAACTTCTCTCTTGCATCGTATCAGAAGCATGATTTATGCATGACGTGGCTCATGTAAAGAGGCCTTTGAAGTAAAATGTAGTAAAATGAGATAACAGTCAAGAGGAGAAAGAGAATGGCATTGGCTTTATAGGAATTCATTTTTACCCCAGTTAACCATTTAGATGCTGAGAGAATAAATTGAATTTGAGAAGGTCTAGTTCTTAGACCTACAGTAATGAACTTGGTCTTCTATACATCTCCAGAGGAGATGAGTATAAAGTAAATAATAGCTCCTTGTCTCATGTTACTGCTATCAAAGTGCATTATAAACAGTAAAGTTTTTGGAAATTGCAGTACAGAGTTTATAAGACTTACAATAGATCTGCATTTTCTCAACTTAGTTTAAAATTTGTTTTTCAGTTTCTACTGTACCCTTAATGCTGGACTAACCAGAGGCAGTTAATACAACTGATACATGAGATGGTCTCTGTCTTTGAAAACACTCCACTTTCTTTTTCTTCTGCTGCCTGCTCCAGTGTGATCAGCAGGCCAGGGAAGTTGCTTCTCTCCACATGGGGCGTCCTGTCCTCCGTTTCTCCCCCTGCAAACGAAGGCAGAGGCATAAATTAGGCCAGTTCTCTTCCATTCTGTTTGCAATCAGAGAGCCCTGAGTAAATCTCACCCTTTGATCTTATTTGGTCTAGTAATCACTGCACCTCTTTTTTCTGTCAGATAAACTCAGAGAAGAGTCTTCAATTTGTCCAAACCTCCCATATACTGGGTTGGCCAAAAAGTTCGTTGGGAGTTTTTCTGTAACATCTTATGGAAAAACCCGAATGAACTTTTTGGCCAACCCAATATGCGTGACTCAGGAAGCTCCCTTGGGTAGAAATTCAAAGTGACATTGAGGCAGAAGTACAACTTCAGGGAGGCAGGCCCTGGGGAAGCCACCGTGGCCACCCTGGACCTGTGTGTTGCAGGAATTAATATTATAGTCATAGCTGGCATTTTAGGCATTGACTCTGGAATTCGATTATTAGATTTGAGCTATAAAAATCAACTAAATTCCGTGTGGGATACAGAACACGTATGCTTGGCATTTTGCTCTATGAATGTTTGTCCTGCCATTGATTGGTAATGATAAGTCAGGTGTTCCTAATTCTGTTCCGCTGTATTTTAACTTCATCCTACATCAAGGAAGACACTGCTGAGTGAATAACTGCTGGCTTCCTCGTCTCTTCTGCAGATTCCTGAAGTTACCACTCCGCATGCACACTTTCACCTTCCTCTAAATACTGTGTGTGTTTCTAATTGTCTTTGGATTATTAATCATGAGTGCTTTGGTCCTGGTGGTAGATTTCTAGGATGAACCTAATCAGGATAGTGGAAGGACCGTAGAAGACCCCAGAGGCTCTTATTATAGAGGCTGTGCCACCAGCTGGGCTTCAAGTACAGGTGCAGCTCAATGTAATATTATAAGCTTCAGAGTTAAAAAGAGTATTTTTAAAAAGGACTGAACCACAGCACTATCTCTAGGACATGAGATTTCCTCAGAAACTTTGGAAGAAACAAAATCAATTAAAGATTTGGGTCATACACTAGGGAAGGTATGAGCAGGAGAATTTTTAAAATGAGGGAAGAAATGGATTGAATTGGAAGGAGTAAATTTTACTTTGTGGAAAGTTTGGATCATAGAGGTCAAACTAAGGAGATATTCAAAAGCAAAAACTTACCTGTGACAGCTTTAAAAAATGAGACCAGGAGAAAGGAATATTTTAGTTATGCTTGTATTAGGAATGATAACAAGAGCTGTGGCCCAAGGGCATGGAACAAATGACAAAAGGCAAAACTTAGTAAGCAAACAAATGACTTCCTCAGAGAAGAATCAGATCTAGAAATTATGGAAAGTCCACCTTAAAAATAAAACCAGGGATTTAATAAAAGAAGCAAATTATGAGCCAATCCTTACAGACGGGAAGAGCTACTTAGAAAAAAGATGGACAAATCTGAGAGGACATGGCAGGGAGGGCCAGGATCAGTCCTGCTGGCACTGTTAGATGAGCTTGAAGAGGACACGATTGTTCAAATGGGGCAGCTGGCACAGTCCATACTGCAGGGAAACGTGCTCTTGGGGCTTATAGTGTGTGAGTCTAAGCCAGAAGTCTCAAATTGGCTGTCTTTGGGCTACATTGGGCCCAGAAATATATTTTGTTGTGCTAATACACTTTTAAAAATATGAACTTTAAAATAAGAAAATGGGGGTTTCAAATAAAACTGAATAAAACATCCCAGGGACAGACACTCTGGCATCCCCAGGCCCAACACCTCATAGGGCTGCAGTCAACTGGAGCCCAACAATGAAGTCATCCCAGGTGGGGATTTTTCTCTCCAGGTAATGTCTCCCCTTGCCCTGTTTTCTGCTTTTAGGTCACCCACTTGGTCTCTGCAGACATTTGGGGTTGTAACACCTGTTTAAAGGCAAGATATAGACAAGATGAGACACACCTAAGGGAGCTGGCAGATAAGAGGATTTTATTTAAAACTCAAGCCAATTTTATTTAAATCTCAAATAAGAGCATAGACCAGACCTGGGCTAGATGATATATTGAAGGAAGGATGTCATGGGGTAAATTTAGCCTCCTCTGCCAGGTGAACTGGGGGCCAGCTTTGGGTGAACAAAAGATGCTCTTGGCAGGCCCAGAAATCATTAACTTCAGAGTTCGTATTAGGTGGATAATCACGAAACAGTCCAGAATATAGGTTTGGGAAAAAAATGTCATGGCTCATGAGTTAGGGGCTCACATCACTACAGGATAAATGGTTGAATCATTCCAGCTATGTGTCTGTAGGGAAACATCTGACCTGTGGCAAATGAGGGTGTGCCCTCTGTAAAGCTATTCAAACGAAAACAAACTATGGGGTTTGTCCAAAGACAGAACTGCTTATAGAATATTAGTATTTCGAGTTTATAGCATTTGAGAGGAATTGATGGTGAATATAAAGACAGAAGAGAACTGAAATGAAGAAATGAAATGAAGAAAAGTGAAAGATAGGTCAGGACAGGAGCCAATGGAGAAATGTGACGAGGGAAACATTTCAAAGGCCAGGATGTCTGAATGACTTTAAGATGAAGGATGATCAGTGTTCGCCGCTATTTTAAATTATGTGCCTTAACCTCCCTCACAGCCAAAACCTTCATGAAAATCTACTTACCACAGAAATGCCATGTATTTGGGGGGAAGAAAAGAAAAAATACAACAACTGAGTTCCATGTCTGGAGCAGAGGAAAGAAAATGCCCACAGGAGATGAGATACTAGCAAAATGGACTCAGATCAAAAGTTCAGCAGGATAAAAAAGAATTTGAATCTAGATATGACCATGAGAACATGAGACTTTGGTCTTTTGCAGAAATCTTGGAGAAGGCTAGGCATATCCCACAGGATGTGGAATAGGGGCTCTAGCCAATTTTATTTAAATCTCAAAGGATTGGGTGACCTTAGGTGACATTTCATTACAACTTTAGTTTGCCCAAGCAGAATACCTGATGCTCATTGAGTTTTCTTTTCTTTTAATAAGCTTCCTGCCGATCCAATAATAAGCTGGCCAGTGCAATGCTGAGACCACCTTGGAACACCACCTCCTGGTGTGAATGTGGGAAGAGGCACTTGAAGGGGCTGCTGATTCTGGACTGAGGGTTTTCCACTTGGAATACTGGTTCCAAGTTATAGTCCCATTAGAAGGATCCCTGAGGAGTTAGACAAATGTGCTCTAGTATCCAGTCACCTGTTGGCAGACTCCAAATAAAAGTGAAACAAGGAGCCCTCAGAATAACTAAGTTTATGGTAGTTGGCTGGAATAGGGTTTGAAAAAATAAATATCGCCTTCTTCCTTGGAATGTACAATTCCAGTGTGCCAGTTGATGAGACTGAAGAAATTCTTTTATTGGAAACATTCCTATGCTGAAATCTCAGTAGTAAATGAAAAGGATGTGTGTTTGTGAAGACTAAAATCTGTAGTTATTTCACAGGGACTAATGACACCAGGATAGGTAAGTCTAGTAGAAAACTTGATTAAAATACTAGAGAAGTCTTCTGTGAGATACTGTTCAGCATGGGCAATTAATTTATTGAGGAGATTACTTTATAAGACCTTTAAAATTATACAGTTCATCTAATCACTTGGTTTGCCCGTCAAAAACGATTACACATTTCATTTTACTCAGCTACAAGGAGTTCCTCAAGAGAAGCAGGGGATGAAATGAAATAAAACTTGGCTTTTCCTTTTTTTTCCTTTTTCTTCACAGTATAGAGTGGCATACATCTTATCGTCTTACGGTAGTACTTGGATATGCTGTTTGGTAGTAGTAAAATTAATTTCTATTTTAAAAAAGATAAGGTTCCTGAGTATCGAATGAGCCAAGCTTGATGTACCTTTAAAATCTGGCTCAGGGAAGGGCCAGGAAGATTTTAAAATTCAGCAGTAGTTGCTATTCAGAAGGTTGTTCTAGTACCATTGCCAGTAAAAACTCAAAGTGAAAGGTCTAATGTATCCACATTGGATTTGAAAAACTATGTTCAGGGCAACTAAGCAATGACTTCTTGGTGTCTCTCTCTCTCTTGCTTTTGCTCCTGCTCTCTCTAACACACACACACACACACACACACACACACACACACACACACACACACACACACACACACACACACACACACACAGAGAAATTGCATGTTTCAAAAGTGTCCTAAGTTGCTATGGACTGATGACTGTTCTGATGTTGTGAGCAAACAGAGTTCTTGCAGACAGAAATGTCTGCACCTCCTTGCCTTCTCCTTTCCTTGTGCAAACACAAATAAAAAAAATTAATTTTTTAAAATTATTACTTTGACACTTAATGTCCTTCTCATAAGTGAAGTATAACCTGTTTGGGGAGGTTCAGTTCAAGCTATGAAATGCAAAAGGAAAGAGAGGGCTTGAGAGTTGGATTCAGGAAATATTTTGTTGAAACCAACACTTAGTGATGTAACTCAAAGAACCATCTTCCAATGAGATGAAACGTGGCACTGGGGGAGATAGGAATAGGAACAGCAGGAGCCTCGGGTCCACTGCGCCAGGCTCATCTGATTGTTACTTTGGTGGTTTCTTCCACGTTGACTCCTCAAAGGACTGTCCATCGATGGCCCTATCAGACACTGAGAACTAAAAGTGATGTTAGTAGTAGCTACCATAACCTGAGGACCCATTATTTGCCAGCCTCATGCTAAGCACTTTAAAAATATTGTGTAACCGAATTCTTACCACCCTGTGGAGCAAATATCATTATTCCTGCTTCACAGGTAAGATGACTAATGAACTAGATGAACTGACTTTTTCCTTTCTACTTGGTATAATTGAAAGAGAACGAGTTTAGAAAAAGTAAGACATCTTTATCTTTTGCCTGACCTGGGATGTAAGAGAAGACACACATTGTAAATTTATGGAAGGCGAATTTTCTTGAATGTGAACTTAGACATGACTGTTCTTACATGAAAATGAAGACTGCGTTCTTCCACAGAACACCCTGGAGTCAGTATGTTTTCCATGGTAGATGTAAGGGACACAGCAGGCTCTCTCTACTCTTCTTTCTAAGCAGAGTCAGACTTAACGTTTTCTCAGCCTAGTGTAGAGGGAAGAAGCATGAGCCTGGAAAAAACCTGAGGTTTTTACTGAAACAGTCCTGAGAGTTAAGCCCTGCACTAATATTTACTTAATGTAAAGACTGTTACCAGTTGTTTCAACCATTATAAACTCATATGTAAATTTGTGTATTTAATTTAGATTGGAGATAATGTATACCAGGTGCTTCTTACATAGTAAGCATTCCACATGTAAAAGCTTTTTAAAAAAGTTTTATTTTAGTTTTTGAAAGATTTTTGTTTAGTTTTATTTTAGTTATGGAAGTTTCCCAAAGGGCTTTATTGTCCATTATGGTAGAATTAAATGCATTTGCTTTAACCATTCATTATGGATCAATAGTCTATAAATTTATTCATGAATTTCTGGACTCAACTTCTGTTCATCCTTCAGCCAGTATCTGCACCTGGGGTAATCAGTTTTTGTATTTTCACCTAATCTGTTAGATGGTTTTTGTATTTTCACCTAATCTGTTAGATGGGCTTCCTCTTACCTCTCCAGAATTAGACTTCTAATACTAGAGTTTGAGGGTTTGATGCCAAATCTGTGTCTGAGCTAGTCTAGTTTTGTAATGCTGTCCTTTCAACTTTCATCTCTCCTTCTCCCTAATATTTAGTCTGTTCTCAAGAATACTTCTCAGGGTGCCTTGTCCTCTTCTGCCGGAAGATCTTTCTTTGTGAGATCAAGGACAACATGGGATTTGATTATTAACATCCATGCCAACTTTTGCTTCTCCATGTCTCCATCACCTGAAGTTTGTTTACTGGCTCTCTTAAAACTCTCTTGTTACTGTTTGACTTGCTTTAAAATTTAGATGGGCTTGTGGTAACCAGACAGCTTTCCAGATTTCTACTTCAACATACCAGGACAATTTTATTGGAAAATGGCCTTTGAATCTTCAGTTATGATCTAGGTTTCTGGAGTCTTTTCAGTTGTACCCATATAAAAATGGAGTTCTAGTACACAGACTTTTATGAGATATAATGTGAAAATGGGCATTAAGTACTTGATGTCAGCTCGGCATATTATAACACCTCCCTTTATCTGTCATAGTCAAAAGTTGATTTGTTTCACGTGGTAAGTGCCAATACTTTAAAATATTAACTCTTAAGTGGGAATAAATCTAAAGAGTATAATGCTCTTATATATTTTTAAACAACTTTTTTTCTGATTATATAACTAATGGATATACATTATAAACAATTTAAAGTGAAAAGAAGCATAAACAAAAGTAAAAGTCACTCATATCCCACCTTTTGGATATTTTGTACTGTCCATCATTCTCTACTTTTTTTCTGTGCATTCAAGTATTTTAAAAAGAGGATCTAAATACACATTTTGTTTAAAATCTGTCTTATCAGCTTTTGACATACAACTGACATACAATAAAATTATCAATTTTTTTTTTTTTTTTTTTTTTTTTTTGCGGTACGCGGGCCTCTCACTGTTGTGGCCTCCCCCGTTGCGGAGCACAGGCTCCGGACGTGCAGACCCAGCGGCCATGGCTCACGGGCCCGGCCGCTCCGCGGCATCTGAGATCTTCCCGGACCGGGGCACGAACCCGCATCCCCTGCATCGGCAGGCGGGCTCCCAACCACTGCGCCACCAGCGAAGCCCTAAAGTGATCAATTTTTAAATGTACAGTTCACTGAGTTTTAGCAAATGCACATTCTTGTAACCACCACTGTAGTCATGATATAGAACTTTTTCATCGTCCCCAAATATGCCAAAATATTCCTCATACCCATTTGCAGTAAATTCCCTCCCCCACCCCTGGCCCCTGACAACAACTGATCTGTTTTCTTAATTTCCTTTTTGGATTGTTCGTGGCTGGTATATTGAAACACAACGGATCTTTGCACATTGATCTTGTACCCTGCAACTTTGCTGAATTCATTTATTAGCTTGGCTATTTTCTTTTTTGTCTTTTTTGATGGATTCTTTGGGATTTTCTTTGTATAGGATTATGTCATCTGCGAATAAAGATAGTTTTACTTCTTTTTTTTCAATTTGGATGCCTTTTTTTCCCCTTACCTAATTGCTCTGACTAGAACTTCCAGTACACTGTTGAAAAGCAGTGGTGAAAGCAGGCATCCTTGCCTTATCCCTGATCGTAGGAGGAAAGCTTTTAGTCTTTCACTGTTAAATATGATGTTACCTATGGGTTTTTCATAAATGCCATTTATTATGTTGAGCGATTTCCCTTCTATTCCTAGTTTTCTGAATTTTTTTGTCATGAAATGGTGTTGGATTTTGTCAAAATGCTTTTTCTGCGTCAATTGAGATGATCATGTGTTTTGTTTCATTCATTCTATTAATATGATGTCTTACATTGATTTTCTTATGTTGAACTATCTTTGCATCCCTGGGATAAATCCCACTTGGTAATGTTGTATAATATGATTTTGGGTTTACATTTGCTAGTATTTTGTTAAAGATTTTTTCATTGATAGTCATAAGGGATATTGGTCTCTCGTTTTCTTTGTCTGGCTTTGGTACCAGTGTAATGCTAGCCTTATATCTTGAGTCAAGAGCTGTTCCATCCTCTTTCACTGATTGGAAGAGCTTGAGGATTAGTGTTAATTCTTTGAATGTTTGGAAGAATTCACCGGAGAAGCCATCTTTTCTCTGTTGGGAGGTTTTTGATTACTGCTTCAGTCTCTGTGATATAGGTCATTCAGGTTTGTTATTTCTTTTTGAGTCATTATTGGTAATTTGTGTGTTTCTGGAAATTTTTCTATTTAATTTAGGTTATCTAACCTGTTGGCACATAATTATTCATAGTGTTCTAATGATTTTTATTGCCTTAACATTAGTAATATTTCACTTTCATTTCTGATTTTAGTTATTTGTATCTTCTCTCTTTTTTTCTTATTCTAGGTAGAGGTGTGAGGTCTTTTCAAAGAACCAACTTTTGGTTTTGTGATTCTATTATTTGATATTCTCCACTTCATTAATCTCTGCTCTACTCTTAATTGTTTTCTCCCTTCTTTTTTTTAGCTTCTTAGGGTAGCTATGATCAGTTGATAGAGGAAGAGAAAACTCAAGCCTGATTTACATATGGTTGTGCATGGTATGCACGCACTGTCTGAATGTGGTGGGTGCAGTACTTTCTGGGTCATCCCTGAAGGACAGTGGTGAAGGGAAAGCCTCCCAGTGAGCAGAACTTTGAGCAGTGCTCCTGGTTATTCACTTTGATTGGAAGGAACAATGGCCAGGTGTGTGATTGTAATCTGATTCGTGGGTTATGGCCAGTGGTTTGGCTGGATGGTTAGGGATTTGGAAGGAACGTGATTAGGAAACTGGCAATAAGGAAATTTGAGGAAGAGGTATGTAGATAAATCTTTCTGAATGAGCAGAAACTAAAGACACTTGTGTTCCAAGTGAATGCTCACTAAAGTTTGATCTCAGAAGAGACGGATTTTAATACTCAAGTATATAGGTTGATCTGTTTTGTTGATATCAGTCAGCCTCTTTCTCAGGCACCCCGTCTTTGCCCAAGGGCTTATGAACAGAGTGGCCATGGTGGCAAGCATTGAGGTTATGCAAGGGCTCAGCAACATGGACTTCTACTCACCGTGGTTGACCTAGCTCTAGCCAGCCCCAAGTGCCCAGTCTACTAGCAGCAAAGACCAACTCAACAGTGAGCCCCCAGTATGGCACCAGTCCCCAGGGTGATGGACAAGCTGCCGGTGGCAGGTTGATTATATTGGATTGCTTCTGTCATGGAAGGGGCAGTATTTTGTTCTTACTGGAACAGACACTCTGCGTATTTATTTACCTTTCTTGCCTGCCATGCTTCTGCCAAAACTACCAGCCATGGACTTACAGGATGCCTGCTCCGCCATGATGGCATTCTACACAGCACTGCTTCGGATCAGGAACTCACTCACTTCACAGCAAAAGAATAATGGCAATGGACCCATGCTCATGGAATTCATTGGTTTTACTATGTTTCCCGCCAGCTTGAAGCAGCTGGCATGATAGGATGATGGAATGGCCTTGTGAAGACTCTGTAAGCTAGGCTGCAGTACCATGCACGGTCGGGAGAGGGTTCTCCAGAAAGCTGTATATGCTCTGAATCAGCATCCAATATATGGTCTGTTTCTCCCATAGCCAGACTTCATGGGTTCAGGAATCAAGGGGTAGAAATGGGGGTGGTATCCCTCACTTTAAACACTAGTTGCTAACCAGCAGAAATTTTGTTTCTCATGACCTTATGCTGTTCTGGCCCAGAGGTCTTAGTTCTAAAAGGAGGAATGCTTTGACCAGGAGACTCAGCAGTGGATAAATTGAACTGGAAATTAAGACTAGTGCTCAACCACTTTGGACTCCTTATGCCACTGAATCAATGCAGAAAAGGGAGTTACTGTACTGGCTGGGGTGATTGATCCTGACTACCGAGGGGAAATTAGACTACTCCTCTACCCTGGAGGTAAGGAAGAATATGTCTGGAATACAAAAGACCTCTTAGGGCATCTGTTACTAATACTAGTACCAGGCTTGTGTTTCAGGTCAATGGAAATAGACAACAGTCCAATCCAGTCAGGACTACTAGTCATGTCCCAGAACCTTCAGAAATGAAGGTTTGAGTCCCTCCACCAGGTAAAGAACCATGATCATCTGAGGATTTACTGAAGGCCAAAGAAATACAGAATGCGTGGTGGAAAGAAAAGGTAGTTATTAAAAACCAGACGACTGGTTAGAGATGAGAACTGTGTAATTGTCACGAGTATTCCATATTCCTTCTTACTTTCTTACATGTATGTTTGCATATGTATATATCAAATATCTTTATTTTCTTTCCTGTCTTATTCCCTTATGTAACATAAGATGCAGTCACTTTATATCATAGTATTTAAGTATTGTTTATTTTATATCATAGCACCTAAGTTACAGGATTTCAAGGAGAAGAGTAAGCATCACTTAAGGAAGTTTTCTTTTCTGTGGAAGGGGTTAGTGTGTTCCAGCTGTGTGCAGGATAGTTGTATCAAGTTAGGAGGAATTATGACCTTGTTACTGTCTTTATTTGGAGATTAAATATGATGTAAGGAGATGTATATAGGTGTCAAGTTGACACGAGGTGGACTTGTGGTGTTTAATTTTATGTTTCAACTAGATGCTCAGATATCTGGTTAAGCATTATTTCTGGGTGTGTCTGTGAGGGTGTTTGTGGATGAGATTAACGTTTGGATTTGCAGACTGAGTAAAGCAGATTACCCTCCCAAATATGGGTGGGCTTCGTCCAAACCTCTGAAGGCCTGAATAGAATTAAATGCTGAGTAAGAAACAATTCTTTGTCTCTGCCTGTATTTAACCTGGGATATCAGTCTTCTCCTGCCCTTGGACTCAGTCTTGAACTGGAACTTACACTATTGGCTCTTCTGTTTCTTAGGCTCTCAGACTCAGACTGGAACTAGACTATTTGTACCTCCTGGTTCTATAGCTTGCTAATTTTAGATCTTGGACTTCTCAGCCTCCATATTTGTGCGAGCAGGTTCCTTATAGTGAGTCTCAATATAGAGAAAGAAGCAAAGCCAATATATATGGATATATATAGTCATATATCTAGGTCTTTTATTGGTTCTGTTTCTCTAGAGAACCCAGACTAATACACATACTGCAACGTGGGTGAAACTTGAAAATATTGTGCTGACAGCAAAAAGGCATTTCCCAAAGGCTCCATATTATCTGATTCCATTTATGTGCAATGTCCAGAATAGGCAAATCCATAAACACAGGAAGTAGATTAGTGGTTGGCTAGGACTGGGAGACTGAGGGTAAATGGGAAAAGATTTCTAGTGAGTGTAGTGTTTCTTTTGTCAGTAATAGAAAGGACTGAAATTGATTATGGTGACAATTGTGTACATATAGAAAATACAATTGAATTGTATACTTTGTGCATGTTGTATGGTATGTGAATTTTATCTCAACTATTTTACAAAAAATCACACAGCTATTTATTTGTGGATCTGTATCTTGACTGTCTATTTATTCCATCACTATATATTTCTATCCTTAGGCCTATATCACATTGTCTTGATTACTAGAACCTGATAGTAAATATAATCAAGTAATGTAAATTATCCAATACTTTATTTTTTTTCAAACTGCTTTGTCTATTCTACATCCTTTGCATCTACTCGTAAATTTTAAAGTAGTTTTGTCAAATTCCACAAAAGGATTTTGATTGGGATTGTATTGAGTTTATACATCAAGTTGGAGATAATTGATATTAACAATATTAAGACTTCCATACCATGAATTTGAAGTATTTATTTACTTAGATCTTCTTTAGTGTTTTCATCAATTATATTTTGTTAGATATATGCCTACATATTTCGTTATTTTTGTTACTCTTGTAATTTCTGTTTTTTTCACCTTTATTCATGAAAGTTATATTCACTGGATATAGAATTCTGAGTTGGCTTTTTATTTTTCTTAAACTTTCAGGATTTTAAAGATGTCTCTCCATTGTCTTCTGGCATGCTTAGTTTTTGGCCAAGAGATACACGGTAATTCTTATTTTTGTTCTTCTGCATGTAATGTGTTTATACCCTAGGTTCTTTTAAGAGTTTTTTCCTTATCACTGGCTTTTTAGCGATTTGATTATGAAGTGCCCCTACTGTGTGATCACATGGGTTCACTGAGTTTTTTGGATCTGTGTGTTTATAATTTTCATCAAATTTTTAAAAATTTTGGCCATTATTCCTTCAAATTTTTTTTTTCTGTTTTTGCCACCTTCTCACTTTCTTGTGATTCCAGTTACACGTGTGATACCATATCTTTTTTGTCTCTAATTTTGGTTGTTTTTGTTGCTGTGACTTTAAGTTCACTTTTTTAATCTTCAGTGTTTAATATGCTGTTAATCCTATCTGATGCATTTAAAAATAGTCTTAGCTTCTTCAGAATAGTTTTAGATATACAGAAAATGTGTAAAGCTAGTACTGAAAGTTCCCGCATACCGCCAAATCCAGTTTCCTCTATTATTAGCATCTTATATTTGTATGGAATGTTCGTTATGATTAATGAACCAATACTGCTATATTCTCATTAACTGAAGCCCATACTTTATTCAGGGTTCCTCTGTTTTTACCTAATGTCTCCTTTCTGTTTCTGGATCCAATCCAGGATACCACATTATGTTTAGTTGTCATGTATCCTTAGGCTCCTCTAGACTGTGACAGTTTCTCAGACTTCTCTTGTTTTGTGATGAACTTAATGGCTTTATGGACTCCTGGTCAGATAGTTTATTCAGTTCCCTTGTCCTGAAATTTTTCTGATGTTGTTCTCATGATTACACTGTGGATATGGGTTTTTGGAAGGAAGCCCACAGAGATAAAGTGTCATTTTTATCACATCAAGGGTATATCCTATAACATGATTTATCACTGCTCATGTTGACCTTGGCCACCTCAGTGAAATAGTAGTTGTCAGGTTTCTTCACTGTAAAGTGACTCCTCTCCCCGCCTTTTTCCATACTGTATTTCTATAGAGTGATGTCATTATGTGGCAGCCCATGCTTAGGCAGTGGGGAGCTGTGCTCCCCTCCTTGAGATGGATTATCTATAAAAGTTATTCGGAATTTTTGTGCATGTGGGAGATTTGTCTATTCTACCCGCCCCATTCATTCATTCATTTATTCAATCATTTATTTATATCATGGGTATTCATTTTATTCTTTGTGTTATAATCAACACTGCTAACTTTTTTGCTCAAATTATTCCTGTTTTAGCCACTGGGAGCTCTTTTAGTTGCCTCCTGTGTCTCTTTGACATACCCCCATCAATGTTGTTGTTGCTGGTTTTCTTTGCGCTTTTTTACTTTTTCTGCCATTACAGGATGCTCCAGGTACATCTTGTATATTTCCCACTCCACTCATTGAACCAGCCATTTCTCCAAGGATCCTTAGTTTCTTTTATTGAAGAATGATATTAGAAACAAGATCTGGGTGCTTTGGATTTAAAACATCCAAAGTGTTTTTACTTCATATATTGTATTTTTTAATGTCTAAGAGTTTCCTTCGGGTTCTTTTTATAATTCACTTTTTTTTTTTTCCTCATAATGATCATGTTTTCCTCTACATTCTTGAACTGGTAAAATATCTGTATAACAGTTGTTTTATCCCATGTATTGCAAAGTCTCTCTACTCTGGCTTGTGGGAATACATACTATTCCCTAGCAAGTGTGGACTCTGGGAATTGCTCTGCACACTCTATTCCAATGTTTCTTCTTTGGTAGGCTTTGGTAGCTTTTTCTCACATATGCACAGATTAGTAATCAGTCAAAACCCTGAGGGGACCCTTCTGTAGAACTCCAGGGGTCTTTCTCCAAAGCTCTCTTCTCCCTTCCTTGGCTACCTTGAATTCTTTTCTCTGTTCCCTCTACTCAGCGAGGTCATTGGCCCTCTTTAGGTTTCCCCTCCCTGCAATGCAGTTTGGAAACTGCCTCCAAGTAGTAAACTGGGACCATTTCAGGACTTACTGTGTTTATTCCCAGTCTCTTAAGGAGTGTGGTACTCTGATGCCAGGTGCTCAATAACTGAAAACCTTCTTTCATGTGTTTTGTCTGATTCTCTTGTTGCTTATTGTGAAAGAGTAAATCCAGCCCTTGTTACTCCATATTCACCGGGAAGGAAAGTCAATAAACTATTTTAAATATAAATACAAATTATGAGCACTTTCCATGTTATTAAATATTCTTATGAAATATGATTTTACTTACCACATATATTTCCATCATACACTTGGCTCAACTATTTTCTTATCTGGTCCTTAGCCTTTGTACTTTGGTTATGGTGTTTTTGTAAGCAAAAATTCATATGTAGACATAACAGTCTTTATGTAATGGTTTCAGATTTTGTGTTTGTGATGAGAAAGGCCAGATAAATATTTGCCTGTTCCTTATTATTCTGGTTGGTTTTGTGATTTTATTTTTTACATTAAATTCATTAATCCATCTGGGATTTATTTTCATGTATGATGTGAGGTAATGATCTATATATATATTTTCAAATTAATAAAATCATGAAAATATAGAAAGGAGCATTAAGAAGATGAAAACCACACCCAAGTCCCTTTTTTTTTTCTGTCCTTTCCTTCTGGAACTCCAGTAACATACATTTTAGGTCATTTTTCCTTATTGCCCACATGTCTTTTATGTGCCGTATCCTTTTTTCTTTTTTTGGTAATTTTCTCTTTCTCTCTCTTATTTATTTATTTATTTATAAACACGGCCTTTCCAGTGTTTTATTTTAATGTCAAATTTCAATTAAAAATGATTTGTTTTATAATTTTGAGCATACACATAAAAATCCCCAAACATGTAGAAAAGATTTAGTATGTGAAAGACACTCTGCTAAGTGTTCTAAAAGGGGGAGGGGAGTGGTATATAGATTTTGTATTTTTATATTCAGGCATTTGTTCATGACAGTATTAGCTGGAAAGATTTTCTTTGTTCAATACAACATCGATCTAATGACAGTTTCCTTTAATATTTTTAGAAAGAAAACTAGCTGTTTCCCTTATTAGTTTGTTTATAAGTAGAACATGGGTTCTTTTTTGAATTTCATTTTATTTTTTTAATACAGAAGTTCATATTAGTTATCTGTTTTATACATATTAGTGTATATATGTCAATCCCAATCTCCCAGTTCAGCCCACCACCGCCACCCCTGGCCCCTGCTTTTGCCCCTTAGTGTCCATATGTTTGTTTTCTACATCTGTGTCTCTATTTTTGCCTTGCAGACTGGTTCAACTCTACCATTTTCTAGATTCCACATATATGTGTTAATATATGATATTTGTTTTTCTCTTTCTGACATACTTCACTCTGTATGATAGTCTCTAGGTCCATCCACGTCTCAACAAATGACCTAATTTCACTCCTTTTTATGGCTGAGTAACATTCCATTGTATATATGTACCACATCTTCTTTATCCATCTGTCTGTTGATGGGCATTAGGTGGCTTCCATGACAATAGTGCTATTGTAAATAGTGCTGCGATGAACACTGGGGTGCATGTGTCTTTTTGAATTATGGTTTTCTCTGGGTATATGGCCAGTAGTGGGATTCCTGGGTCATGTGGTAATTCTATTTCTAGTTTTTTAAGGAACCTCCATACTGTTCTCCATAGTGGCTGTATCAATTTACATTCCCACCAATAGTACAAGAGCGTTCCCTTTCCTCCACCCCCTCTCCTGAATTTGTTGTTTGTAGATTTTCTGATGATGCCCATTCTGACTGGTGTGAGGTGATACCTCATTGTAGTTTTGATTTGCATTTCTCTGATGATTAGTGATGTTGAGCAGCTTTTCTTGTGCCTCTTGGCCATCTGTATATCTTCCTTAGAGAAATGTCTGTTTAGGTCTTCTGCCCATTTTTGGATTCACTTGTTTGATTTTTTAATATTGAGCTGCATGAGCTGTTTATATATTTTGGAGATTAATCCTTTGTTGATTCATTTGCAAATATTTTCTCCCATTCTGAGGGTTATCTTTTTGTCTTATTTATAGTTTCCTTTGCTGTGCAAAAGCTTTTAAGTTTCATTAGGTCCCATTTGTTTATTTTTGTTTTTATTTCCATTACTCTAGGATGTGGGTCAAAAAAGATCTAGCTGTGATTTATGTCAGAGAGTGTTCTTCCTATGTTTTCCTCTAAGAGTTTTATAGTGTTTTGTCTTACATTTAGGTCTTTAATCCATTTTGAGTTTATTTTTGTGTATGGTGTTAGGGAGTGTTCTAATTGCATTCTTTTACATGTAGCTGTCCAGTTTTTCCAGCACCACTTACTGAAGAGACTGTCTTTCCTCCATTGTGTATCCTTGCTTCCTTTGTCATAGATTAGTTGACCTTAGGTGCGTGGGTTTACATCTGGGCTTTCTATCCTGTTCCACGGATCTGTATTTCTGTTTTTATGCCAGTACCATATTGTCTTGACTACTGTAGCTTTGTAGTATAGTCTGAAGTCAGGGAGTCTGATTCCTCCAGCTCTGTAATTTTCCTTCAAGACTGCTTTGGCTATTTGGGGTCTTTTGTGTTTCCATACAAATTGTAAGCTTTTTTGTTCCAGTTCTGTAAAAAGTGCCATTGGTAATTTGATAGGGATTGCACTGAATCTGTAGATTGCTTTGGATAGTGTAGTCATTTTCACAATATTGATTCTTCCAATCCAAGAACATGGTATATCTCTCCATCTGTTTGTGTCATCTTTGATCTCTTTCATCAGTGTCTTATAGTTTTATGAGTACAGGTCTTTTACCTCCATATGAAGGTTTATTCCTAGGTATTTTATTCTTTTTGTTGCAGTGGTGAATGGGATTGTTTCCTTAATTTCTCTTCCTGATCTTTCGGTGTTACTGTATAGGAATGCAAGAGATTTCTGTGCATTAATTTTGTATCCTGCAACTTTACCAAATTCATTGATCAGCTCTAGTAGTTATCTGGTGGCATCTTTAGGATTTTCTATGTATAGCATCATGTCATCTGCAAACAGTGACAGTTTTACTTCTGTTTCAAATTGTATTGCTTTTATTTCTTCTTCTTCTCAGATTTCCGTGGCTAGGACTTCCAAAACTATTCCAAATCTGTGTTGAATAATGGTGGCAAGAGGGGACATCCTTGGCTTTTTCCTGATCTTAGAGGAAATGCTTTCAGTTTTTCACCATTGAGAATGATGTTGGCTGTGGGTTTGTTGTACACGGCCTTTATTATGTTGAGGTAGTTTCCCTCTGTGCCCACTTTCTGGAGAGTTTTTGTCATAAATGGGTGTTGAATTTTCTCAAAAGCTTTTTCTGCATCTATTGAGATGATCATATAGTTTTTATTCTTCAGCTTGTTAATATGGTGTATCACGTTGATTGATTTGTGTATATTGAAGAATCCTTGCATCCCTGGGATAAATCCCTCTTGATCATGATGTATGATCCTTTTAATGTGTTGTTGGATTCTGTTTGCTAGTATTTTTGCATCTATATTCATCAGTGATATTGGTCTGTAGTTTTCTGCTTTTGTAGTATCTTTGTCTGGTTTTGGTTTCAGGGTGATATGGTGGCCTCGTAGAATGAGTTTGGGAGTTTTCCTTCCTGTGCGATTTTTTGAAAGAGTTTGAGAAGTATAGGTGTTAGGTATTCTTTAAATGTTTGGTAGAATTCACCTGTGAAGCCATCTGGTCCTGGACTTTTGTTTGTTGGAAGATTTTCAATTTCATTCCTTGTGATTGGTCTGTTCATATTTTCTATTTCTTCCTGGTTCAGTCTTGGAAGGTTATACCTTTCTAAGAATTTGTCCATTTCTTCCAGGTTGTCCATTTTATTGGCATAGAGGTGCTTGTATTAGTCTCTTACGATGCTTTGTATTTCTGCGGTGTCCATTGTAACTTCTCCTTTTTCATTTCCAGTTTTATTGATTTGAGTCCTCTCCTTCTTTTCTTGATGAGTCTGGCTAAAGGTTTATCAATTTTGTTTATCTTCTCAAAGAACCAGCTTTTAGTTTTATTGATCTTTGCTATTGTTTTCTTTGTTTCTATTTCATTTATTTCTGCTGTGATCTTTATGATTTCTTTCCTTCTCCTAACTTTGGGTTTTGTTTGTTCTTCTTTCTCTAGTTCATTTAGGTGTAAGGTTAGATTGTTTAGTTGATATTTTTCTTGTTTCTTGAGGTAGGATTGTATTGCTATAAAATTCCCTCTTAGAACTGCTTTTGCTGCATCCTGTAGGTTTTGGATTGTCGAGTTTTCGTTTTTCTTTGTCTTTAGATATTTTTTGATTTCCTCCTTGATTTCTTCAGTGATGTCTTGGTTATTTAGTAACCTGTTGTTTAGCCTCCATGTGTTTGTGTTTTTTACACTTTTTCCCTGTAATTTATTTCTAATCTCATAGCATTGTGGTTGGAAAAGATGCTTGGTATGATTGCAATTTTCTTGAATTTACCAAGGCTTGATTTGTGACCCAAAATGTGATCTGTCCTGGAGAATGTTCCATGTGCACTTGAGAAGAAAGTGTAATCTGCTGTTTTTGGATAGAATGTCCTATAAATATCAATTAAATCTATCTGGTCTATTGTGTCTATTGTGTTTCCTTATTTATTTTCTGTCTGGATGAGCTGTCCATTGCTGTTAAGTGGGGTGTTAAAGTCCCCCACTATTATTTTAAAGTCTATTTTATCTGATATGAGTATTGCTACTCCAGCTTTCTTTTGATTTCCATTTCCATGGAATATCTTTTTCCATCCCCTCACTTTCAGTCTGTATGTGTCCCTAGGTCTGAGTTGGGTCTCTTGTAGACAGCCTATATATGGGTCTTGTTTTTGTATCCATTCAGGGAGCCTGTGTCTTTTGGTTGGAGCAGTTAATCCATTTGCATTTAAGGTAATTATTGATATGTATGTTCCTATTATCATTTACTTAGTTGTTTTGGGTTTGTTTTTATAGGTCCTCTTCTTCTCTTGTGTTTCCTACTTAGAGAAGTTCCTTTGGCATTTGTTGTGGAGCTGGTTTGGTGGTGCTGAATTCTCTTAGCTTTTGCTTGTCTGTAAAGCTTTTGATTTCTCTATTGAATCTTAGTGAGATCCTTGCTGGGTAGAGTAATCTTGCTTATTGGTTCTTCCCTTTCATCACTTTAAATGTATCGTGCCACTCCCTTCTGGCTTGTAGAGTGTCTTCTGAGAAATCAGCTGTTAACCTTCTGGGAGTTCCCTTGTACGTTAGTTGTCGTTTTTCCCTTGTTGCTTTCAGTAATTTTTCTTTGTCTTTAATTTTTGTCAATTTGATTGCTACATGTCTCAGCGTTTTTCTCCTTGGGTTTATCCTGCCTGGGACTGTCTGCTTCCTGGACTTTGGTGGCTATTTCCTTTCCCATGTTAGGGAAGTTTTCGACGATAATCTCTTCAAATATTTCCTTGGGTCCTTTCTCTCTCTCTTCTCCTTCTGGGACCCCTATAATGTGAATGTTGGTGTATTTAATATTGTCCCAGAGGTCTCTTAGGCTGTCTTCATTTCTTTTCATTCTTTTTTCCTTATGCTGTTCTGTGTCAGTGAATTCCACCATTCTGTCTTCCAGGTCACTTATCCATTCTTCTGCCTCAGTTATTCTGCTATTGATTCCTTCTAGTGTATCTTTCATTTCAGTTATTGTATTGTTCATCTGTGTTTGTTTGTTCTTTAATTCATCTAGGTGTCTGTTCTTTAATTCTTCTAAGTCTTTGTTAAACATTTCTTGCATCTTCTTGATCTTTGCCTCCATTCTTTTTCCGAGGTCCTGGATCATTTTCACTATCCTTATTCTGAATTCTTTTTTCTGGAAGGTTGCCTACCTCCATTTCATTTAGTTGTTTTTCTGGGTTTTTATCTTGTTCCTTCTTCTGGTACGTATTCCTCCGCCTTTTCATTTTTCCTGTCTTTCTGTGAGTATGTTTTTCCTTCCACAGGCTGCAGGATTGTAGTTCTTGTTTCTGCTGTCTGCCCTCTGGTGGATGAGGCTATCTAAGGGGCTTGTGCAGGCTTCCTGATGGAAGGCAGTGGTGGTGGGTGGACCTGGGTTTTGCTGTGGTGGGCAGAGCTCAGTAAAACTTTAATCCACTTGTCTGCTGATGGGTGGGGCTGGTTCCCTCCCTGTTGGTAATTTAGCCTGAGGCAACCCAGCCCTGGAGGCTACAGGCTCTTTGGTGAGGCTAAGGGTGGACTCCAGGAGGGGTCATGCCAAGGGATACTTCCCAGAACTTTTGCTGCTGGCGTCCTTGTCCCCGTGGTGAGCTACAGCCACCCCCTGTTTCTGCAGGAGACCCTCCAACACTGGCTGTAGGTCTGGTTCAGTCTCCTATGGCATCAGTGCTCCTTCCCCTTGGATCCTGATGCACACACTACTTTGTGTCTGCTCTCCAGGAGTGGAGTCTCTGTTTCCCCCAGTTCTGCAAAGTCCTGCAATCAGTCAAATCCTGCTAGCCTTCCAAGTCTAATTATCTGGGAATTCCCCCTCCTGTTGCTGGACCCCCAGGTTGGGAAGGCTGACGTGGCTCTCCGAACCTTCCCTCCAGTGGGTGGACTGCTGTGGTCTAAGCGTTCTCCAGTCTGTGAGTCCCCCACCAGCGGTGATGGGGTTGATTTTATTGTGCTTGCGCCCCTCCTGCTGTATCATTGTGGTTTCTTCTTTGTCTTTGGTTGTGTGGTATCTCTTTTGGTGATTTCCAGTGTCTTCCTGTTGATGATTGTTCCTTCTCTGTCTTCTTCGATCTCGGCTTTTTTTTTTCTTTTTTGCTGATCTATTTTCTGTTTCACTAATCTCTGCTTCTGCTCTTTCACATCAGCTTTTGAATCCTTCCTTTGAATTATATATTTATTGTTGCCTTTTCTCTCCCTCTAATTCTAGGAGAATTTGGTTCTTTTTTCATATATTTCATTTCTCCAGTGAAATTCTTCATCTTACTATCTATTTTCTTGGACATACTAATCATAGTTATTATAAAGCAGGAATCTGACAACTCAAAGTCTGGATCACCAAATCCTCCCCCCCTTTTTTTTTGCCTTTTCCCTTTCCTTATGGCTGTTTACTGTTTTTTGCTGGTATTCTTGGTGATTTGAGATTAAGTGCTGGGTATTTTACATAAAAAAGTGTAGAGGCTCTAGATTAATTCTCCCAAAGTAGATTTGATTGTCTAATTGTAAGAAAAAAATGATCTAGGAAGATCACCTTTATGCAGTTAGGTAGGTATTGAGACTACCTGAGACTTTGTTTTAGTTTTGTGAAGACCATTTCCTGTTGCCCTTACGTGTAGGGCATAACCCTGCAGGGTCTGCAACTGCACACTTTGATTGTTTCCAGGGTCCCTGCTCCCTTGGCCACCCCTGAGCTCTTTATCCTGCTTTCCGAAGTCCTAAATGATCTGGCTCAGCCTACCAAGCTTACTGTTTCTTATACCATTCTCCCTCTCTGCTCCTTGAGCTCTTGTATTACCATTCTGTTGTTGTTGCTTAAACAGACAGGCTCATTTCTGCCTTAGATTTGTGGTAAAAGCTCTCTGTTTTGCCCCCATGCTTTCCATCAGAGGGTGCCTGATTCCCATTCATTCGGGTCACAGTTTAAATGTCACATCTGCAGAGCACTCCGCCCCTCCGCATTTTCTCACTAGTCACCTTTTTGGTTTCTTCAAGACATTTAAAATCACGTGGGTTTTTTTCTTACTTGTTATTTTTGTAATTTTCTCTATCTTCCCTGAAGTGGAATGTAAACTCCACAAAAACAGAGACCTTGTCTCTGGTGTTTGCTGCTTTATTCCCAGCATCTACAAGTGTCCTGTCCGATACAGTAGCTATTCGCCCCAAATGGCCGTTGAGCTCTTGAAATGTGGCTAGTCCAAACTAAGATGTAAATATAAAATACACAACAGGTTTTGGAGACTTAATAAACATAAAATCATGTAAAATATCATATTAATATTTTTAGATTATGTTGAAATTATGAAATTTTATATGTACTAGGCTAACTAGAATATATTGTTGAAATTAATTTCACCTATTTCTTTTCTTTTTTTTAACTATTTTGAACGAGGCCATTAAAATTTTTAAATATGTGTGTGGCTGACATTTGTAGCTGGCATTTGTTTCTGTTTAGTTTGTTTTGTAATTTTTCTATTTTAGCGTATTAACCCTGGTTTTTTTCAAGGCAAACCTCTCTTGAAATTATCTCTTTTCTAATTGTTACAAACCTTCCATGTGTCATATAACCTAAAAACAAAGCTGTTTGGACCTTTGTATTTTAACAAGAACAACTAAGCACTGAGTGAAGATGAAACTCTTATTAGAGTAAAATGTTTGAAACTTTGTGGTATTGATTTTAGATGGCCAGAGGTCTCTTGATCTTTTATTTTGTTGAATCCTTGGCTTTTGTTTTCTAGACAATGTATTAGTAGGCCAGGACCCTTAAAATATTTCTTGTCTGAGAGGTATTAAATTCTAAGAAGACTTTAACTTTTTTAAAAAACAATGATAATAATAAATGATAATGGTGGGAGAGCTCACATAAGTTATAATAGAACAGTTCTTTTATTCCTCATTCCTTATTCCTCATGAGACTATTCCCTTGAACCTGCTTTTGAATTTTCTTTAGCTGAAAATTTGTTGATTGGGGTGTGATAAGCTGTTGTGAAATCACTTATTAAACCAAGCAACTTTCATTTCTAGAAACATGATTTCATTGATTAGACATATACAGAAACAGTTAACACTAGCAAACATCAAGCGTCCACATGAATGGACAGGTATGTGCATGAAAATCAAGGAGTATTTTAGAAAGCAGCTTAAACACTTAACAGTTTAGGGAAAGGCAGTGGAACAAATGAGCTGTGATTTTATTTTTTTAAGATTTTTCAGGTAATGGAAAATAATGGCAAATCGCACCCATCAAGTTCCAGTAACTCAAAACATTTATTCTCAGTCTACAAGGGACTAATATATATATAAGAACAGCTAAACTTTTCCTTATTATTTTCCTTCTAATGAGAAAGTGGTATCTGGGTTTAGACTAATTTGGTTTTGAATGGCTATTTGGACATATGCTGCATGGCAGTAATATGACTTTTTCTACCTGGGGTAAGGATGAAGTTGAAAAGAATCTTAGTCAGAAATCATAAAATTCATTTACTGGTTCATAGATAATTATCACAAGGGCTGCTAAATATTTAAAAGTTATAAATATTGTCCAAAGTGTTTATTTATGGGAAATTTATGTAAGTAAAGATGGGGCTTGGGGATTCAGTAAGAAAATATTTTCTCAGTATTTTAAGGTCCTAGTTTGTCCCACAAAATGAAATTAGGAAGATTGTAAAAATAACATCTATTAAAAAACATTGTAGAATTGTAATCTTTAGAAGGGGACTCAAATTTTAAGGCGAGAGTTGGACCGGTTCTCATTTCAATTGGGAAAATACAACCCAATTAGAAAAAGTCTCAAAGCAAGGTGTGAAATAATTGGAACTTTGAAATAACAAATCAAGTCAGGGAGGCTGTGCAAAGAGTTAGTCTTTAGCAAGACCACAAATTATCAGGGTATCAAAATATCTGCTCAAGGCCCCAAAACTCTATTTAAGATGAAAATAACTTGAAGGCAAAGCCTGTAGAGCAAGAAAAAAGTCTGAAACTTGAAAAGTAATTGCTTTTAGTTCATGGGTTAGAATGCCGGCTGACCAAACATTTACCAGCCAGCAGCTCTTCTTTTCTAATGAGAAGCAAAGCTTTCTCTTCGTGAGATTACCTCTGTTAGCTGTATACAATCAGACATGGCCATGCATTGCTACTTTTACGTTCAGCGGATAGATTTTAGTGTTTCTAAGTGCAGACATGGGACCTTAAGACCAACCTCTTAGTTTTAAGGTTCTGGGAATTTTTAGAATTCACAGAGATTATTGAAAGAAAATTTTTTGTTACTGCTTTGAATTTATCATGAACAGCTGCTCTCATTTCTTTAGTGTATGATGTCTTACCATACGTGTAGGGGAACTTCTGCATGTCTATCTACTTAGAAATCAATAAGCCCTTGTTTATAGATTGTCCTCCATAACATTTCTGAAGGGGTCAGCACAGAGGGAAGACTTTAATGAAAGACTTTTCTTCTCAACTACCCAGCACACTCTATCTGTGGAAATGTGTTTGGCGGCAATTAACAGCATACCCTACCAAGAGCGTCTTTGTTCTTCTCACGTAGCAAGAAGATGGGGCTGATCCATTGGTTCAATGAAAATTGCCAAACTCCTACATGATGTCTGTCTGCTCTACTATATTAAACATCCTTCATTTTGCCTCTTGGTCGTAACATGGCTCTGAGATACAGGTGAAGAGAAAGAGGGCAAGTTGGTCAACCCCGTTTATTTCACGAGCTTTCTCATAAGTGCCCTTCCACTAGTGCCCTTATGTGTCATTGACTACACTGGGCCACATGGCCACCCCAGCTAAAAGGGAGGTAGTAAATAGAAACAAGACTAAAGAACTGGCTTAGACCAAAATGCCTGGCTTTGGGCACTTGCCATTCAGACTAAAATCGGGATGTGTTAGCGAGCAAGAAATAAAGAGACTGGGTAGTTCCACACATATAACCTGATACGAGGTTTCAGGCACTGTAAAGTATTCCTGAAAATTGTGTGTGGTATGTGATATTAAATTTACTTTCTTTCAAAGTACCTTTTGCAATTTCACTACAAATTCATGTTTCAAATGTAATGGGTAAATGATATCTGGACTAAGCCATCGAAGAATTGATGTGGATAAAGAAGAACATCTTCACAGTAGGATTTACAGTTCCCTGGTCTTCTGTTGTATCTAATCCCTTTAATAATCAGACATTTGGTAAAATCTGCCTGGCTATTTGAAGGATGACCTTTCACATAATCCCCTGAAGTCTTTTAAAGAGAGATTCATTGAGAAAGAAAGATGTCGTATCATCCCATCTCTCAGGATCTGCATGCCAGAGATGTACTTTGAATCTTCCTGGCAATTCTTATCACATTCTCCCCTGTGTTTCAAGTATCTCCTGCTCCCACAAGGAAAATTCTCTGCTACTGTCTCATCGGTATAAACCCTGCCAGGAAAAATGGTGACAGGACAGGAACTTGTCTTCTTCATTTATGAGTCCTTCACATCCCTTAGAAGAATAAATTGCATATAAAAATACTCAAGAATTTTATTAAACGAATGAATAAATTTCTGGTAGAATTTTTCAACAAAGAAAGTTTTGATCAAATAATTCAGTATGTCTGGGTAAAGACTGAAACACAGCTCATTTTGTAAAATATGATATATATAATAAAAATGTTTATTAGCTCTCATTGTAGACACCCTGATAGTCAAATGTTGTTTTTTTTTTAACTGCAATGAAAAGGAAGAATAACTTCCTAACAAAATTTGTTTTACCACTTCAGCTGTTTTCTATATTTGAGATTCCAAAATAGGTACCAGGAAGCAGAAGAAAGAAAAACCACTTGGCCTGTACTCAAATGTCAAGTTGTCTGAAATGCAAATGAGTAAGGACACAGACCCATGGCCTTACCCCTCTCATTCCATCATGCAACCTAATATGAATCCCCAGACCCAGAGCAGAGCAGAAAAGTTGCCAGCCTTAACAGAAATGGTACTGTGGGTTGGTCAGTATGAAAAAGAAAATAAATAAAATTTTGTTTGCTGGTTACCATTCTGTACTCTGAGGTACTTTGTGTAATGAAAAGAAAACTGAAAAAACTGGAGAAAAATAAAAGGTTTACTCAATAAATGGTATCAGGAATACAGGGTAGCCATTGGTGAGGGGTGGAGTGAGGGTGGTGGCAATAAAGGGATCAGACCAGGCACCTTACCGCCAAACATATCCAGAGAGATCAAAATCTGAATATAAATATGTATATATCAGCATGGAAAATAACATAGGAGCACTATATCAGTTATCTTAGAGTGGAAATATCATATACACTCTGTAAAATTTTAAAAAGCATAAAAAAGCCAACCATTTGGTTACATAAAAATTTTAACAAATTCTTAGAAAAATACCATAAAAAAAGTGAAAAGTCAAGTAATAAATTGGGAAATATATATTTGTAAAACATGTCAGAGACAAAGGTTTAATTTCCCTAATAATATTAAAAAAAGAGGTATTTGGATTTTCCTTTATTGCATTATACGTTCATATCCTTTGTCCATTTTTAAAAAATTTATTCATTTATTTAATTTTTGGCTGCATTGGGTCTTCACTGCTGCACGCAGGTTTTCTCTAGTTGCGGCGAGCGGGGGCTACTCTTCGTTGCGCTGCGCGGGCTTCTCATTACGGTGGCTTCTCTTGTTGCGGAGCACGGGCTCTAGGCGTGCAGGCTTCAGTAGTTGTGGCTCGCTGGCTCTAGAGCACGGGCTCAGTAGTTGTGGCTCTCGCCGGCTTGGTTGCTCCACGGCATGTGAGATCGTCCGAGACCAGGGCTCGAACCTGTGTCCCCTGCATTGGCAGGTGGATTCTTAACCACTGCGCCACCAGGGAAGCCCCCTTTGTCCATTTTACTTGTTTTTTAAAAATAAGTATTTATTTGACAGCTATGCCTGGACATATGAACACTGGTATATAATTTACGATAACAAAATATTGGAAATAATTGAAATATGTATAAATAGGAGATTAGCTAAAGAAATTATGAGATTCATATAGCAAAATACCATTTGGAAAAGAATTAGGCAGACCATTTTTTATTGATATAAATTGATATCTATGAGATATTAAATGTGAAAAAACAAGTTGCAGAAATATGTGTGTATCTAGTACTGCCAGTGTGCTACATTTGTGTAAAAAAGACTTATTCATATTTGCTTCTAAATGCATATATCTCTGGAAAAACAACCCAGAAAAGAGTAGTAACAATTTCGCTCTCCGTTAAGTGAACTAGCTGTGTGGCTGCAGTTAAATCCGACTGTACCCATAATCAAGCACCTTAATAACTTTGCAGCTATACAGATGAGCAGTCACAATAAGTGAGAAAGATACGACTACTGGCATAACCTGTTTTATTGTACTTCTCTTTATTGTGCTTTGCAGATAGGGCATTTTTTTTAATGAACTGTGGCAGCCCTGCCTCGTGGGAGTCTGTCCGTGTCATTTCTCCAACAGAATTTGCCCACTTCCTGTCTCTGTGTTACAGTTTAGTAGTTCTCACAATGTTTCAAACTTTCTCATTATTATTATATTTGTTTTGGTGATCTGTGATCAGTGGTCTTTAATGTTCCTATTGTAATTGTTTTGGGGTGCCATGAGCCACTCCCATATGAGATGGCAAACTTAATTGATAAATATTATGTGTTATGACTGCTCCACTGACCTGCTGTTCACCCTTCTCTCTCCCTCTCCTCAGACCTCCCTATTTCCTGAGGCACAATAATATTGAAATTGGCCAATTAATAGCCCTACTGTGCTGGTGGTGTTGGTGGTTAATAATTAAATTATTAAGCAAAAGCTTACCTAGGCATTCCTCTGTAGCATTCAGTGTAGTAGTATGTTGAAAGAAAGGATTGTTAAGAATGGATTATGTGAAACTGGAGGATTTTATCTTGAAAACAGGCAACTCAAACCTAGAGATGATGCTCTGCCCACCCCCTCAGAACTGACAGTGTGTGCAAGAGACATCCCCCATTTGAAACAGAAGGTTTTACATTTTATGAAGATAATAGGGTGCCTTTCCCGAATATTACATCACACACTCACCGGGTTCCGAGACCGTACCCTGTAATCAAACACCTCAATAATTCTGTAGGTAAACATATGAATATTCACGTGAAGTAAAACACATAAGACTGTAAAGAACTTTATAGCTGTTTAGGCCACGTTTTGCCAACAAAGTTTGTTATAAACTTACAAAATAACTTTGGTATTTCAGAATAAAATTAGATTTTGGAATTAAATTGGATTTTTACAATAATATATAAGAGAATGTAGGGGCGGCTACTAAATTCATCGTAATTTAGTTTTAATTGAACAGTGGAATATTAAACATAAAAAGCATATTCAGTGGGCAAGATATGATTGAGTCATCAAGGATGGAATCTAGAGAAAGTGAGTCTTGCTTAAAACTTTTTTCTCCAAATAATATAACTATTTATTATAGTACCTATATGTTCCCCACCATAATGGATCATAACATAGCTCTGTGATTAGAAGAATGCAGTATGACCCTCCCAGTTGCTTGTTAGACAAGGTGGCTTATTCAATAATGAATCCAACCAATGGGTGATTTCAAAGAGGGGGGGAGTCAGATCTTTCTGTAACTTGGAATAGAGATTTCAGAAGGAACATGGCTTGATTCTGATTCTTGTTACCAATGAAAGGGCACAATTTAAAAGGGAGAAATACAAAGAAGTGATAAAGAAAAAAAAGGGAGAAATCAAAGAAGGAAATTGATTCTTTCATTCAACAAGTATGTATTGAGTGTCTATTCCATGCCAGGCCCTGATCTGTGTTCTGGGTTTACACATTACCCACAGGGACCTTGCCTTAATAAGTCTTATGAAAAATAAGGAAGGTAATTTCAGATACTCAAAGTGCTATGATAATAAGGTGCAGTAAGGCGACTGGGAGTTATGGCGGGGATGGATGACTACCTAGGTAGGATGACAGAGGAAGAAAAACTCTCTGACAAAGGGCTGTTTGAACTCAGACTTGATTTATTGAGGGAACCAGTCATGTGAAGATCTAGGAAGAATGTTCCAGGCTGAATGCACAGAAAGTTCAGAAGACCTGAAGCCTGAACAAACACATTGGCATGTTTGAGAAAGAGCCAGAAAACAGTCTTGCCTGATGCAGAGTGAGGCAGGAGAGGAGTGAAAATAAATGAGATTGGCCACGTGTGGTCTTAGTGGCCAGTGTAGGTAGGCATTTAGATTTTATTCTGTGTAGTGTGGAAGCTTTTGGACCCCATCTGATTCACAATTTGGACTTTCTGTGGAGAAAAGACTCTTGGTAAGCATGAGAACAGGAGTTAAGGTGGAAGCTTTTGCTTGTGGTGCAGGTAAGAGAGAATCTTGAGAATTCAAGTCCTAGATCTGGTGAACTGAGTTAGGGCTGTATTTTGAACTTAAGGAAACACGATGGATGATGGATTTGACGTGAGTTAGAGAGTAAGGAAAGAATGGAGATTAACAGGCAGATCTTTGGCTTGATCAAATTGGGTGGATGGTGCTGTGTGCTATTGATGGGAATGATGGAGTTAGGCACATTTGGAGGGAAAAATCATAATTTTGGGTCAAGTAAAGTAAGATGCTTACTGGATGCACATTGTACATCCAGGTATTGATGTTGATTGCGCAGAGGACGTACAGCTCAGTCCTGGGAAGAGGAATGTGGAAGTCATAGTACGTAGGTGGTATTTAAGCCAGAGGACAGTATAAAATCACCTAGTGAAAGAAGGTATAGAGAAAATTAAAAAACTGAGGACAACATTTAGGTTGAGGAAGGAGGAGGAAAAGTAAGTAAAGACAACTGTGGATGAAAGAGAAAGAAAAAACCAGGCATGCTAGACATTAGAGAGACCATTCAGCTGTACCAAGTCCTTTTGAGAGGTGGAGTAAGATGACGACAGAGCTTTGCCCACTGGATCTGGCAGCATGAGACTTATTCTTGACCACAGTAAGAGCTCTTTTAGTGGAGTGATGTTGATATAAGTTTGATTGCAGTTTGAGGGAAGAATAAAAGGCGAAGAGGTGGAAATAGCACATACATACAGCAACTTAATGAGTTTTCTTCTGAAAAGGAGCAGGGAAATAGAGCTGTGGCTTGAAAAGTGCACCAAATATTGTGAAGTCCTAAGTCCATAGTGAAAATGCCTTGCAAATTATAGAGTAATTAGAAAAAATTATATTTTTTCTTAATATGCTTCCTTATAAGATGTATGTGTAGGCATGTACCCAATCATATGTATGGACGCTTTAGTTCATATTTCCTAGGAAGAATAGGACAGGGCATCTGCAGCTCATTCTGAGGGGATCTGGCCTGTACTAGATTTGGAATGCCAGGCCCCTCTACATGCCTCAGCTCTTTTAACACCTTAGAAGACCAAAGGCCAACAGATTTTTTCTTCTCTACTTTGACCTTCCTTCCTGACCCCAATTCTGATACAAAAATTACTCTTGGTTTTTGTTCCAGTCAAATGGCTTAACCTTGGTAAAAAATAGTTCTATGGAGGAAAAAAAAAATGGATACTGGAAGAAAACCAATTCATGTCCGTAAGGGGTGAAACTTTTGAAAGGTGGTCACAGAGACCCACAGCGGAGTTTAGACATGATTTTTTTCAGAGGAATGCTCAGACCCTATGAATGGGTATGCAAGGTTGGAGACAGGTCTAAATCCTTGTAAAATGTGTGACTTCTTGGTTACATTTTCCTTATTCTATAGAAAAATTTTATTTATAACATAACAAGGGAAACTTAGCCTCAGCTGCAATTCCTGTTCATTGCAACTACTTATTAAAGTTGGTGAAACCACCTGTAACATATGCCATTGCAGAAGTAGTAAAGAAATACAGCTCTGGTACAGTGAATAGGCTGTAGTCTTCTCTTCCTTCATCCTCCATTAATGCCAGATCAAGTGAGAATAGTCAGCAGAAAGGCTAGTCTTCAGAAACAAATGTGTTGGCCTGGAGGAAAGAGGAGCGTGCTTTGTTGAGGAGCAAATTCTACGTGAATATGACAGAAGCCTGGTTCTGAACATTCCCTCCCTTCTTACCCACTCCAAAGAAGACATACAGGCCAACAGGCACGTGAAAAGATGATCAACATCACTAATCATTAGAGAAATGCAAATCAAAACTACAGTGAGGTATCACCGCATACAGGTCAGAATGGCCATCATCAAAAAGTCTACAAATAATAAATGCTGGAGAGGATGTGGAAAAAAAGAAACCCTCCTACACTGTTGGGGGGAAGGTAAATTGGTACAGCCACTGTGGAGAACAGTATGGAGGTTCCTCAGAAAACTAAAAATAGAACTATCATATGACCCAGCAATTTCACTCCTGGGCATATATCAGGAGAAAACCATAATTTGAAAAGATACATGCACTCCAGTGTTCATTGCAGCACTATTTATAATGGCCAAGACATGGAAGCAACCTAAATATCTATCAACAGATGAATGGATAAAGAAGATGTGGTATATATATACAATGGAATATTACTCAGCCATTAAAAGCATGAAATAATGCCATTTGCAGCAACATGGATGGACCTAGAGAATATCATACTGAGTAAAATAAGCCAGGCAGAGAAAGACAGATATCATATGATGTCACCTATATGTGGAATCTAAAAAAAATGATACTTATTCACAAAACAGAAACAGACTCACAGACTTAGAAAACAAACTTACGGTTACCAAAGAGGAAAGGTGGGAGAGGATAAAATAGGAGTTTGGGATTAACAGATACACACTACTATATATGAAAGAGATAACCAATAAGGACCTACTGTATAGCACAGGGAACTATTCTTAATACCTTGTAATAACCTATAATGGAAAAGAATCTGAAAAAGAACATGTGTGTGTGTGTGTGTGTGTGTGTGTGTTTATAACTGAATCACTTTGCTGTACACGTGAAACTAACCCAACATTATAAATCAACTATACTTCAATAAAAAAGAAATAAAAATAAAACTCCTATAAAAAAGGATAAAGAGAATGTGGCAAATCCCAATTAAAACAAAAATACCAAGATCTAGAATTGTATTTGCTATCAGTGTGAGTTAACGAGCAGCAAGATCAAGTGACCTTTGTTCTCTTTGGGGAGCATGTTGGCTTAGATTCGGGTTCTAGGATTTTCTGGCTCACCAGACATCTACCATTTATCAAAACAATGATGATTCATGTTCTAAGTTCATCATGTTGCCTGCTCTCAAATTGAATGTGCATGTATGAGACTTTATGCAGCTCCCAGACCACAAGTGGTAGTTTACTTCTAAAGGTCTTCCACTTCAGTAAGGACAGCAGAAAACCCAGCCCCAGAGAACACTAGTCTATAGGCAGTGCCAGAGCATAGGTCGCACTGTCTGGATTTTCATGGTTAAATAAGGCCTCTGTTGACACTTGACTTAAGTGTGATTATCCATAGTTGAAACTTTGAGAACCAGACCAGTTAGCAGTGGATTGATGCTGCACGTTGCCCAGTACCCTGTGAAAGTGTTCACTGTGCAAGGCTATCACACAGCACCTGAAATTCATAATAAATCCAGAAGTGAGCTTGGATGCACTCCTTGTTTGCAGGGTTGTCTGACCACTAAATGATTGATGAGAGGCCTTAGTGGATGAGAATGTTGATTCACTGAAATGTGTAAAATGCACATTTCCTTTTTTTCAGTATAAACTACCAGTGTATGGCCAGTGTATTTAAAAGGCTGGAAACGTGAGTCTTTGTTAGTGTTTCTCTGTGTTTTATTTCCCTTTGCTTTCCTGGAAGAAGTAACTCTAATGAAACCTGACGTCTTAGTGCTAAAGTATGTTGACTCTCCCACTCTGCCTTTATTGTACGTTGAAAATGCGCATAAACTCTCTCTAAATCACCAGCCTTAAAATGTTTAGAGCTCCTTACTTCTTTCAAAGGTGATGATAGGCCCCAGTCTATTTGTTTTCTTATTGAGGTGTGGAACAACCAGACGTGAACAAAAGGCAAGTAAGCAAGACTGGAATTGTAGCTGGTCTTTGTAGCGGACACTGTGGTCTTCGTCCCTGATTTTGCCTTCAGGACCTTCCAGACCAACTCATTTTCCCAGTTGATGTTGACTGCCAGTGGCTTCTGCTAAGTTCTTCCAGCGAATTGCTCTCAGAAGATAACTCAGGGTCATAGCCCAATGGCAGCTCACATCCAATAAAACATCTTTGGAGCAATATAAAGGCCTGGTCATCTTGTCCTGTTTGGAATAACTCTGAAGGGCCTTCCTAGCTCCAGAGATTTCCTCGGAGTCCGCTGATGCCTTTGTTGCAATGCATTTCTGGTCAACACGTTCCCTCTACCACTCTTGCTTCTTTCACTCCTTTAAAGGTGTTGATACCAAAATGTCCCCAATAAACTTATGACATACAAATCTCCATCGCAGAGTCTGGTTCCTGGAAACCTAAACCACATCAATTTTTGAGTGTTTAGAAGATGAACAAGCTAGTTTTGAAGCTGTCATAGTGTGGAATTCAGTGCTAAACATGAAAGACTTCTTTAACAGATAATGGTAAAAAGTTTCCTTTGCCTCATTTTGTAAAAAGTCAGATGGGCAACTTTTTTTTTTTTTATTGAAGTGTAGTTGATTTGCAATGTATTAATTTCTGATGTACAGCAAAGTGACTCAGTTATACATATATATGCTTTTTTTTTTTTATTGAAGCGGAGTTGATTTGCAATGTATTAATTTCTGATGTACAGCAAAGTGACTCAGTTATACATATATATGCATTCTTTTTTATATTCTTTTCCATTATGGTTTATCCCAGGATATTGAACAGAGTTCCCTGTGCTATACAATAGGACCTTGTTTTTTATCCATCCTATATATAATAGTTTGCATAGATGGGCAACTGTCTATAAACATCTCTGTAAGACTAGTAAAGAAGCTGATAGGAACTAGTTGTAACCAGGATTTAATAGACTTGCTCAGACCCCACTTCTGTCATTGGCACCAGTCTCTACTTTCTGACAGTTGGTTGCAGCAGGATGATAACTTAGGGCAGTGTTTCTCAAAAAGTGTTAAAAATTAGGGCTTCCCTGGTGGCGCAGTGGTTGAGAGTCTGCCTGCCGATGCAGGGGACACGGGTTCGTGCCCCGGTCCGGGAAGAGGCACAACAGTGAGAGGCCCGCGTACCACAAAAAAAAAAAAAAAAAAAGTGTTAAAAATTAACGTTCTAAGACCCCCCTCACTGGATCAGGATCCCTAGGCCAGGGTCTAGGAGATCTGCATTTACCAATCATTCCAGGAGATTCTTATATTCAGGCAAGTTTGGGAGAATTAAACTATGACCAAAAGTTTATCAGATACTGCTATTGAGAGAAACTATTTTTACAGAAATAACAGCAACAAATTATCAGCATAGAGCCACCTTTTGTTACCAGCTGCCTTACTCACAGGCTCTGAGGTCCAAACAACTACCTCTTCTGCTTCCATATTAGTTACGAAGAAAGCCACACTCATAAAAATAGTAAACAAATTGGATGTGCAGTTTTTCAAAGGACCATTTGTTCACGATGGAAATTAAAGCACCCTGGTGGTAGAGCAATAGAATCCCTTTGAGGCTGGAAAGGCAGATTGCTTGGTGCCTTTCCTCTGTGTCCAGGATTTGGGTTAGATGATGATAAAGCAACTTTAACGCCTGCCTGTGTGAGACTGAACCTGAGGCTTGATGTCTGCAGATAGGCGTCGAGAGCCCTTCCCTCTCAACGTTTCCTGAGGTTCCCATATTCCTTCTAGATGACTGGTATTCTTTCTTACTTCGTTCTCTGTGTTACAAAAGGCACAGCCAGATGCTGGTTAATATACTATACACGTAGCCATATGTTGAGCTAATTCACAGCTACAGAACGTTGTGGTACTTTTTTTTAAATTTGCGGTACGCGGGCCTCTCACTGCTGCGGCCTCTCCCGTTGCGGAGCACAGGCTCCGGACGCGCGGGCTCAGCGGCCATGGCTCACGGGCCCAGCCACTCCGCGGCATGTGGGATCTTCCCGGACCGGGGCACGAACCGGTGTCCCCTGCATCGGCAGGCGGACTCTCAACCACTGCGCCACCAGGGGAGCCCCGTTGTGGTACTTTTTGTTTGTGACCCATCAGGATACATAATTTTGATTCTGCTTCAATGGTGGTGTTCTTTAAACTATAACAAGCTTTTGATATAACAAGTCATTTTTCATTATGAGGGTAAAAGTAAAGTCGTTCATGTCATTCTTGTTGACTCTGCTAGGAAGTTAGCAATTTTAGACTCAGAAATTAGATTTAGTTACCCTATCTTTCATGAGAGTATTGGGGATATCAGCATTTCACCACTTTTAAATAGTGATAACCAAAAAGTCTGCAGAAAATAAGCTTTATTACATCTATGGTAATGAAGCTTGCTGTTCCAAGGCTCTAATAATTCCTTTGGGTGTCCCAAAGAGGCAGAGCCAAAGCAGCCCAAAGCATGTCTTTTTGACACAGTCTAAAGGCTTCACAGACATTGATTTCCTGTCCTTCTGACACTTGCACGAGGTTCGTGTTTCCTTCATAAACGTACTCGGTTTCCCTCAGGATCATTCAGCGGGTGTCTCTGACAAATTTACAGCCCTGGATGGATTTGCAATCACAAGAAAGAATCTTTGACAAGTTTTTCTTCTCCCTTCCATGACTCGAAACCATGCTTCGCTAATTAAAAGTTTCAGTCTGATTACCAAGGCTTTATTATCAAATTATCTAAAGAAAATTTCTAATGAAAAACCATTTAGAAGCTGTGCTGTGTGTTTCGCATAGGAAAAGCTACTACATATGTCATGTATGTTATTGCTTAGAGCTTCAGATATAGTGAACAATTTCACTGACTCTTTGAAGATTAGGGCCACTTCAAATTAGTTTTTCTCTTTTTGTAAGATGATTTTTCACCTGGATAAAAATACATAATCTATGGCATTACATAGATATACATAACTAACAGACATAGTTAATGTATAGACATACGTCAGCATGAACAATAAGATGCCTGGATCAAAGTTTGCTGTGTATTTCAACCAACATTGATTGTCAGCAGATCTTTGGCAATGGGAAAAAACACATGGGGGTGTCATATGAGACGATACCTTGAACATTTAATTCCTTCTAGTTGAGAAACTCATAATTTCAACATTTTAGAGTATCTTAATGTGACACCAAAATAACTGGTTATAAAGCAGCTTTGATTTTGTTTTCACAGAACCAAAAACAAACAGCAACAACAAAAACTAAACATGTTTGAATTATTTCATCCTTTTGGATGAATTTAATGATCTTGAGGCTATCTTGAAAATAGCAGAGATGAAGTGGATAAAGTTGAATGAAGTTCAGTTGAGACTGTAATAAGGATTTGGTGATTAATGGTACTCATTGGAACATAAACTTCATGAGGATAAGGACCTTGTTTCTGCTAAATGGTGGGGATACAATAATAAACAAGACAGAGAAAGTAAGCAATGTCTATTCAGTAAGTGAATGAATGAAAAATAAGAAATGAAAGAGATAGGTTTATCTGGAGTTTCTTGGTTGGGATGTTGAATGAGTAATGATTCTCTAAACCTGTGAAGTCCAGTACGGTAGCCACTAGCCACATGTGGATGTTAAAATTTAAACTAGTTTGAATTAAAGTTAATTTATTTATTAGCCAGCCACATTTCAAGTGCCCAACAGACACATGCACTACTGACCATATTGGTCAATATAGAAAATTCCCATTACCACAGAAAGTTCTATTGGACAGCACTGCTCTAAATAGCATGAAGACTATATATACATGGAGAGGCAGGAATGGGGGTAGCTGCCCCTACTAAAGTCTGTATTTCCAACCACTTTCAGACAAGTTGTGCTGACTCTGAAGACTTATGTTTCAAATCCAAACTCAACTTTCTTTTAAATATAGCTCCCCAAAGTTCCTGTTTTCATTTTTAGCATCACCATTCTACGAGAAACTCAGGCTCAAAATATATTTTCTGTCTCTCATCCTCTCCATATAGTCAGATTAAAATTCTATAGATTTTTTTCCATCCAGTATCTGTTGAATGGACCCCTTTCTTTTTATTCTTGCTGTATAGTAACTTACATAATGTTTACTGTACACTGACAGTTATAATATGGGAACATGGTATTAGTCATAAGAACAGCATTTTGATTCCATTGGGGACAAAGATAAACAAAAATGGCAAATTTGTCATCAATTCTAACCTTGTTTGATTTAGTATATAAATAATATTGTATATAACTTTCCAGTTTAATTTGCACATTTGATGAGTTTTCACATATCTACATACCTGTGAAACCATTGCCACAGTCATGATAATGAATATATCACCCCCAGACTTACCTTACGCTTCTTTGTGCTCAATCGTAACCTAACTACCTTTTCACCCTTCACCCCTCTTCTCAACAGATCTGCTTTCTGTCACTGTAGATTAGTTTGCGTTTTATGGAGTTTTATATAAATACTCACACATGCACGCTTGTATAAATGTTTTTTATGTGTGTGCTTTTTTGTCTTGCTCCCTTTACTCAGCATACCTGTTTTGAGATTCATCTATCCAAGTTGTTGAGTGTATCAATAGCTCATTCTTTTTTTATTTCAGGGTAGTATTCCATTGTGTGGATATACTACAGTTGGCTTATTCATTCACTGTATAGACATTTGGCTTCTTTCCAGTTTTTGATCATTACAAGTAAAGTTGTGAATATTTATGTACAGATTTAACGTATGGACATATGATTTCTTTTCTCTTGCATAAATACCTAGGAGTGGAATGGCTTGGTCATATGATAGGCATATCTTTAAATTTTTAAGAACGGTCAGATCATTTTCCAAAGTGGTTGTGCAATTTTTCATTTGCATAGCAATGTAAAGGAGTCCAATTTTTCCCACATTCTCACCAATACTTTGCGTAATTAGTCCTTTTAGTTTTAAGCAGTCTACTCAGTATATAGTAGCATCTCAGTTTGGTTTCAATTTGCATTTATATCACATTTTCAAATGCTCATTTACTATCTGTATATCTTCTTTAGTGAAGTTTTGGTTCAAACTCTAGACATTTTTGGGGGTTGTCTTTCTTTTTACTAAGCAGTAAGAGTTCTTTATGCATCCTCGACACTAGTTCTTTGTCAAATATGTGTTTGCAAATGTTTTCTACCAGTCTGTGGCTTGCTTTTTCATTTTTATAATAGTATCTTTTAAAGTGCAAACGTTTTCAAGTTTGATGAAGCCCAATTTAACATTTAAAAAATTTTTAAGTTTGTGCTTTTGTGTCCAATTAAAGAAATTTTAACCAAACCTACTGTCATTAAGATTTTCTTCTATATTTCTTCTGAAAGTATTCTAACTTCATAAGTCTGTGATCAACTTTGACTTAAGTATATTATTCAGTGTGAGGAAAGGATCAAGGTTCATGGCATTGCTTAAGGCTGTCTGATTGTTCCAGCACAGTTTGTTGAAAAGATTATCTCTTCCCCATTGAATTGTCTTGTTGCTCTCCTTTTTTTTGTTTTTTTCACTCATAATTTGTTTTTAATTTGGCTTTCCAGCATTTACCCACCCCCCCATGCCATTGTTTTTTTTTTCTTTTAACATCTTTATTGGAGTGGTTGCTTTCTTGAAAATCAGTTGACAACTGTGTGTGGCTCTGTCTCTGGACTCTGTTCTGTTTCACTGATGTATATGTTAATGTTTATGTCAATATCAGATAGTCCGAATTTTTGTAGGTTTATTACTGGTTTTGAAATAAGGTAGTGTTATGTTGTCCTCCTTTGTCCTTATGTTTTACTGGAGGGGGATTCTCTAGACCTTTGCATCTTCACATAGATGTTAGAATCAGCTTGTCGATTTCCATGCACACAAAAACGTCTGCTGGGATTTTGATTGAGATTGAATAGAATCTGAACATCACTTTGGAGAGAACTGCTATTTTAGTAACACTGATTTTTCTCATTTATACACATGGTACATTCTCCATTTATTTAGCTTATTTAACTTTTTTTTCTCACTAATGTTTTATAGTTTTCAGCTTACAGGTCTTGCAAATATTCTGTCAAATTTACCCCCTAAGTATTTCATTTTTGTAATGCTATTGTAAATGGTGTTTCTTTTTAAAGTTCAATTTCTGATTGTTCATTCCTAGTATAGAAATATAATTGATTTTTGTCAGTTGACCTTGTATTCTGCAAGCTCACTAAACTCACTTTTTTTTTTTACATTTTTCCAATCTGTGTGCCTTTTATTTCTTTTCTTGCCTTATTGAACTCCCCAGAACTTCCAGTAAAATATTAAATAAATGGTGAGCACAGACGTTATTGCTTCATTACTAATCATGGGGAGAAGTCATTCCATTTTTTATCCTCATGTATGATTTAAACTCTATAGCTTTTGTAGACTCCTATCACATTCAGGAAGTTTCCCATTTCTAGTGTTCTGAGTGTTTTTATCATTCAGATCTTCTTCAGTGAGTTTTGATAGCTTGTTCTTTGAGGAATTTGTCCATTTCATCTAAGTTATTGAATTTAGTGACATAATATGTTTATAGCAGCTGTTTTAATATACTTGTTTATTAGTTTTATCATCTGTGTGATTTCTAAGTCTCATGAGGGGTCATAGCCATCTGCTCCTTTGCATACCTGGCATTTTTTTAAAAAAAATTATATGCCAGACAATGTAAATTTTACGTTTTCAGGTGCTGGATTTTTTTGTATGCCTGTAAAAAATTTTGTTCTGCCACACGGTTAAGTTGCTTGAAAACAGTTTGATCCATTTTAGACTTGGTTTTAATATTCGTTAGGGGAGACCAGAGACTGGCCTTTAGTATAGGAGTGAGTTTGCCCCATTGCTAAGGAAATAGCCCCATCTCTTATGAGGATTCTTCACCCTGGCTGGTGGATCCATGAGCTCTCCTTCCTTTCTGTGTGAGCTCTGAGATGAGAGTGACTCACCCTGCTTCTTGCTAGTGGCTCTTCTCCTGGCTCAGGTAGTTTCTTAACAAGGATGTGTCTGTCAGTACACTGCTGAAGACTCGGGTGAAATCCTCTGAGGATTCCCAGACCACTCACTGGGACTCTGTCTTATGAATTCTAGCTGTGTTAGCCTTTCCTAATTCTTAATTCTGTCTCCTCTACTCAAGGATATGGGTTTCCCCTCCCTGGGCCTCAAAACTCTCTCTGGACAGCACATTTAGGCAATCATGCAGTTTGCCTTTTTCAAAATTTAATTTTTTCCCAGTTTTATTGAGATATAATTGACAGACAGCAAAAGTGTAAGGTGTACAGCATAATGACTTGACTTGCACATACTGTGAAACGATCACCACAGTAATCTTTGTTCATCAGAGAAACTGAGGTTTCTAAGCACTTCAGAATTTCCTACCAGAAAGAAAGTAGAAGCCTTTCTAGACAAGAGCTGGGTAATATCTGATGTTAAGCTAACTCAGTATGTCTCTGTGTTTAATTGATATAGGAAAAGCTAAATGAGCTTGTTAAAAATTCCAGGTTCAAGGGTTCAGTCCATACAATTTCTGATTCAGTAACCTTGGAAAGGAACCTTGGAATATGTATATTGAATAAATAACACTAGTGAATATGAAAAATGCGCTCTGCGTTCCAAAGATCACACTTTGGAAACAGAGTAGGATTGGTTCTGAATGAAGTGATTCCAGAATTTATGTTGAGGTAAAAGCTCATCAGGGAAGACCTCTGTGTGTGTCTGTGAGTGTTTTTGTTTGAGAGTTGATACGTGTAGGTAAAAAAGGTGGTCAAGGAATCCCTTGACCTCTAGATACTGCAAGATCACAAGTATTTTCCTATGGTTATGTTGGAACTTTGGGGAAACAGAGAAAGCTTGTATAATATTTCTCCTCCAAACCCAGTACTCATATGGGAAAGTTAGATTTACTTAATAAAAAGAGAGATTTATGAAAGTTGGGGAAAACATATGGAATGTGCAAGTGAGGGCAATTTCGAAATCTGAGACCCTGGAGATTTCCTTAAAACAAAGAAGAGACCCATTTATCTAGAATTGTTTGGATAAAGCCTCCCTGGTACCATGGAGGTGGGAGGGAGGGATTCAGACTTCCTCAGGGATCCTTTCAGCTTTGTCTCTGTAATTCTACATGAATAATTAGCCTTTAAGGCAGTTAGTTAGCCATTAGCAAAGTTTCTTTCCCATACTCAGGCCAGGACTGTTTCCCCCATGACAGTCACCTTCCCTACTGTTATATGCGTTTAGAAGTGATTTGATTTTCACTTCTCCAAGGCAATTTTTTTGAATTGTTTTTTTCTGTTTTTCCTTAACTGGAAACCAAGAATGTAGAAAGTGTGGTTATTTGAAATTATGGTATACTAACTCAAGGAACTGCAAGAAAGGGTAATATGTGTGTGTGTGCGCGCGTGTGTGTGTGTATGTAAGTAAATATGAACCTCTGAACTTTATATCTAGAAACCTTTTTCAGATAGACTAATAGGATTGATCCATTCTAATTACTTTTTATGTGACTGTTCCAATAAGATTGTGTAACTTGAAAAAGTCTTAGCAATTGGCTCTTACACAGCAGATTCTAATTTCTGAAAGAGTAGAGGCTCACTTCTTAATTCCAAATTGCCACAGTGCCTTTTTATACTTTCACTCTGTGCACCAAGCACAAAAGGATAGGGGAGAAGCTACAGAATGTGTAGTATTTCTAGGTATTTTCCTTTTTTCTCTGTTATACAGAGTATCATAGTGTTCAAGAACTTAGTCTTCAGAATATGACATGCTTATTTGTGAATCTCAACCCGGACAAACTTGTTTATGAAATTCAACCATACTATTTTTTTAACTTTTTGTTTTATATTGGAGTATAGTTGATTAACAATGTTGTGTTAGTTTCAGTCAGCCGTACTGTTTACTAGCTACATGACCTTGGCGCTAATTTAAACTCTCTATACCTCAATTATTTCACCTCCCAGATGGGGAATAGTAATAATCATAGTCATAGTCATAGTCATACATTCTTCATGAGGTACCGTGAGGATTGGATGCTTCACAGCACAGCATGTGGTGCAAAGTAAATACTTCTTACGAGCGAAGCGTTGATTGTTATCCTTAGCAGTAGTAGTAGGAGCTGTATTACCTGGATTTCTTAGGAATAATTAATCACTGTTACATGAGGTTTAGTGGAAAATAAAACTTTGGAGTTGTAATATTTTAATATGATTTTAATAATTTATTCACAGCTGTGATCATTTTAACTTGGTGATAAAATTTCTGTACATGTTTGTCATTCTACTTACTTATGGAATATATGAAAAATAATTCCTGCTGCTACATTCCTTGAAGCATATGAAGCAAAGTTGCCTGTTTGAGAAGCAGCTCTATCATAAGTATAGGCCTTAAATTTGAAACATCTGCCTTTTACTCATTAATGTTTAAGAGGAAACTAATGATCTCTTTACTTTCTAATGTCTGTATCTGCAAGAGAGAATCAGAGGAAGTAAGTCTCAAGGAAAAATATTGATTCCCCGTCAGCAAACTCTGTTGAAATGCACTGTTGTAGGCCTTGTTATTTTTAAGTGTCTGGATTTTCTTTATGAATTCATTAAAAAATATTTTAGCGGCTCTGGTGGCCCAGTATCTCATTCCAACAAAAACTTACCACTGGAAAGCACGTACCATTTGGCTCACCTTTTCACTTCATGGCTTAATAATAATGACAAATTACAGGTGCTGAAATGATGTTAGATCCCTTAGCATAACTGATTTAGGGCTCATATTAGTATTCTTTTCTCCAGAACTTCTTAATATATATAGCATCTCTCTCCTGATTGGCCATTAATGTCTCACATGCTGGAATTCAGTTTCAGTGAACTGAAAGTGATATTACCTTTCTTAATTGGTAGAAACATGGGCCTGTCATTATATTTCATTTTCAGCTTTTCTATGAGAGTAATGTCTATATTGTTGGGTTTTCAAGTGATAATTGTGGGGCATGCTTAACTGCCCTTAAGAGAGGATGTCTCTCCTAATCTGTATTATCTTGATTCTCTTATATCCTCTAAATCTCTTGATCTTGTCAAAATACATTTTTCATATCTCATAGTTTGTTTGAAATATGTGAAAATTAGCTGTGTGAAATATTACCCAGTTTTTAAAAGTTTATTTTCCGGTGGTTTTTTTGAAAGTATATAGAAATCCATTACATTAACCTTATTCATTGTGACCCAGGTAAGTTCACTTATTAAGTTCTCATAGCTTTGTTTTAGCTTTTCTTTGGAAGTTCTATGTATATGATTCATGTCATCAGTGAATAGAGTGCTACTTCTCCAATCATTGTGCCTTTTTTCCCTGTCTTATTGCATTGGCTAGGAATTTCAATACAATGTTGAATAGAAAACTTTGCATTGTTCCCAATTTTAGGTAGAAAATATGCAGTCTTTTAAGTTGGATATTAGCTGCATAATTTTTTTTAGACACCCTTTTAAAGTTGAAGAAGATCCCCTTTATTCCTAATTTACTGAGGATGTTTGTAATTAATAGGTGTTTAATTTTATTTATTTTCTGCATCTATTGAGATGGTCACGTGGTTCTTCTCTTTTGTTCTGTTAACATTGTAAATAACACCAACTGATTTTTGAAAGTTAAACCAATTTTATATTATTGGAATAAAATCCATTTAATGATGGTGTATCATCAAGTTTATGAACTCAGTTTCTTGAAATTTTGTTTGAAAATTTTGCTTCTATGTGTGTGAGGAGTATTGATCTACAGTTTTCTTTTTTGTAATATTCTTTTATTGTTTTGTTATCAATGCAATACTTGCCTTAATATGTTGGAAAATGTTGTTTATTTTTTCTTTCTGAAATATTTTGCATGGAATTTGTTTTATTTCTTTCTTAAGTTTTTGATAGAAGTAACCAGTAAAGCCCTATGGGTCTGGAAATTTTTGGGGGTGTGGGGAGATATTTAATGGCAAATTCAGTTTACTTAATAGATAGAGGGCAGAGGGCTATTTAAATGGTTGATTTCTTCTTCTGTCAATTTTGGCAAGTTTGTTTTTCAGAGTATTTGTCCATTACATCCAGGTTTTCAAATTTGTTAGCATAATTATTCATAATATTCCTGTATTATCCTTTAATTTCTTGACAACTGTATAGTTATATTCCCTTTTATACCTGATTTTGATAATTTTTAGTGATCAGTCTGGGTAGAGGCTTATCAGTTTTATTCATTTAAAACAAACTAGCTATGGTTTCACTGAGTTTTTTCTTTATTATTTCTGTATTTTCTGTGTCATTGTTTTCTGTTTTAATCTTCATTATTTCCTTTCTTTTACTTATTTTGGATTAATTTGCTCTCCTTTTTCCTAAATTCGTGAGGTAGAAGCTTGTATCACTGATTTTGGACTTTTTAATGAATATGAACACTTAAAACCACATATTTCATTCAACACTCCTTTAGCTGTATCCTGCAGATTTTGATATGTTTTGTTTTCATTTTTATTCAGTTAGAAATATTGACTCTACCCTATGATTTTTTAGAAGAATTATGAATTCTTCATGAATTATTTAGAAGTATGTTCTTGAATTTCCAAATAGTTGAGTATATTACAGAAATATTTCTGTTATTATTTTCTAATTTAATTCAGTTGTAGTCAGAGAACATATTCTGCTTGGTTTCAATCCTTGTTAATTTACTGATACTTATTTTATAGCCAAACATATGCTTTATAGCGGTGAATAGTCCATGTGTACTTGTAAAGAGTTTGTACTCTGTGAATTTGGGGTCTATTTTTCCATAGATCTAGACTAAATTGGTGGATAGTTATGTCAACCTACGGAATTTCTACCTATATATTCTACCAAGTTTTAAGATGGAAATATTGAAATATTTAAGTGTAATTATGCACTTGTCTTTTTTTTCCCTTTTTCTTCTGTCAGGTTTTGCTTCAAGTGTTTTGACAGTTGAACATTAAACAATTAAATTTCTATCTGAAATTCTGATAGAGGCTCTGATTGATAGAACATTATATCTACAGGTACCAACTGCTTCTAGAATTATAGTCTTCCTAACTGCAGATGTATGTGGAGGGAGCAGTGTATGGAATCAAACAGTCAGTGGAAAAGTCAGACAAGAGGCAGTTATCATGGATGTTTACCTATACTTTGCATAAACCACTAGAGTAAAGGGAAGATTGATGATTTTATAAAGATGATGTATGCCCAAGCAGGGTCTTCAGTCAAATAAAACAGGGGATTAGCGGAGGACTTTGACTGTAGGCACAGAGATTGGAGTGCTTACTAGCAGAGCAGCTGATGAGAGTCAGGAATGGATATCAATACAAAAGGTTCATTTTGGATGTTGTGTCAGTGCAGAGAGACAGCCTGAGAGCGTTAAAGCACAGATGCCCAGTACTAGTTACTGATAACACCAGATATCAGATCATACCGCAAGCAGATTAATCTGGATAGTAGATATAATATAATGAAAAGGGGACTAATCTTTGATTCAAGCAACCTTGAGTTCAAAATCTGCTTCTTTGTCTTATTACCTTAAATATATTTTGTGCTTTCTTGAAGAGATACTTGACCTTTCAATGCCTGTTTTCTCATTTTGAAAACTGGGATGGTATCTATTTCATAAGGTGATTGGATGAAGGATGTCGTGAAATTTAACGTATAAAACATGCAGTCCATCCCATAGTAGGTTGTCTACAGATGTTAGATTTCTTCCTTCTTATATAAAGCTAGATTTAGGATGAATATAGAAAAGGAGAATAGGCAGCTCTGAGGCATTTATGCTGAGTTGAAATAGATAATTTTTAAAAAGCAGTGCTATTTTACTCTCAGGCATCTCTAATGTTTGAAGTCTGAAAATCTTGATGAAACCTCTTCTTTCTGCTAGAAAAATGAAATCCCACTGCTGAGAGGAGGTGGTGCCCTTTTCAGGCAAATGCCACCAACTGCTTCTCCCCCTTGACTGTGGCCTTGTTGAAGAATAACTCTAAGAGCCAGTGACTGCTGACAGTTTTGGCTTATGGGTTCCCTTGCCCATCACACCACCATTTTTTCTGAGGGTGAGGGTTGGTATAGGGTATTCCTAGATCCTCAGAGAGACTTCAGGGTTGCTTTTTGTTTTCCTAATTCCTTCTTTCACTCATTTTAGTACAAATTCTTATTTAGTTATGTAAAATGATAAAAACTCTGTTTATAACCATTTATCCCTAATTATCTTCTTAGGTGACAGTTATCCTCATGTATGTCATTACATGCACCAAATACTCATGCTTCTGGTTTATTACCTTGCAACTCTCTATATTTTTCTCCTTATTCATCCTCCTTTGTGGCCCCCATTTCGCAGCCACCTTCTTTCAACAAATCAAGAACGACAGCACATTGCCTGTAGCAGTCCTTCCACACCCTTCCCTGTCCCTGCACAACTGTGGTTAAATTGGCTTTATTTCACTATTTTACTGGCTGCCAAAGATGATAGCAATCAGAATTGATAAATCCTGAAGTGCTTCCATTAACCAATCAGGGATTGTCACTGCTGTCAAATCTGCCCTGAGAGAGGCCATTTTTGGTAGCTTAAAATTCTTGTGTATGTATCTACTGGGGATAGATCTGTTCAGCCAGTTTTAAAAAAAAAAACGTATTTTGACTCTGCAGCTAGTTGCAGAAACTAGTTCTAGGAGCTCAAAAAACTACTCTCTGCTTCTTTCAAAATTTAAAACAGGTTCAGTCATTTTCTTGTTGCTTCTTGCTTGTTCTAGAAGGTGATTACACTTACTTGTCTAAAATATAATGAAGAAGAAGAAACAGGCCTTGAAATTTCACACTTGGAGACAATCAAAGAAACCAGGAGAGAATTTGTAGCAATCTGAATGCATCAAGAAGCAATAATGATCGGCAGGCGAGCAATGAGTGACACGTGTTGCTGAGTGAGAGTCCCTGCCGCTCAATGGCACAAAGTTTGACATTTAAATTGCCGGCAGCCCTGGGTCCATTCCAGGAGCTGCCCGTGGTTGAACACAGTTCTGATCACTTGCTTGAGGGGCGCAGTGGGGGTAAAGAGAGAAAAAAAAGAAAAATCAAATTGTTCTCGGAAATCATGTTTAATGTAGAAATCTGGTTAATATTAAAATGCAATCTGCAGTTTTCAAGTATTCTATTCCTCAAGGAAAATATTTCCTGTTCAAGGGGCAGGAGCAGTAAGCACTCTCTTATTACATCACTTCCTATGTCAGGCCCAACTAGCATTCAGAATGTATTACCATATTGATAATGCTAATTTCAAAATGATGCCTTCCCCCAGCCCCCTTCGGTTAAAGGGTCTGGGCACGATTCCAATCATATGGATCAATTTAGCTTTAGATGGTGCCGGCCAAACTGATATTTCATGCACTATATAGAATATAGTTCTTCCACATGTTCAGGAATAGTAGCCTATGTGTCCTCTCTACTCATAGCATAACATTCCATTTCCAAAAGTTTCCCAAGAGAGCAGCTATCTCGTGGGTTTTAGAAAAGAGAATGTCAGCCACTTCAGGAGGGAGAGGCAACACGTATTTCTCTACACATAAGCAGCCTTCAATCTTTGAATTACTAGGGAGTTAGGAATTGATTTCTGGAGCTCAACTTTTTGCCATGTTCAAATCAACTTGGTATTTTCCTTGTAAGCTTGGCTGGCTTCACTGCAACTGTTCTCATCACCAGGAGGACATGTGGATATAACCACTGGTATTTATCCTCCCTTTATCCAAATTTTTTTCTGCAGTGCCTTAGCATGAACGCTGATGACTTACTAGAATGAAATCTTTTCAAATATCTGTCCCCTGGATAGTTACTCAGCGTTCTCACCTTTTCGTTAAGAACAACAACAAAAAGCCACTCACAGAAAATCAGTATGGGAGCACCCAGTGTTCTAGACCAGAAGGCAACCATTTTGTTTGTCTTGAATCCTTCAGCCCTTTGGAGTCAATGGGTGACCTGCTAGGTAGAGCTGATCAGACTTGTAAGGAGTAAGCAGTGCTCTGAACGGCTCCAGGAGAGAAGGCTTACTTCCATGCAGGCACTACTAATCCGTCCTTTTAACTTAATATTTTTGAGGATTTCTTCCAGAGAGGAAATATTTTATGCTAAATCCATAGAGTAGACCTGTCCATGTCTGTTTTTCTCCATTCATAAATTCAGTGATGTGGAATGAATATATTTTTTTTAGTGATTATAATAAGTTTACAGCCTGTGCTTTGCCATTGAGTGTTGGATGATCTTATGATTTTAAATATGATTTTAAAGTGAGACTTTATTCACGCCCATATTCATACGTTTAATCTCTCAAAATGCCCAAATTTCATGATGCAATTTTAGTGGAATTAAACTGAACCGCTTGAAAATGTAGAGTTAATTGCATACTGTTTCAATTACAGTTCTAATGGATTTCAGCGTGCGAGCTGACACCAGAGCTAGTCAGTTGGTTGCATAATGCCAGAGGAGGCATCCATTCAGATATATTGCCCTATGGTAATTTTTTATTGCTAGCCAATTTGATAACACCTATTTAAGCTAAAGAGTCTTTGGCTGGTCACATCTGAGGACCAACCAGTGTTCATTTGATTTAATGACTGCTTGCTTATCTGAATGTCATGGGATTCTTACAGTATTATGGTAGACTGATTGATGTAATAACCACCCCAATATCTCAATTGCTTTTTCTCAATTATATCACAACCCCATGAGGGTTTGAAGAGGTTCTCTGTTCCACAAAGTAGTTCAGGGACCCAGGATTCTTCATTTAGTTCCAATAGTTTTGGAGATACAACTGGATCCTCTGTAGCTGTTGATGTGGAAAGGGAGAGATTGAATATGGCAGAGGCAATACTTGTGCTTCATCGCTATTTCCAGAAGGTGACACATGCCGCTTCTGCTCACATCCTATTACTGAGAAGTGTTCCTACCAAACCAATTGATGTAAAGGCAGGGATGGAATGCAGGCTAGAAGCACAGATATGCTGGTAAAATTTTAAGAACTGGCTCTTCAGGAGGAAAAAAAAGCCCGGATTTGTAGCATTTGCCATTTTCCATGGTGTAAATGACTCCCACCATGGCCAGTCTCAGGCTACTGATGTGATATCACTAAGTGTGGACAGAGCTGGGAGGAGATGTCCACAGTCTAGACATATGCCGAGGAAAGAGCAGAACCCGCCCAGTGGTTAACATGGCACTTGCTTTGTCACTTATTGTGTGGACAATTGGGTGAGATGGACACCTTCATAAGCTTTGTTGCTGATTGCTTCTAAGGAGCTTGCTGTACTTGGGGAGACTTAATATATAATATATGTACTTTATATATATGTCTAATATAATTATAAAGATAACTAATACCTAATACATGTTTACTGTTTTCCAGGCGTCATCTCAGGTGACCTGTAATTTAACAACTCGGTGATGTAGTAATTATGTTTATCCTTATTTAACAGTCTAATGGAGACGAAGAGAGACTTAGTAATTTGCTTCAAGTAAAGCATAATTGATCCTGTTAGGAATCCATAGTAAGCTGTGTGGAGAAAGAGGCATAAGAGCAGGAGATGAAGCTTTTGATGGGCAGGAGAGAGACAAAGAGAGAGAGAGAAAGAGAATGTCTGAGGTGTTTGAGTGTTCGGCTGGAGGTGGTATTCTAAAATAAGGGAACAGAATAGTGAATGTCAGCAAGGCGTGAACATTTTTGATGTGACAAAGATGTTCATTTTCTTTGATCTTATAACTCTCCTTCTGGGAATTTATCTTGAATAAATATTTTTAACAAAATGTAAAATCAGTTTGGGTATATGCATATGATATTATTACAGCACTTTCCACAACAGATCAGCCGAAGGGAGAGCACAGGCTCAACGAGAAGATAATGGTTTAAAAGTTTCAAACCATCTGAAGCATGATTACACAATGATGACGATGGTGATGGTGATGGAAACAGCTCATTGCTGTGTGTCAGGACTAAGCAGAAAAGGGCAAGCATGACCTGACTGTATTGGCTTACCTAGTGCATTGATGGGTAATGGGTAATGACTGTCTAGAAACATGAAATATTTGTGATGATTGAAATCAGAATATTAAATGGTCGATAAAATATGTTTACATGTACAGAAGGGGAGGAAGATTACATGCAAAGAAAGAAAATAAATGTTGAGGTATGCCATTATATTTCTCCAAAATAGTTACTAATATTCAATATAAAGGATACTTTTAATTCAAAAAATTATTTACATCGTGTTAGTTTTGGAGACTGGATCAGTGTGATTGGAATAATGAGTGAGTGGAAGCTAGATAAAATGAATAATTAGGTTACACACTGGAGATAATCTTTAATTTTGATGAATAAGGACATTCTGGTTCACACTATAAAGGATAGAAAGGTATAAGTAGCTTTTTGAAGAGAGGTATAATATGATATGAACTTCATATAAGGCAGGTGACTCTAGTAACAGTGTGACAGTGTCCTGGAAAAGCAAGACTGTGAACTTAGAGACCGGTGAGAAATCTCTTGAAAAAATACCAGAGAAGAAAAAAAGAAGATACAGTTTAGGGCAGCAGTAGTAGAGTTTAAAGAAAAAGGAAATGCATGCAGTGCACAAACAGACACTATTGGGAAGTCTTTCCAATTGATTTTGTCATGAGAAAGGAGATGAAAGCAGGTTTGAAGACAGAGCAGATGTGAAGACGTTGGGGGAAAAGAGATTGGTTAATTTTAGGGTATGGTCAGTGGATGAGCTCTCCATTTGGAAACACTCTGTGGAGCTGAACGTTTAGATCTGAACTGTGGAGATACGTCGGAGTGGGCTGTAGACCTGGAGGTCATTGGATTAAAGCACATACTGAGAACAGTGAGAGAGAAGGAGACGGGCCAGGCAGAGGCTGGGGGAAAAGGAGAGCTGAGACTCAGGAAGAGGAGCTTGGCTGTGATGGAGGGAGGGAGGGAGTTTAGGCAGGAGATAGAAGATGCAGACTTGACAAAACTGTCTTGACCCTCTGAAATAAAATATAAAGGAGACTTTAAGATGTTGTGGGTTAGGGGAAAGAAGCTAGAGTGATAAAAAAAATGGAGATATATATATATATATGTATATATAAAAGGATGATTGACTTGGTAAGATCTAAGTCAGAGGAGACTAGAAAGAATGGAGTCAGAAATTGTGGGAAAAACTTAAATTGTAAAGGAATGGGATATTCTCCCTTGTCTTTAAAAAAATGGGATGCATTTTTTTAAAGACAAGGGAGAATGAGGGAAAATAGAAACATTTGGGAGTGGTAGAAAGGAGGGTTCAGACATATTTGTTAATTTTTCCAGTGTTGTAAGGGGATGGCAGACTGGAGATCTCTAGAGTAGCTGGTGTTTGCAAAGGAGAGGAGACAAGAAGAAAAGGATTATAGAAGAGAATCCCCGAGGAAACATTTATATATGATGATTTTATACAGAGGCAATGCTACTGGAAGAGAAGAATATAATAGGGGGAAATAAAGAAAAGAGGTGACAAAGGAAGATGAGAACAGAGAATAAGGAGGAGAAAAGAGAAGGAGGAGGTATCTGTGGAGAAGATGGCAGAGGACAGTCAGTAACTATTTCCAGTCATTTTCACTGGTATTTCAATTTTTGATTATATGTTACTCTGCACTGTCTAGTCCAGAAACTACTGATGCAATAGTGTTAAGACCTATGGGTATTGAGTACAGACAACTTTAAGACAATTACTTACCTGGTCTAGTTAGTAGCTTGTGACTAACCTGCCCTATCAGAGCCTAGTGCGAATCAAAGTATGATGTCAGGCTATTCTAAACTCATTGAGATACTAACTGGCATTGTTTTTATCTGTAATCAGCAGGTGCCTAATAAGTGCTTATTAGGTGCCAGACAATATCGTAGGCCAGAGATTAGCAAATTTTTGCACTACAAATGCAGAGTAGAGTAGCTTCAACAGTACCAGGTCTACAAAATCTACACTATTTATTAAGTTGCCCTATACAGGAAAAGTTGGCTGAATCCCCTACAACATGCTTGAGGTACGCAGCTTATATACTCATGGAGTTTTAGCTAGTGAGGCATTCATTTTTAAATCATGATGAAAATTTGTATATTTTAGTACTGAACAATTGCAGACAAAATGTGATGCATCGCAGGGTAATATTGATCTAATTCCAAACCATCAGGATTTGGTGGTAAGACAGAGAAAGAAACCCTGTTTGAAAACTCAGGGTTTAACTTGTCCCCACAGAGTGATGGGTATGTTGTTTTGCAGATGGTTTCTCTGTCCTTAGACAGCATCCTTTCTACCTCGTGAAGCTGAGCCTGCTGAAAGGGTTGCTGATAGCTTGTATCTTTCCAGTGCTGCTGGGTAGCAGATGATACGATACCACGCATTCTTGGTCAATTCCCAAATTCTCAAGAAGTTTCCATGTGGGTAGATGTGCACTGTTGATCTTTAAATTATACCTTAGCAGAAAGAATGTAAAACAAGTGAATTATGGCAATTTAAAAAGAGGCAGCTAGCTGTCTCATTCCATTGAGCACTTCCTTTTCAGAGAGAGCAAGAGGGAGAAGGAGAGAGAGAAAACTCGGGACTGTTTTCACCTTGTACTCCTTTGGCATTAAACACAGGCAAATTTTGCTTAACTTAGCATGTCTAGCCCAAAGGAGAAGGATGGTTATTATGTTCTAATACTTGAATACTGTCTCCATGTATCAAAATCAGGTAAATAAGTAGTAGTTGAAGCAATAATCAGCGGATGATATCCCAGCTTGTGACAAAATAGTGAGAGAATGTCAGCATCAAGGAAGCACGATTAGTTTTTTTTTCTTCTGTGACTGACTCTTTTTACTCCAATTTCCAAATCAGTGGTTTGTTCAAATAAAAACTTCTGATATATCAACTGTCATTAGTGGCCATATACCAAATTCTGTCACAATTCTTTTAAGTCTCATTTCATTTCTGTATTCACAATCATGAGGGATGAGCTTGGAATGGAAAGGGGTAGGCTGAATTTGCTAAGGTGATCGTGATGCCAAAGATTGACATAATATTTTAGATATGTCCCTGGCTGTTTTGAGTGAATTAAAAATTTGGGGCTCAGTCGATTTATTTCCTATAATGTATTGACAGCACTGGCAAGTAAGCAAATTGACAAACTAGTATCTGTAAAAAAAAAAAAAAAAAAAAAAAGGAGTGGGAAGGATGCCTGAAGATGGACAAGCATTCTAATGTTCAGTCTGACTTCTTCAAGCTATACAACTGCTTGCGTTCAAATGATAAACTCTAGGATTGATGTAAAAGGATGATTGTTAAGCTCCAAGAAGAATTAAGAAAGTTGCTAGACTTTTAAAACAGGACAGTATGGCAGACATAAAAGTAATTGGTCTTCATTATGACCTTTAATTTACAGTCACACTTCACTTTATGGCACTTTGCAGACATTGCATCTTGTTACAAATTGAAGGTTTGTGGCAACCCTGCATCGAGCAAGTCTGTTGGCACCAGTTTTCCAACAGCCTTTGCTCACGTCGTGTCTCTGTGTCACATTTTGATAATTCTCACAGTATGTCAAACTCTTTCATTGTTATTATATTTGTTATGGTGATCTGTGATCAGTGGCCTTTGATGTCACTACTCACTGAAGGCTCAGATGATGGTCAGCATTTTTAGCAGTATTTTTAAATTAAGGAATGTACATTGTTTCCTTAAGACATAATGCTATTACACACTTCATAGACTATCATATAATATAAACTTAACTTTTATATGCTCTGGGAAACAAAAAAATTCCTGTGATTTGCTTTATTGCAATTCTCGCTTTTTTGTTTTTGGTGGTCTGGAACCAAACCCAAAATATCTACAAGGTCGGCCTGTGTATCTATGATGTTCCAGTTAAAAGGGTACTCAAATTATATGTATCCATACCTATACAGATGCCCAGTTGAAAGGTAACTGGAGAATATAAGGTGTAAATTATTTACATAGCTATGTATTTCAGTCAAATAATATGTGCATGGAGAGTTCATTTATTTTCACTCTTCATCCTTTTTCTTTTCACTTTTTCACAGGTATTAGTGTGTGTGTTCCTTGCCTTTCCATACTTTAAATAAATCGCAGCTTTTATAAAGCCTTCTGCCAATGGAAAGTCAACGAAAACTTAGTAAATTTCTTGGCTTATAATTTTGAAAAAGGAGCTCAGGACCAGAGCTTATCCTGTTTCTTGAAACAAACAGTAGGGGAAGTTGAAAATGTGATCATACCTTACACTTTATCAATTAATAAAATTCTTATTATTTTGTTTACAGTTTATAAATGTACTAGTTCAGGAAGAATAAGGAAATAGCAGGATTTATTGTAGAAGTATTAATAACTATCACAAGATTCTGAATTTAAGATGCATATTATATTAGATCCACATATGAGACTCTAACTTGCATAATATAACTCAGGGACTGCTTATAATAATGCTACAAAGAATTCGCTTATGATTTCAGTGCATTATGAAGTATTAATGATTGTCTTATAAATTAAAAAGAATCCAAGTTAGAAAAGAAGTAAAACTGTCACTCTTTGCAGATGACATGATACTATACATAGAAAATTCCAAAGATGCTACCAGAAAACTACTAGAGTTCATCAATGAATTCAGTACACTTGCCGGATACAAAATTACTACACAGAAATGTGTTGTATTTCTATGCACTAACAACAAAAGATCAGAAGGGGAAGTTAAGGAAACAATCCCATTTACCGTCACATCAAAAAGAATAAAATACCTAGGAATAAACCTCCCTAAGGAGGCAAAAGACCTGTACTCAAAAAACTATGACGTTGATGAAAGAAATTGAAGATGACACAAACAGGTGGAGAGACATACCATGTTCTTAGATTGGAAGAATCAATATTGTCAAATTGAATATACTGCCCAAGGCAATCTACAGATTTAATGCAACCCCTATCAAATTACCAATGGCATGATTCACAGAAGTAGGAGAAAAAAATTTTTTAATTTGTATTGAAACACAAAAGACCATTGCAGCCCTATTTACCATAGCCAAGACATGGAAGTAACCTAAATGTCCATCGACAGAGGAATGGATAAAGAAGATGTGGTATATATATGTATATATAGAATATTACATATATATATATATATATATATATATACACACAGAATATATAGAGAGAATATTACTCAGCCATAAAAAGGAATGAGATAATGCCATTTGCAGCAACATGGATGGGCCTAGAGATTATCATACAGAGAAAGATAAATATCATATGATATTGCTTGTATGGAGAATCTAAAAAAAGGATACAAATGAACTTATTTCCAAACAGAAATAGACTCACAGACATAGAAAATAAATTTATGGTTACTGAAGGGAAGCAGGGGAGGAATAAATGAGGAGTTTGGGATTACCATATACATAATACTATACATAAAATAGATAACCAACAGGAACCTACTGTATAGCACAGGGAACTCTACTCAATGTTTTGTAATAACTTATAATGGAAAAGAATCTGAATAAGAACACACACACACACACACACACACACACACATAGGTGTATAACTAAATCACTTTGCTGTACATCTGACACTAATATAGCGTTGTAAATCACCTATACTTCAATAAAAGTTTTTTTAAAAATTGTCTTGTAGCACAACAACTATAGTAAAGTTGTAGTATGGATTATAAAATGAACTTTACGTATCATTTTCTAAACAGAAGACTTCATTTTCTGACGGAAAGGTTATAGGACTGGATCATAAAATAGCTATGTTCTAGAATTATTTTACCATCCATAAACTGACTTGACTGCCACGACTCATCTTTTCTACACAGGGAGAATGACAATAAGTCTATTTTTGTATAGGTTTGCTCAACATAAAAAGTTAGCTAAGGAAATCTGCTGCAAGAAAGCAAGCCATTGTAGAAAAACAACATTTATTAAATTATTATGATATATCATGAAATCTACCCAACTTTATAATCCGTCTAGAATGTACTTATATTCTTTGTTATTACTGCACATGCATTAATTTTATTCAACATAAAACAAATGGGGGAAGACAACTAGATTTTCTCTCCAGATGGTGTGAAAACAGCAAGGTCAAACTTGAAGAAAGGCTGTTCCTTTTTACAGAGGACTTAATATTTATCACCTCTCATTTGGTTATGAAACTCGGCTTTCATATTTTTCCCTGGATTCTTTGGCTTCTGATCCATTGGAAGAGAAATGTATAGCTCTTAGAAACGAATCATCTGCTAAGCATGGACGACCTGCCTCTTCCCCTGCTCTTAGTTTTTTATTGATTTCTTTCTTTTTGGTTCCAGATTAGCGTAGCAATATGCTGGAATACCAAAATTTACTGGCAGAAATGGAGACGAAGCAGCTCATTTTTCAAGGACTTCACGGTCTGTTCTCTGCCTTAACCTGCTCCAAGAGTTACTTCTCATACAACTTCTCAATATTTTCATAATTAGCTGCCCAGAATTTTCATAATTTGTAAACACAGTAAAATGGCTGTCAGACATTTAGTACGGTAAAAGTGGAGGGGAGAAAAGACCAGCTTCCTTAAACCGTTTACATTTGACTTGGGAGAGAGCTGGGCCCCTGCGCATAGCAGTTAAATAATCAGGAGCACAACTGAAAGTGATTTTTCTTGAGGTGTCACTGCCGCACACAACTACCAGGTGTTCCTCCTTGGCTCAGGCGGCTTTGCTGATCTTCCAGAACTCTGAGGGCTGTACCCTAGCCCCAGTTTTACATCCATTTGTCTCTGCCAAGGTGAAGGCGGCAGAAACCACACATGTTTTTCCTTCTCCCTTTCCTCGGCGGAGATGATCGCCTCCGGATGAGCCATCTTCCACACCAGCGAGCGCTGGTATTTCACCTGGCACGACGGCCAGGGTGGATATGGCACACAGAAGGAAACACACAGTGGAAAACAAGTCTTCCTGGTAACGCACGTTGAGGCTGCCAGACAATGGTGCCTTCCCGTGGTTGTAGTCCAGACTGCTAGCTGGAAAGCTGTAATTTTGAGCAAGAAAATGTTGGGAAAAGCTAAGAGCAAGAGCAAAGAAGGGTGGAAAGAATCGTGGAGCACCGAAAGTCTGCTCTCGGCTGAGTGAGAGTAAACTAAAGGAGCAAGATATGAGAAATTCTGCAGAATCTAGCCTTCAGGTGCAGTTTAGTTTTTGCCGAATAAATTTTTTACACTTCCTGTTAAGATTTAGACAAAGATGGCATTTGAATAAAAACATTAACTTAAAGCTCTGTGTTTAAAGTCCTTTAATCCAAGTCAACATTCTGATTATGAGTTGAAGTTCAGTAAAACTTTTTCTGACTTTGCATCCATACTGCTTTTAGCAAAGAACAGTTTACAAAATAGTATGTTCAATGAATTCCATTGAAATCACATACATATATAGGCAGAGAAGCCCATGAAAGCTACACATCAGAATACTACCAGGATCGTATCTGGGTGGTGGGATTATAGGAGATTATAATTATCTACTTTTTAAATCTTTTTTTCCTTATTCTTCTGTAATTAACATGGCTTGCTGTTTAATTTAAACATGTAAAGAATATTAATGATAGTGTCTTTTGAAAATCATAAAAAAATTCGAAGTCAATTAAAGCTGAGTTCTAGAACTTGAAGGTTTTAATCGTAGTTCCCAGCTTCTCAAGACTTCGTAAGAATCTGCTTGGCATGTCATCCCCCCTCTCACTGTCCAGCCTGTTGAAGAAAAGCATGTGAGATCTTGAATCTGAGTTATCTGGACTGGCTTCTCCCAAGGTGGATAGTTCATAGTTCCCTACTTTATTTTAGGCTATATCTTCCTGGGTTACTTCTTTTCGGGTTGGAAGCACTATTTGTACTTTGGTCTGTTCCAGATGAAATACTAAATTTTTTCCTCCTTCAAAACTAGAGATTTGAGCATTTGTGTCCACTTGTCTTGAAATGTATCTGCTGGAAATAGGAGCATGTCTAAGCCACAGCTCTTTGGCTTGTGGGAACTTCTGTTTCACTCTCTTTGTCTCCCATACACATAGCCTTATGTTCCCCCTGCCAGCCTTACACACATATCACAGACATATCTACACACATTTGTTGGTCCCACTGAATGTAAGCCTTGGAGACTTTTTTTTGAAGGAGGGGAGGGGTGGCTGACAAATGTATAATGACATGTATCCACCGTTATAGTATCATGCAGGGTAGTTTCACTGACCTAAAAATCCTCTGTGTCCCACCTATTCTTCGCTTTCTCTCCTCTAACTTGAAGACTTCCTTTCGAATTGTGAATCTGGGTTGCTTATTTTGCAGAAATGTGATGATTCTTTCCTTGGAACGTGGAGGGTATTAGCCTATTACATGGTAGCCCACGCACCTCAGCATTTGTGTGGCTGCTTTATTCACAGGACTCTACTGAATCTTAATCAGAGATTTGGTAATCCCTAGAGCATATTATAAGAAACTATGATATAGTCTTCTTAAGCAAACCAAGATATTCTTGAGGTAGTCACTCGTTGTTATAGCTGTGAAATTCTTAGAAGTGTGTTCTGTGTCATTAACCTACTTCCTGGATTCTGGAGTCAAGTGAGACAGTGATTTCTTTTGAGAGCAGTTTGTTCTTAAATTTGTATGTCTACACGGGAAAGAACGTTTTCTCAGGCCTCTATAGAGTGGGGGCAACGGATCGAAGCAGAATGTATTTAATTATCTACCACGTTATCTTGGCTGAAATTTAGGAACATGGTGGACTGAGCTAATGTAGACCCCCTTCCAGCTACAAACACGTTCTGCATTCACGATGCAGAAGAGAATGTGTGTTGGAGGTATTGGTGCATGTGCTTTGGAAAATGGGACCTGCTAACAGCTTCCTGTCACAAAGCCTCTGTGACTGTTTCATGGATGTCCCTGGACACTGGAACTTGAGCAGCTCACATGCAGGATAGGCTAGAAATGCCAGGAATGAACAGGCCTGGGAACACCCCTCACCCAGTCATGGAAGGGAGTAGGTGAGCAGTGACGTAGCTCCATCTCTCGTTTGGGATAACTCTGAATCATCTCTTACGACGTCTCCCAGAGTCACCTAGTGGGATCGAGCCCCAGTTGCCCACTACAGTAAATTGCTTGGTGGAGCTCAGCTGGGCCCAAAATAACAGAGCCGTCTAGACCCAGTGTCCTATTGAATTTTTCTTCCTAATACTTTTCATAATTATCTATTATACTTTCACTAACAAAACTAAGTAATAATAACAATGATGTCATCAATACACCACACTAATAATAGCCTAATTTCTGTCAAGTGTTTCTTATGGCAATATTCTAAGTGTTTTGTATTTTTTAGCTCATTTAATGTTGTTACTGATAGTATTATTAAAATCCTCATTTTATAGATGAGGAAACTGAAATTTCAGAAGTAGAAGCTTAGTTCAGTGTTTATCATAATAATATTAGAGTTTCTACCAGACTAATTGTCCCCTCCTATAGTCTTGGTATAGTTCATCCACACAAGAAAGACTGTTCTAGACCTGTCAGGTCACTGATTGCAGTGGAAGCCCTTTAGGTGAAAGGCATCTGACTACTTCTGGACTGTAATAGATCAAGCGACAATTTTTCCAGTTCTGTTTTCAGATACACAAAATAACCAACTTTCTCAAAAAGGATGAGATCATGTGTATGTTTCTGTGAGTGGAGAGGGTTTGAGACTTGTCTAGATCCTGGAGGCTGCTGCCCAGTTTTGTCGATAGTTCAAGTTTTCTTTAAATTTTGTCCTATTGTGATGTCAGGCTAAAACAATGGGTCATTAGGTTTAAGAGCTGAGAGAGAGGATTTGTCTTGGCCCCCATGGTAGATGTTTTGCTGAGTTAAAGTTTGCCTATCAATTGTGCATCCCTTATTTTGCTAACACAATCCTTAATTCCTCCTGTAGAGAAGGATTCCTGGGTTCTCTTCCATAGAACGTAATGCCCGGAATAACTTAAAAAATAGTTGCTTCTCTTTCACCAATAGAATTTCCTCACAACTCCTTCCATTTTTTTGACTGAAATCATTGTGTTTTATAGCATTTAAGACTTTAAGTCTTGCAAATTCTCTCATAGACTTACATCACTAATGTGTCTGCAGCCCCTAGAATTAAGGAAAACTGGGAAGTGAACACATCTCTAAATAATTTCTGATAGGGTAAGAGATAGTATGTTAATTACAGAGGTCAACACAGGCCCTTCGTGGAGGGTATCTCAGTGATAGGACCATTCAGCACGTGCTTGACCCCTCCCCAGCCAGAAGGTGGAGGACCAGACCGGGGTCCCTTTGAGGTAGCAGAATCATCAGTTTTCTGATGTTGTAGATTCAGTTTCTCTGTGCAGATACATTCATTCTGCGCTCCAGTCTCTGCTTATGGTTCGGGAAAACCTCGGTCTCTTCTTGTGGCTCAAGAAGTCGCTCCTCTGAGCCATGTTACAAAGGAAGCTCAGAACCAATGGGGAACATTATGGCTATTGCTAGAACATGTCCACAGAGAAGTTAGAAGCCAGAGGAGTAACCCTGGGAACAAGCCTCATATCAGCAGACTAAGACAAAGCTGGTGACATCTCAGCTCCAGTCCTTAGGGTAAAGATGATCTAAAATCAGTGTTGGTGTCCTTAATAATTTGGCATCCCTTAATAGCTTCTTATCTATGGCCTAGGTCAGTGGTTCTCAAACTTTAAGAAGTACCTGGAGGGCTTGTGAAAACAGGTTGCGGGGACCCATCCCCAGTTTCTGATTCTGTAGGTCTGGGGTGGAGCTGAGAATTAGAATTTCTAATAAGTCTCAGGTGATGACAATGCTGTTGGTCTGGAGACCTCACTTTGAGCATCTGATCTGCGCTACAGATCCACTTGCCTGCGGTGGTGGGGACTCAGGACATCCCTCCAACCTCCAACCTATGTGCTTCACCTTCTCTTCCTTTTTTTCTGCTCAGATACCTCTTTTTAGATCATGTTGTCTTACACATTAAATTTTTCTTCCTTCATGGGCTTGGTTATTTGCAATAAACGTTTAGTCACCTGCTGTTACTCAACACCATCCTCCACGGCCATGCCAGAACGTTTTGTCTAAAATACAGGTATGATCACTTCCCTAATCAAAACTTTTCAAAGATGTCCCAGCTGATCAAAATATGTTTAAGCACATCCTCCTGCCTATCTCTTCAGCCACCTGGCTTCATCGGCCAGGATGCTTTCATTCACAAGTAACATGGGTAACTGAATCAGTTAGCGCGTGGTGCCTGATACAGCATCCCAAATCTCTGTGCCTTAAAACAGTGGACATTTATTATTGCTCATGAGTGTATGGGTCAGCTGGGCAGATTTTCCAGGCTTGGCCAGTCTCACTCATATGTCCGTGGTCAGCTGGTGGTGGGGTAGGCAGCTCTGCTAGCCTTGGCTTGGCTTTCTCTCATGTTTGGGTGTCGGCTAGTTGTAGACTAGTCTAGGATGACCTTAACTGAGATGACCAGGCTCTCTTCCATTCTTTACGGGCTGGACCAGGCTGGCAGTCACGATGGTGGAAGAATTCCAAGATAGAGCAGAGACACTCAAGGCCTCTTGTGGTCCAGGCTCAGAACCAGCATACCCTCCCTTTTGTCACTTTCTGTTGAATAAAGCCATTCTCACAGAGTGGGCAGATCCTATAAAACTACAAGACAAAGAACATGGACCCAGGGATGTCATTAATTGAGACTATCAAGGCCATTAACCTGCCACAACAAAAAGTAAAATTTCCTTAAACCTTACACAGATTAATGATTTCACATAACGGGAAGCCAAGATTCAGTGTAGACTATAGAATTGGTTGACTAAATAACTCAATAATGTCATCAGTGACACAGATACTCTTCATCTTTCCTCTCAGCCGTTCTCAGTCTATTGGCGCAATCTCAGGCTGGCTCATTTCAAGGTTTCAAACAACTATCAGCAATAATTGAAGAAATACGCTTCATTGTTCACATTTGATAGGTTCTTTTACGCAGGAGCCCTGAAAAATTCTCTTCTTGTGTTGCATTGGTTCAAATTGGCTTATGTCTCCCCATTTCTAAACTATCGCTTCTTTTGTGCAGCAAGAAACTTCCAGATCAAAAGTGGCTTAAATAACTCAGATTATTCATACCTTGTTTAGAAAAAAGTCTAAAGTTCTCTCATATATGAAGAGGATCGGAGTCACAGCAGTCCTGGGATAGGTTCATTGGGTTAATAATATCATTATGAAGTCAAACTCCTCCCATTTCCTCTGTCACCCTAAGTGCTAACATTTTTCTCCCCTCATGCTCCAAGCAGCATGACTTACCTCAACACCCAAATATTAGAAGAAAGAATGTGGGAAGAGAGCTAGCCTCATGCTTTCTCTCTTTATCATAAGTAGGAAGTTCTATCTCAGCGGTCCCTGAGCAGATTTCCAGGATGTCTGAATTGGCCACACTGCTTCTCCTGGCTGCAAGGGAAGCTGGGAAAATGAACATCTGCATCTGTTCTCTCCCTCGTGGGAGGAAAACGATTTCAGTATGAAGGAAGGGACAAAAAATAGCTGTTGTGTATGCAAAACTTTGTGTATCTCACAACTTTCAAATGAAGGTCTACACAACCCTAATTAATTGGCATTCCAGCACTTGAATTCATGAGGCAATTGAAGGCATGGATATTTAGTATTCTTTTACCAGTGGACAAAGAGATATTTCTGAAAGGCAGAGAAAAAATCAGTGCATCCAGATGTTACTGGTAGATTAAGACATAGATTTCATCTGGAGAAAGTTTTCAGATCACAGCATTTATTCATTTTCTGTGACCGAGTCACGTTAAATGAGACTGGACACTTATCCTCTGTGAAGTCAAGTGTTCAGTGTGAAGTTGCCTTAGTTACCATCCGCTGGTAGATAACCCGTCCACTCACAGAACTTGCATTAGAAGGGCATTCTGGTATCAGTGCATCACATACCAACTCTATTTTGACTCTAAAGGAAATGTCCTGTATCCTTGTTGTATCCTTCTGTATGTCATTCATCACATTTAATTGAATTATTTGACATAGAACCCTTTTCTTGGGCTGTCACTTAGAAAGAATCATAAATGTACTTTAAATCCTGCAAAGGAGTTGTTGAGTGGATATGTTATCCTCTCCCAAGTTTTCCATTGCATCTAATCAGGCTTATACTGAACTCAAAGGACCAGATAGTTAAAGGAACAATTCACGGACACAGATGTCTTCAAATCACTTAGTGTATACAAAGCATGATAAACTACAGGATAGAATTTGAGGCAAGGACTTCCTTGTGTTTCAAAGATTTCCAGTTATATCGTGATTTTAACAGATAGATTCACCTCCTTCTAAACAGTGCTCTGGTTGGAGTTGGTGCCTTTAAAAAGCACAGGTAGGGGAAAATACTGAACATTATCCAGCTAAAAGGCATGTTACCAGACATTCTGTCTTGCTTGTTTTCTTCTAATGGAATATAAGCGATGGGTTATGAGTCACCCATCACCATTCACCATCCTAAGCTCAGCTATCAGATAGATGCTGGCGTGGAGGAATGAGAGGCATGTGATGTAGAAGGAGAGGGTAGGTCAGAGGAGCTCAGAAACAGAGGATACCTGAAGGTCAGCAAATGCTTTTCTCTTGTTAGCTAAGCAAGCTGGTGCTTCCTTTTTGAGGGGGCTGTGATTTCGGCCTCTTCAGTTAGGAGCTTAGTTGAACAACAAGAATGATTAGTTCATTTCCCAGTCGGCGGTTATTGTTGCAGGAATGGTTTTAATATACCCAGGGTTTTGGCTTCGATTTTTGCTTTCAAACTCCAGCAAGTCTTGAATTGTTTATTGAATCTTTGTTGAGAAACAGAACACAGAGATGAAGCTAATAATTGGCAAGAGTCCCAATCCTTGTGTCATTATGGTCATTAATTAGGGTAAGGGTTATGTATGGAAAGGTTGCTGATTGGAATCACTTGTTTCCAGATCTCCTCTAGAGGGCAGGGGTTATAATTAGGGACTCTATTTTTTTGGAGGTAAACATAGAGATTGCTTTAGGAAGCAGAAATGATGCATGCTTAGTAGACAATTTGTTTCATTGGCAAATTAGTCAAAGGAGAATAAACCATCTTTTCCTGATCATTATTTTCAACCCAAAACCTCATTGTATCAATCAGTAGAATCTTTAGTATAAGGGAACCTTTATGGAAAATTCACAGTAAAATGAATTACTACACCGAGTATTCCATTCACCTTCTTCCTAAGTAAGTAGAGGCTAATGTCACAGCTTTTGTGGAGGATGGATCTATTTCATTTGAGAAGGAACAGTTTCCCAGTGTCCAGCAAAAGGGCTTGACTCATTCATAGGAGGGGAGAGAGTCTGGCACTGTGACCACTTAGGAGCTCTGCATCATATAAACTTAAGTATACATTGACAAATTGTTCTTAATCTCTTTAAAGTTATATAAAGTTCCAAGTTTTCCCAATTGAGATTTTTAATAAATATGAACAGAATGTTAGCTCACAAATTTTGTCTGGTATTTCTTTTTTTCCCTCTAGATGTGCCCATGGTGACATGTTAAATGGAACAGCATTGTGTTCTAATCCGATAGCTTGTTCTGAATGTGCAAATCTATATTTCTTTCGAGATTGATTACTTTTTGGGTTAAATAGTCCAATGGAAAGGAATTTTAGTAGACACCAAAATGTAAAACAATGCAGTATTGCCAAAAACATACATAACTGAAGTTGTAAAGATCTCTTTTATTTGTGAGGTGGGCTCCATTTTTTTGGTCTTCTGCAGCATCTTCAGGGACTCCCTTTTTTCATTTCGTTTCCAGATGAAATGATGGCAGGTAGCACAAGGTCTTTGTTCAGAGTCCTTATAAATAATGGCCTGCATATTACGCTTTGTAAGACATTTACACAGAAACCTCAGGAGGTTTTGTAATTGAAAATACTAGTGCGTGGTAGGGTGTGGTGGTGTTGTCTAATATGTACTAATGACAATAGAGTATGTGGGTGTGATGTATGGCAAGATCCCACAGGGCATCTATCTTCAGCTGCTTGAAGTGCCAGGATTGCTCACCACACCCTGTCCTTGGTTTTGGAAACCTTCACAGAATAGGATGCTCTCAGGCCAAAGCCTAAACAAGTCTCCTTCTCTGAAGAGGAAAAGAATATACATGAAACGAATTCTACTTCCATTTCTAGAGTCTGGCTTATTGGGATATAAACAAGGAGTTTAGATTCCAACATTTTGGCCGTTTTGTTTGTAAGTGGGATTGGTCAGAGATTAGCCTGAAAAGATTGCTGAGACGTGTTTGCTGGGGCATCTAGAGGCACTTCACTTCAGAGCCTTGTCTTGGGAATTCCTTCTCTATTAGTGTTATTGCATCTTTCCATCTATATTTGTAGATATGATTAATTTCTGAGCAGCTCAGCTCTATCCATGGAGTTTTCCTGATACTTAAAAAGGAAAAAAAAATGTGTGTGTGTGATTATTTGGCATAGATAAAATCCTCAAAAAAATAAGCAGTTACATACCAGAAGTGAGTGTGGTCAAATTAACCTCCTCTTATTCCCTTCTTTTCCCCTCTTCCATTAATTAGGAGTTATGCTTAAGATTTGGATCTTCATAGATTTTTTTTTCAATTTATATTCATTTTTCCTGTGCAGAATATTTCTTTGGGGAAAAAAAGAGAATGATATTCAAAATTAGTAAGCTAAAAATAAAATTACAGGATTTTCTAGCCCAGTGATAGCAGCAAGATTTTCTAAGGGCAGAATTTCTTTGGCAAACCTAATTGGCTAATTTAATTATAGGGATAATGGTATGAATATTAAGATACCATTGTGCGTGTGTAGGGGGGGTGATTTTCTGCTTGCATTTTTGTCTCATTGCTGAAGGCAGCTGTTTCCTGCTCGCATGTTCTGCTCCCCACATGGAAATCACTGCCAACGCTTTTAGCAGATTCTTTCAACACTTATATACATATCTTTAATGAATATTCGATAGTATCACTGTCTTAATTTTTCTGTTTTAAGAGTTATTTCTTGAACTCTCACTATGGAATATGGGAATTTGACTCGTTTATTTCTTATCCCCTGACTACAGAAATCCTATAACCCCTTCTTTCCAGGATAATTATTTGGTATTTATTATTAGACCAGTTTTTTAAATTGAAGCATAGTTGATTGATAATGTGTTAATTTCTGCTGTACAGCAAAGTGATTCAGATATATATATACACACACACACACACACACACACACACACATTACATATACGTATTCCTTTTTATATTCTTTTCCGTTATGCTTCAGCACAGGATTCTAGTTATAGTTTCCTGTCCAGTATTTACTTCTGTGTGATATTATAGCTATGAAATTATTAGTCACAGCCGAGCCATAAAGTATACTACGTCTTTTTTCCTTTATAATTTTTTGTTGATATGTGTCTGCTTTCTTTTTTGTTTTCTTCGTATTGATCATTAGTTAAGCTTCATATTTGCCTCAGCTCTGTATGTTTCTCAGTATGTTTATAGTCATTTGGTAATCTATCCATTTCATCTTCTGCCATGATTTTCCATAACATTCTAATATACTGTAATCAAGATTGATTGCTCTCTATATGGGCTACACAGTGGCTCTACTGGGATTTCTCTTAACCATCATCCTGATTTCCCTCACTTACCTCTTCCAAGTTCGTTTCCTGTTTTCTAGAACTCATGCCTTCTTTTTCCTTCAGAAACATATGACAGCTTATATGGGTGAGTAAAACTTTGACATCGTATAACCTTGTACGTACGAAGATATCTTGACCCTTCCTTAACACTGAATTGAGAATTTAGCAGGATGTCTAATTTTTATCTTAGAAATATTTTTTCCTAAAAAATTTTGAAGACATTTCTTCATAGTCTTCAGGCGTTTAGAGGCACTGTTGAGAAATCTGTTATCATAGATTCCAGCACCTTTATATAAAACCCGCTTTTTCTAACTACAAAATTATAGGATCCTCTTTTAGTTGTTAGAGCTAACATTTCATGATGGTGTATTTTGAGGTCCATTTTTTATCACTGTCCTGTGGTCTCTGAACCCTTTTAATCTGGGGGCATATCTCCCTCTATTTGGGATTGTCTTGAAGTATTTATCTGATTGTTTCCTTTCTACTATTCCACTACTCTTTCTACTGTTTTCTGTTTTCTTTTTCTCATTTCACCAACTTTATCTCCCAAACTTTATATTAAAGTTTAAAAAAATTCCTTCTCTTATATTAATTTCAAAAAGCTTTTTTGTTATTTCCTGAAGATGCTTTTTCTCTGGCATTCTTTCTCCTTGGTAGACTTCTTATCTCTTTGAAAAAAACTTTCTTTGCTTATTTTTATTCCTCCAAATACCCATTTTTTTCATGCTTGCTTATTTTGTATCATTTTTAATATTATATTCTTCATTGAAATTCCTGGGGTCCTAGACTGTTTGTTGACTGTGGTCTTCCCGTGCCATGATTCTGATGAGGTGATTTCCTTACAAAAGCCCAGAGACAGTACTTTAAATCTTTACTCTTGGTAGAGTGGAATTTTCCATAAAAGATACTTTCTATTCCCTACATAGACAGTAGGCACCAGCTTCCCGTGTTCTAGAATTTAAGTGGGCGGGGAAAGTCAAGAAGTACATTTTCATCAACTTGTCTCAGTGTAGAGCCTTTCTGCTTTGCTATCTCTAGAACATAAATCTCAATCTTTTACTGGGCTGGGGACTGAACCTTACCTTACTGCAGATAGAGACATGACCACTCACTCAATGAAAGGGGAATCCTGGGGGAAGGGGACAGTTCTAATTTTGTCCTTAAGTAGACTTCTTATCTATCTTTTATCCCCACCTTCAGTCCCAATACCAGAAGTAATTGCTGCTACCAGTTCCTGAGACTTTGAGGACATCTTATGGAAAATAAAATTACTCTTTGACCTTTTTGCTGGATCACTTTAGGATTCAGTTTTCTCTGGTATACCAAATCAAGCACCACTCATTCATCTACTTCCCAGCTTAAAAACTGAACTTCTCTTGTCTTTTTACTGGTTCTCGTTTTCCTTGTGGGATTCTTTGGTCATTAATGAATTTTCCTTGTTATCGTTTTATTGATTTTTTTCAGGAGATAGCAGCACTAAGTTGCATGATAATGAGATTAATACTTGAAATTACATCTGGTGTTAGCTCAGGGACTCTAATGAAGCAGATGCCAGGTTGGGACTGGGTGCATAAGGGATTTATTCATTGACAAACCTATGAAGGACAAAGGGGAGAGGGGCAGGTGCAGGAGGGAAGGACATTCATATGTGGTGCAGGTCTTATGACTGTGAAAAGACAGGGCGCAGGAGGAAGCTTTGAGTAGGGTGAGGCTTGTACTGCAGCAGGGCTCTGAGGAAGCTTGGCCAGGCTGGTGTGCAGTCTCAGTACAAAGATTGCTCATTAGAAGCGTCACACACTAGGCAGGAATGGTCTGGTCTAGTAGCTGTGCCATGCGCTCAGTCATTGTTTGCGAGAAGTGGGGTCTTGATGTGTATATTGTGATGGATCACAAAGATGTGGCAGATGGAGGCTGTCAACTAACTACACTTCTCATAGCAGAGTCTGTCTTGAAGAAATAGCTGGTCAGTACATGCCTGTGGCCACCACATTTCTACTCAAAAAAAGCATCACCTGAGTACCAACTTTATGTAGAAGAAAGTATTACTTACTGTCTTCATCAGCTTGGGTTGCTATAACAAAGTGCCGTAGATTTGGTGGCTTACAAACAATAGAAATTTATTTCTCATGGTTCTGGGGGCTGGAGGTTCAAGATTAGGGTACCAGCATTAAGTTCTGGTGAGGGTCTTCTTCTGGGGTATAGACAGCTGATTTCTCATTGTACCCTCACATGGCCAAAAGAGAGCAAGCTAGCTCTCTGGCCTCTTCTTAAAAATGCACTAATCCCATTAACGAGGGTTCTACCCTTATGACCTGATTACCTCCCAAAGGCCCCACCTCCAAATACCATCACATGGGAGATTAGATTTCAGCGTATGAATTTGGGGGGGGTACACAAACACTCAGTCCATAACAGTTACTATTCAGTGGTTGTGCAAGAAAACAATGACATTATCTTTCCTTAAAAAAACATAACAGTGTAGTTCAGGAGAATGACAGGGAGTACTAGCATTACTTTCCCATAAAAGATTTCTTTGAATCCTCATTTAATTCATACCAGAAGTAGAACATCTCCCGCCATTGCCCAAACCCTGACAGTAGTCCCTGAGAATTATGAGTGTGCTGTCTTGCTCCTTGCCAGCATCCTCTGCTCCCCGGACTGTCGAAAGTAACCTTCCCACAGGTCTTTCTTATTCCTCTCCTGCCTGCCTACCACTCGTTTACCACCTAGCAGCCACTGTGTGCCCTTTCAAAAATATAATTGGATCCAGTCATTTCTTCTTAAAACATTCTGATGCCTTCAAATTGCTTTCTGACGTGTAAGCTCTTTCTGTGGCCTGCAGGCCCCACGTTATCCGGCAGGGGCCCAGCTCATTCCGCACTGCCCTTCCTTCCTCACTGCATAGTGACCATGCAGGCAGCCCCTGTTCCTCCCTGCTCCTCGGGCTGGCCCATTCCTTCAGCCTGCAGAGCTTTGCACTTGTGTCCCTTCTGTCTGGAATGCCCTTTCCCTGCCCTTCCCACTGTTGTCTCCTCGATCTTTATATTTTAAATACCACAAGCCACATACGCTTGACTTGGGCTGCTTGTAACCCAAAGCAGAACCAGACCTTGACTTTCGTGATTGGCCCAGAAGACTCCTACCACTTATAGTTAGACATCCATCAACAGCTACCTGAGCTAAGGAGAGCTCTTATTTGCTTTCTGGGGGAAGGCTGAGAGAACAGTAGCAAGATTAAAGAAACACTTCCATCTTGGGTCTCTTCTGTCAACAGGTTAGTCAGATATCCTCTTGGTAAATGCAAATTATCGTGCAAACTGGTCGAGTGCTGAATAATGAGAAGACATCCATGTTTGGAGGAATGCCTGAATAAAATGGATCATTTACAGTGTGGTTGTATGTTTAGAATTTTGAGTTATAGGTAAATGTGTATCCAGACTGCTTTCAGACTGCTAATATCGTGCCTACAGTACAGCAGGCTCTCAGTAAATTAAATTATCTTGAGTTGAATATGTATACATCAGAAGCAAGGGTTTCTATGTAGATAACTATATTGCAATTTTGTGGTGCCCTGCCTATCACAAACAGTGACCAAAACGTATTTGCATGTCCTGTTTTAAAGATCTAGAACTTATGAATATTTGAGGACTGCTTGCGCGGTGGTAGGTGAAATGATAGACATGGAGCTTATTAATTACTCCCTGCTTCGTTCAGTCTCTCCTGTTTTTAAATTAATATTGTCACCTATAAAAATGAGGAAGGTTGAAAGAAAGACAGGTCTGAAGAGGGAAAAACAAGTGAATTTGCGTTAAATCTGTTGCTCTTTTTTCTATGCACTTATTTATTTGTCATTAGTTAAAAAGGGACATATGGGAGGAAAATTTATCCCCGTCCTATATCTTATGTCATAATGTACAAAGTAGTAAGTAGATTATGAAATATTAATGCTGTGTTGATTTTCTATACCAAGGACTGGCAAACGTTTTTTCTTTAAAGGGCCAGATAGTAGATATTTTAGGCTTTGCAGACCACAGGGTTGCTGTCATATCTTCTCCTTCTTGTCCCCTCTCCTCCTCCTCTTCCTCCTCCTTTTCTTCTTTATTCTTCTTCTTTTATAACTCTTTAAAATGTAAAAAACATACTAGCTCATGACAAGACAGTGATCAAGGGCCAGATTTGGCATGCAACTGACCTTTGGCCTATATAATAATCCAACTCATTTCACAAACGTCAAAACCAGACAGAAGCTGTCATCTGAAATTGTTATAAATATAGTAAGAACAAAATGGTAAACTCTAAAAATATGGGAGACTTTATAATTCTAATTTTATCCAGGGATAAATTAAAATGTGCATTTGCTTAGCAACAGAAAAAATAAGACCAGAAATATGCAGCGATTTAGATATACAAGTGCTTCCTAGTTTCTTGTGTCTTCTGGGGGAGGGATTTAGAATGATCGAACTTCTAAATGTATGGTCAGGATTTCTAAGTTTTGAGTTAGGTTACAAGTGCAAGAAAAATATGCATTTTGCACATTATCATGGGAAAGAAGCGTGCAAGTTGTCTCCCAGAGTATCTGGGGAATGTGATTGGTGGATTTATTTTTTACACTAGTTCATGTACAGTCAAGTCTGTGCATGCAGATTGCATAAGCACTAGTATTCAGAAGGGTTGCTGCCAGTGGTGTGCAGGTAAATCTGCTCTATACAAAGAAAACAACAGTTACGATTTTGATGGTGTAAATACTCCCACCATGGCCGATTTCAAGCTACCAATGGCTTAACACTCATCTGACAAAATTCATGAATGTTTAATAATCAGCTCTTCAAGCTGATAGAAGCTGACTCCAGCATAACACTGGTTGTCACCCACCTAAGAAAGTGTTTTCTGTGTCTTAGAATACTTTCCTTGAAAGGTACCTGTTCCTTACTATGTCAGATTGACTTGCCTCTAATAAATATTTTTAAGGAAACAATATAGAAAACTCCAAGCACTGTTAAATTATGAAAAACATGTTTTGTGTCAAAGATTGGTAAACTATAGCTTGTGGGTCAAATCTGGCCCATGGTCTATTTTTGTATAGCCCATTGGTTTAGAATGATTTTTACATTTTTAAAGGGTTGTAAAAAAAAAGGAGAAGGAGAGGAGAGGAGGAAAAGCTACATTATCTGGCTCTTTACAGGAAAAGCAGACTGACCCTAATCTATTTTATCATCACCCGAATTGAAAAATACAGGTGTTTCAGTCATCTATAGGAGGCATACAGTTGTTAAGTAGAAATCCAAAGACAGTATCATTATGTGAAAATGAGGTGAGAGGTAGACGTGCAAGCATAATTAAGTTTGCACAATACAAATAACCCAAGAAGTTAACCCAAGTTAAATTATATACTTTTGCTTAGAAATGCTTGCCATTTTAACCTCTAAGAATACAAAATTTTAGATGTTGCCGTTATTGGCAAAAGGTGTGGAACAAGTGGAATTCTTATTCACAGTAGTTTCTTACAATCATACTCTTATCATGTGAGCTAGCAAATCCATGCCTAGGTGCATTCCCAAGAGAAATGAAAGCATATTAACAAGAAGTTTTGTATAAGAATGTTTATAACAGCTTGATTTAGAACAGCCCCCACTTAGAAACAGCCCAAATGTATATCAGCATGTGAATGAGTAAACCAGCGGTGGTGTATTCTAACCGTGGAATACTACTCAGCAACGAAAAGGCTGAGTTACTGTTACATGCAGCAACATGGATGGATTTCAGAAGTTACACTGAGCCAAAGAAGCCAGATTCAGCAAACTGCATACTGCATGATTCCATCCTCTGTAAAGGACCAAATAGTAAATATTTTAGTCCCAGCTACAGTTACTTAATTCTACCATTTGGGCACAAAAGCAGCCATAGACAGTATGTAAACAAATGAGCATGCCTGAATGACAATAAAACTTTATTTTTGGACACTGAAATTTTAATTTCATAAACATTTCATTTATAATGAAATATTGTTTCTGTTTTTGCCTGTTCCAACCATTTTACAGGGAGGGAAAAACATTTTCAGCTTGTCGGTCTTACAAAGAGTAGTGGGCTAGATTTGTCCTGGGAGCCATAGTCTGCAAACACTTTGTTATAGAACAAACTATACTAAAATGTCAGAAAGCAGATAAGTAGTTGTTTGGGGCCAGGGATGGGACAGGGTCGATTACAAAGGGCACAAAGGAAATTTGGGGGGGGGGGGGATGGAAATGTTTGATATCTTGTTCGGAGTGGTGGTTACATAGACGTATATGTTGGTTAAAACTCACCAGCTGTACACTTAAAATGGGACATTTTATTACATGTAAATTACACCTCAGTAATGTTGATTTTTTTAAAAGCGAAGAGAAAGAAAAATAAACTGCAGCTAGAGATATATTTATTTTAACCGTATCCTATTTATTTTAACCTTATCCTTCTGAAAAACTTTCATTAGCTTGAAGTCTGTTTCATATGATGTTGAGCCTAACTTATGAGGTAACAGAATTTTCTCAGGTAACTAGAGATTGACCAGGGTTTACTAGGTAAGCTTTTGGGGTGGGAAGACTTGAAGGCAAAGGAAAGAATTAGCTTAAAACTAGTCAGTTGAATCTATAGTTCTGTGGTCCAAATTTATAAACTTTTAAAAACTAATTTGTTTCAGAGCTGCTGATTTTATTATCATTAAAATATATTGTACAATCATGGGAATGTGGTAAGAAATTAAGGAATCTCGAATATATTTTAAAATGCCATATTGACGTTAGGGATGATAGAAAGTCACATCATAATAATATCAATAATTAAGTCTGATATCAATTTAATTCTAATACTAGTACTATGATAAAAGCTTTACCTGCATTATCTAATGAAATTCCAAAATATCCTTATAAGGTCAGTGCCTTTATTAGCCTCATTTTCACATGAAAAAAAGTGAGGCTTAGGTTAAACAGCTTGCTCAGAATTGCACAGTTAGAAAGGGGCCAAGCCAAGACTGAATCCAGGTTGGCTAACCCGGGAAGCTTCGTGTGATAAGACAGAAAAAAAAAAAAAAAAAAAAACTCTTTCCCAGAATATTTGATTAGGGAAAATAAGAATAGAAAAAAAAAAATCTTGGTTGTAAACCCTTTGAGGATTTAAGGATATGGGAAAACAAGTACCTTAATTTTCTAAGCCCCATATCAAAGTGCCTGGCCTTTACTAAGTGTGCAAAAAATATTTGCAGAATGAATTAATCAAAAATTGTTTTCCCAATGTTTTGGGCTTAATTCCTCAGCTACTTTTCCCCCCAAAATTTTAAAACTAAATTTTCTTGAGGTAGAATTCATATGACATAAAATTAAACTTTTTAAAGTATACAATTCAGTGGCATTTAGTACATTCGCAGTGTTGTGCAACCATCACCTCTATCTAGTTCTTCTTATCTAACTTTAGAAACAGTATAAAATTTAACTTCTCTGCATTATTGGTATGTTTCAAAACCCTGGAAAAAATATAGACTTGACGAGAATGCTTTTGATCATAACTGCTACCTTATCTTTAACAATGTAAAAGCGCTTAGGCATCTGAGGCTTACAGATCTGGGTACCACCGGCACACTCTCCTAGCCATTGAATGAGGAACACATTCGCAAGTCAAGACGATCTTTTTCAAGATCAGGCATTTGCCGGTCGTACAAGCTGCGTCGCTGATGTTAGTCCAGTTGCTTTTACAGTCCTCGAGTATGTCATTCCACTTTGATCACTCACAGTATTTACTGACTTTCTGGGAAATGAGTAAGAGTGTTTCATTCAACCATAAGCATGTCTGGGACTGTGCTACAACTCTTAGAGCTCTCTTCACTGTCCTTAAATGGAGATAGGGAAATCTTGATCTGAAGGTGGTTACATGCTGTCAGGTGCTGTGGAAGTTGGAAATTGTAGACACCTGGGCTGTTAAATTACTCATGGGCTTGTTTTATGGGCGTGATTGATGCCAGATGAAAGTTGCTTGGGCAGACTGGAGCACTTACCCAGGTGAGAGTTTTTAATGGCATTCCGATAAGGAGAGAGCCATTGGGCAAATCATCACCAGGCTCTGAAAGTTCACCAGAGTTTGTTATCCACAGCCGACATCTGTTTACTTCCTTAACCTTATGACAGCTTATCAAGTCCCCAGATGCGTGCACACCAAAGGCGAAGGGAAAACAATTGTGCAGCGCTTCTTTCTATCAGTTGTCTATGCCACTGTTTCTTCACTGTTGATGTTTGTGTTTTTCCTAGAGTAAGATGCATCTGTTTGCATCAAACTACCTTCTCATTATATATATATTTTATAACCTACTGAGGGAGAAAAGAAAAAAAAAGAAAGAACAAAAGTAAAGAAAAGTCCTTTCACACTATCAGCTCAGCCTTCCGCCCAGATTGCGCACCTGTTCCTTTCAAGTTCCTTTCAGGAATGACTAAGAAAATGATTTTATTATATAGTGACCTTCAGTCTAAATTCCCCTTTATGAAGCAGTGGCATTAAATAGTGAGATTCCAAGTACTGCAGGCACTACCAATACAATTAAAACATACATCTGGGGACAATGGTTGTTTTATGACAGAAGAAATAACACTCCAAGAAAACAGAGTTAAAATGTTTTATATGTCCAGAAAAGCATATAGAATGATTAAAATTCATCAAGAAAAGGTCATATAAATATGATGTCTGCTAAACAGTGCTTCCTGGTGTCACTCTGTTCCAGATTTTAAAATCACATATCCAATTCAAACAAAAATTGTTAAGTGTATGAGTAGTCCAATTTCATTTTTACAGTGTGACTCAGCAGCTGTACTCCATTTAAGGCAGGTTGAGCATCCTGATAATTCACTTTAGTTAACTACTTCTTTCTGATAATGGGTCCTTTTGTCGTAATCCACCAAGGAAAGTTTTGAAGTTGGCTCAAGTTACCAGCAGAAATCATGATAACATGTTTTGATGCTTCTTAGAAGTTTCTCTCCCCGGAGACCCTCGTATAGTTATCTTTCCGTTACCCATATACTTACTGTCCTCTTTGACATTTTCCTGGAAAACCTTTAATTTCAGATTTTTTCTCTATTTGCCTAATGTTTTCTTTTGCCACTCAGAGAACATCATTTTATGACATGACCCCAAAATGAAAACAGTAAATGAGCTGTACACACGAAATAGCATTTCAAGCAAAGATAGGAGTGACTTTTTTTATATTCCATCAGTTTTGGAATATCCGCATGCCTTTCCTTAGTTTATACAAATAATTTTGAAAGTATACATTAACTGGAGAAAAGATTAATTTTATTGACCTGCTATTTGCCTGCTGTTTCAACTCCAACTCTGTTTGATCTAAATTGAGATAAGTCAGAGAAATTTTTCTAAAAATTAGTGAAGCTCTGGAAAGTCAACATAGTTTCAAGATAGTGCAGTGTTCTGACTGGGCTTGACTTTAAGCATCCTGATGGAATGGCCATTTATTTTTTCAAGGCTTTGGTTGTCACTTCATGGTGAATTTTTCAGCAGTGCCATCCACTTTCAGTCCTTTTAACATGCTAAGATATGCATTCTAAACATGGAAGCCACAGGCTCTAATAATATTTAATTGTTATCCCCTTGTGTTGTAATTCTATACCCTTGAGGGGGTGTAGGAGCAGTAACTGTTATCACCGAGGGTAGCATTTCATAACATCTTTGAACAGACAGAAATAACCTTCTTCAGAAGCATACAGGGACACTTTGATGTAGCAACATATTGGTCTCTGGAAGTCACTCATCACTGCAAGGACGGTTAATGACTTTCCCCAGACATTTGTTTCTTCCTGTTTCTGTCATTCCTTAAATACCTACCTTTTGTCACCAGTTCTTAGTCCTTATTCTGCAGAGTTGAATGCCTGCAACAGAGGCCCCAATGAGAGCAGAATCATATAATATCTGACAACTCTTAAGTGGCCGAACACACTGCTAGGATTTATGAAGTGCCCTTTCATTCAGGGTTCTATTTGCTTGAATTGTTTAAACACTGCATGGGAAGGAACCTGCCCAAGAAAAGAAAGGGTTAGAGCACAGATCTGATATAAAAACAAAGGTTGAGTATGAAGATGTGTAGAGTTGGTAGATGTTTATGTATTTTGGTTTTGGGAAGAGAAAAAAAATCATCAGTCTTATTGATGTGAAAGTTACATAAAATGAAGCCATTTTTGAGTGTACTCTTTGATAAGTTTTGAGAAATTTGTCTTTCTAATCACTTCCACAACCAAGATACAGAACAATTCTATTACCCTCAAAGATTAAGTCCCTTTCCAGACAGTTCCTCCCTAATCTCTGACCACAGTCAGACATGGATTAGATTTGTCTTTTCCGGAGTTTCATGTAATTAAAATCTCAGAGCTGTGTACTTTTTTGTGGAAAGCTTTTACCATTCAGATGTTTTTGAGAGTCACCCACATCATCATGAGCTTTTAGTCTGTTCCTTTTGATTGCTGATTAGTATTTCTTTGCATGGAAATAACAACAGTTTGTTCATCCTGTCACCCATTGATGGACTTCTAATAGGGGACTATGACAAATAAAACTATGAACATTCATGTACAAGTCTTTTTGTAGATACACGTTTACCCTTATTTAGGCTGAGTGCCTAGTAGTGGATGGCCATGTCCTATGGGAAATGTATGTTTAGCTTATTAGTAACCGACAAGCTATTTTCCAAGCAGTTGTACCATTTTGAGTTCCCACCAGCAGTGTGTGAGAGAAATTATTCCAATACTTGCCAACTCTTGGTATTGAGATTCTTTTTAATTTTAGCCATTCCAGTATGTAGTGATATCTATTTATAGTTTTAACTTTCACTGCCTTGATAAATAATGATGCTCAGCCTATTTTTATGTGTTGGCTACTTGTATATCTTCGTTTGTGAAGTGTCTGGTAGTGTTTGCCTATTTTTATAGAATAATGTGATCTATTATCAAGTTTCATGGGTTACTCCTATTCCACATACAATTCCTATGTCAGATATATATTTTGCAAATATTTTTTCCAGGCTGTTTGCTATTTCATTCTCTTATTAGTATCTTTCAAAGAATTGTGGTCTTTGTGACTAAACTAAGAAAGCCTAACAGATTCCAAAGTTTTAAAGACTTCTTCTGTGTTTCCTTCTGGAGGTTTTATATTTTGAATTTTCATGTTTAGCTCTGTGATACATTTCAAGTTAATATTTACATGATGGAAGGTTAAGGATTAAGGTTTAACCTTTTCATATGAGTAAGCACTTGTTCCAACACCATTTGTGTAAAAGACTATCCTTTCTCCCATTGAATTGCTATTCTAGGTAAATCCATATATTAGGTTTTTGCTTGTTTTACATCATGAATAGATAGAAATTTTTGTCAGTTCTATTTTCTGCATCCATTGTGATTGTATGGCGTTTCTACTTTATTCTGTTAATATGGCAAACTTGAATGACTAGTTTTTCGAGTGTTAAACTTCCGTCATATGTAGTACATTTCCTGGAGCGTTCTGAACTAGTACAGAGCTATTTGGGAGAGGGAAGTTCTACTTCTCCAGAAATTCTGTAGGTGGTGTCTTAAACATAGAGATACTGTTAATATACCTTATACCCACATGCTGATATGTCCTTGGAAAATGTGCAAGGCCCATTTGCTATGAAAGTGTCTCTGGATGCTTTCTGAAGGGGTCAGAATATGCAGAGAAATCTTGGAAATGCCCATCACCAAGACTATTTTGAAAGAATGATTTTTTTTCTTTTATTTCCCTTATATTAGTTTCCTATTGCTGCTATGAAAAATTAGCATAACCTTAGTGGCTTAGTATATTTCCTAGTTATCTGGAAGTCAGAAGTCCTAAAGTCAAGGTTTCAGAAGGACTGCATTCCTTCTGAAGGCTCTAGGGAGAATTCCTTTCCCGGTCTTTCCCAGCTGTTAGAGGCCTCCTGCACTCCTTGCCGGTGACCCCATCACTGCAGTGTCTGCTTCCGTCACCATCACATCTCCCATTCTGACCCTGACCCTCCTGCCTCCCAGTTATCAGGGTCATTGTGATTGCAGATAATCTTCCCAGATCCAGATTCTTAATCATGTCTGCAAAGACCCTTTTGCCCAATTAGGTAGCATTTGCCCAGTTTCTTGGGAACAAGCCATGGACGTTGTGGGAGATGTCATTCTGCCTACCACACATCCTAACGTCTTTTCACAGGAAACTTTCCATGCTTTCCTTATTTGGGGAATTAGCGTTTGAAGGATATGCCTTTCTTTGTAATCACGTTATCTATGGCCCTTACATGGCACACTACAGATATCAGCCTGGGCTTCAATGTTTATAGAGAAGATATTCGTTTTTTACAAGTTATATCCTAGGTAACATGGAGAATATTCTTTTTTTCCTGTTGAAACTATCCCAGTCATGTATCACTCTTGTATATATCCCAACAAAAGCCATGAAGCTGTGGGCGTATGATACGTAATAACAGCGTTCACAACGACAGCTCACAACTGTCTCCTAGAATATCTAGGAAGGATTTTATCACTCTCTTCCCTGATGCTTACCAATTACAAAAGGAGCCTCTGGTTACAGAGTGAAAAATCTTACATTTTCCTCTGTTTTTGGCCTAGATCATGGAGCGTGTTAGGCGCCTGGTTTTAATGATTATTTTAATGGCATTTTAAGCCACAAGCTTAGATTGCTTCTTACTCTTGCCAGTTCTTACTTGTCTTTTATGTCTTATAAGCCTTGTTCCTCAAACCCCACTGGGCAGAGACAGAGCTTTCCCCTGTGAGCTGTGCATTGCCAAGCAAATCATTGGCCTTCAGTAAATAATAATAGCATTCGGGGCTATGACAGGAGATGGAAACTGGAGCTTTTCTGACCCTCAGTTCCCCAGTATTCTCAGAGCCCATTCATTTTGGCATATACTTTGGAAACTGAAAGATCTCTGAGGACATATTAATTATCACTTTTATAATGATATCAATAACTGTATGTATGTGGGTACATCTACCCACTCTGGTTGCAGCTCAGGTACATTAAAAAGAAAAAGTCATTGAACCTCTACTATGTACAGATCACTTGTTTGAGCATAATGTGGTGAAAATGATGATAGATACTATACTGACTTCCAAGGAACGTATCTATATCTATCTATATATACACACATATATGTAAAACATATGTGTGTGTGTATATATGTTGCTACAGGCCTGTTGCATATATGAAGGTTATGTGCACACACATGTATGCACAGCAGCTTTCAAAATTAAATTCATAATTTGTTTCATTCTGTACGGAAGAATACTTTGGAAACATAATTTCAGCTAAAGATCTTTCTTTTTCCCATTTGGAACACTTCTTGAAATAAACAGATAACTTAGAGGCCATTAAAATTTTTAAAACCTCTTGTCCCTCCATCATGTTTCCACTCTTGAACCCCTATGACAGCAAAGTGACTTAATGATATTTATATTCCAGAATCATTGGCACCACTAGGATTTGTTTATCAAAGATTTGGGGGAGTAGAGACAATATGGGAGAAATTTTCCTTTATTTTGTGTATGGACGTGTGTGTGCATGCATCTGTGTTTGTGTTTGTAGCTAAGTTCGGTTCAGAACCTTCTGAGCAATAAGAATGCTTTATATTGTAATGACAAATATATAAGTATGGGAGCAGCGGTTTAGGAAGGATTTATGCTGACTCCTTTTTCCCCACATTTATTTGGTTAGTAGCAAAAGGTGACCTGTTATCTAGGGAGGTGCCTCTAGGTACTGCTGGAGACACCTAGCCCACATTTGAGGAAGCCCCACTTATTTGGGGAAAATGCTTATTCGCAAGTTTAAAGGAGAATACACTCTTTTCTCTGCACTTTTCCCTGGGGTATGAACCCTGAACCACACTCTCCACCCTCACACTGAAATCCCCTTGATAATCCAGGTTAAAGTTTGTGCATGAGACCTCATTTATGTTCAATGGCTTTGATGTAGGTATGACAATTGATTCAGAAATTGTTTGGGTTAATGGAATTTGGCTCTCTGGAAAGCCCCACTCCTCTTTTCCTCTTTAAAACATGCCATAGACAACATACTGTGGCAATAAAAAAAAAAAAAAAAATCATCATATGGCAAGCTTTTTCAAGTTCCTCTCACACTTCGGATACTTTTGTCTTAGGAATATTCCTTTGATGCTTTGCCCTCACTCTAGGCATCCTGCCCAATGAAATACACCAGAAGAGCCATATTTTTAAAATATGTTTTTATTTATTGTTAAAATATTTGAAAAGAGACCAAAAAACTCTCATATATTTGTTGCTTAATATTATAACTAATTTTTCTTTTAAATTCTCATGGTTTTTTTTTTTAAGGAATGTCAATGAACTATTTTAAGAATCTAACATTATTCACATATATAGTCAATGATTCTGATTATTTATGATGTACTTATTATTGGCAGGAATTTTGGAAAATAATAGATGCATAGATTATAAATATGACTCAGATATTCAGAAGATATACTCTTTTGTGGGGAAAATAATACATTAAAACAACAACTAGGAAATACCACGTGTAAGATGATGTAATATGAATTTTATGTACATGAGCTGTAGAGACACAGGGCAATGGAGATTTGTATGACAGAGAGAAGGAAGGGAAAGAAGAAAGACCTGCAACGCTATTGACTTCCATTTCACTTAAAATCTGGTTAAAGCTAAAATCAGACTTAGCAATTAGAAAGGAAATATTTGTACCCCTGTAAAGAAGAATCAGGCTTAGAAGAAGGATAACTATGACCTATATTCTCTATTCCATTATTCCCTGAGGTTCCTGCATGGAACTGACCCAGTGCCATTCTCCCTCGAGACAACTGCAGTCTCATTTAAAAGGACCAGCAAAGATTTATGTCACATTTCCAACCCTCGGACAACACTCCAAGCCCAACAGGTATCCCGTAAGTTATGAGAAATACAGACTGTTAGGCTGAGCCGAGCCTTTACTGATGATTGGTGGGCTTCACTTGGAAAAGCCTCATAAATGTTGTCCTGCTGGTACAGTCTTTAAGCATAAATATCACAAAATCCTTGGCTGTTTTTTTTTTTTCTATTGTAATATTCCAAGTCAGCTTCTGTAAAAATAAGTCAGTTTTACTGCTTAAACCAAAGGTTCTTCATATAGCCCCAAGTGTACCAGTGCTGTACTTATTTATGCGGAGAAGCTAATCCAAAGCTGGAGAGACTTTGATCTTGTGTTGTCAAAAAGCCAGGATCAGTGAAATGATTTGTAAAAAGGCTTTTCAGATCAGGTGTGAAATGGTGAGAGAACATGGAGCGAAAGCTGTTTTAAAGATGAGCCTTTTGCTCTTCTACTTTTTTTTTTTTTTTTTTTTTAATGAAGGACAGTTCAAAGGATGGGCAGTTCTATTATAGCTAGTTTACAGATACACTTCCACTTCTATTTCCAGAGGAGGATTTTTTAAAAGTTGCAGAAAATGAGGATGAATGACCTGAACATAAGCTGGCGTGTACTTAATAACTGAAACATTTCACAGGTTAGGTGCAAAGGCAGTGCCCAGGGATGGTTGTGTCTGGAAGCAGACAAATGAAGCTGATAAGCTCAAGGAGCTCCATCACTACTTAAACACTAGGCTTTACCCTTCCTAGTTTTCTTCACACCTGGGACTTGATGTCAGACTAAGCTCCCAGGGGGCAGTGGTTCTTGCAGGCCAGCTTGTTAACCCAGTGCCTTCTCTGCTGCCATGACATTTTGAACAGTCTTAAATGTACCTATAAGAATGATGGTGATCATGGAAATATTACCTATTTGGAATGGAATAGAATAACGTAGAAAGAAGCAGCATGGAAATATCTCTATTTTTTAGTAACAATATTTTTTCTTCCAAAAGAAATAGTACCTCCCAGTTTTAAAAGAACAAAAAGAGATATTCACTAATCTAATATATCCCAGATTTCGTTTTGGATCTTAATGGAAACACGTTGATTTGGGTTTCTTTGCAATGTAGTGTTACTTTTATCCACTACCGTGGCAGATGGTGGATGCACACCACTATAAACTATGGAAGCTCAGAGGCTATTGTAATCTAATGACCTCTGTTAATATTCTCAGTAGAAAAGCAGAATGATAGTATGGACCTTGGAACTGGAGGGCCTAGCTGACTGGCCTCTTGTAGTTTGTATTTTCTCTTTTTTTCTTTTTTTTGGCCACACTGCGTGGCTTGTGGGATCTTAGTTCCCCAACCCTGGATCGAACCCGGGCCCTCGGCAGTGAAAGCATGGAGGTCTAACCACTGGACCGCCAGGGAATTCCTATTTGCATTTTCTCTTACATCCCAATTAGAAACGTCTGTTTCTAATTCCATAACTTGGACCTTGTGATTTCTTACTTCTTGTTCCATGAAAGCATGCTCTGAAGAATTGAACTAATTCTCAAAGTGTGATTGTGACCGTACGCACTAACGTGAGCTAGTATCCTCTTCACCCAAGGGTTCTTTGCTTGAAAATTTTGTGGAATTGAAGCTTCAGGTTTTTCCTCGTCACTGACAAATGCCAGAGAGGTATAGTAGACAATTCCCTCGGCTACTCAGACAGTCTCTCTTACCCTGTCAGAATAAAAAGAAAAAGTTGTTTTTGCAGCAAATTCATCTTTCTGGAAGCAGCCAAATCACACGGTTCTCTGAGCCTTTAGTAAAGCAATAATAACAGCCTAGGCAGCCACTCACTGCAGGGGACTCTGGAGGGTGGAGGAGGAATTTCAAAAAATCACACACACACACACACACACACACACACACACAGAAACACACACACACAGTTTTGTAACTTGATACAGGTAAGGACTGAAGGCAACAACTTGTAGGTGTATTAGGAACAAAAAAGAAAGCCATGGTCCAGGTGTTTTGGTACATGCACAAAAGGGTGGGGCAGGACAGTTTTGATTGATTTAGTGTATTTAGCTTGATTCCTTAGTTTCAGTAATTATCTGTGATAACTAGGTAAAGAACAGGCAGACCAAAAAACTCAACTCACTTTTGTTTCTATGTAGATAATTGGAAAAAAATCATTTTTTTCTGCCTCTGAGCAAAGTACTTATTTCCCCACTTCTTTAATTCTTCACTCTACATTTGCTGACATAACTAAACTCTTTTACACTCTTCATTAGCCAAATGTAGGCAAGGAGCTTCAGAAGAGCTCCTTTTGTCACCTCTTGCAAAATTGTTTCTGTTCATATATGATCAATGGGGGTTGAAGACTATGCCAGTAGATAATTTTAGTAATAGGGACTTGAAACTATTTTTTTGGATGTTTTCCCTTATTATTTTTTTCTTCTGGTAGTTCATTGTTTATATGCTATTTCACTAGGAGGAGTTGTAATTCTACAAAGGCAGGGATCAAATCTTTATTTTCTTTGCCCTAATATAGTCAAGGCTCAACACTGATAAGCTCTGGAATGATTTTGAGTGGAAAAAAATTAATGAATTAATGTCATTAAGGCGTTTAAATCTTTGAAAATATCACAAGGGAATTTACTGAATATATCACTTTGTTCCAAAAGATTCATAAGGTAACAGTAGGAGATGGAAAGTGAAATATTAAAAAAAAATCTGAGAAAGAAAATATCAAGAGTATAGACTAGGAAGAGGTTTGTTGATTGATTGGAAAAGAAGGAAGAAACAAAATCCGAACAAAAGACTTAATAAAATAGAATTGGATGCCATACATGTTTCTAATTTCCTGAATTGCTCTAGGAGATACTTTTGTGGTATGTGGGACTCACACCATCTTCCTTTTTGTCTTTCCTCTCTAGACTGGATTCTATACATAGTATTTATATTTTGGGTGAGGATAATAGTGAAGGATATGACTTAGACAATTTTTATGAAGTGGAATGAGGTCATTAAGGCTGTTCACATTTATTCCAGTTCTTCTCATTTCTTGGCCCATGATAGGATCACACATCCTTGCTCCTTCTGAGTTTAAGCCATGAAATAGGAATGCATGTGATATGTGTCACTTGCAGGGATAAGCTTTGAGAGCTGGGGCGTGGTGTGCCGTATTTCCTTCCCCTGCCTGGGTGGTCCTACAAGTACATGTTAAGATGGAGCGTCCTTCAACCTATGTCTCTGTTTAACTTTGATATGCAAATTTCCCTGCTAATCATTTCTCTATACAATATGTAGGATGAGCAAAAAACACAGTTTCATTGTATTCACCCACTGAGTGTTGGGATTACTCATTATTGCAGATTAACCTAGTTTATCCTGACTGATACAGGGTGTTCCATATATGCTTCCCTGAACTGCTAACACGTAAGATGTTGGTCTATATAGTCACATCTGAGACGGTTCTGAATTTCAGATTCTACTGAAGAAAAAGGAATATAATTTACACGTCTGGCTCATACATTGAGGAAAAGTGTAGGAATTTTTTCATTGACTATGTACAAAACAACATAAGCTACTTCTTTAAATAGCGCACACCTGCTTGCTTTGCAGCTTCATTCATCTGTGGCCTTTGTCTGATTCATTCTCCTACCAGAGTTCATTTGGAGAGCAGAGGCACCCTCTTGGATCACGTTTAAAGAAAGGCTGGTACAGGTGTTTGAACTTAGAGAAGCTCAGTTTTGTTCAGTGTCTTTGACCTCAGGACCACAATGTGACCCATATGGAGAGTTGCCAACAATTGGCCCTTTGGCCCACCTCAGTAGGTTCTCACCTGTTGCTTTCTTGATCTCAGTTAACTGAGTATGGACATTACCCTCTGATGTCTTGAACCCAGGGTCCATGCATGAAAAATATTCATTCTCTGGGAGCTTTTTATGTGATTTGATCTTCCCCAAAAGGATTTTTATCTTTTGATTTTGTTTGTTGTTTGCTTTTCTAGCATAGCTCTTTACTGAGATACTCGTATTCCTTTCTCTCAGAGATCAAAATATGATCTATGAACAGCTGGGGGTGAGGGGTGGGGGAAACAAAAAGCAGAACACGTTTCTATTTGATGTCATATTTCTTATGATCATACACAGTACTAGGCTATAATCCCTATAACTGACCATGGAAAAATGATTAATATTTGTAATATTGTGAGTGGGTAGAAAAGGAGCATAAAGCACACCATATAAATCATGGAACCAATTAAGTATACGTGTGTGTTGGGGGTGAGGGTAAATTCACTAGGAGTAGGTGTTTCCATTATTTTTCTTTCCTCTCTTTTCATAATTGAACAGTAGGAGTAGACAAGATTGAATCTCTTTATTTTTGGTTTATCTCTCTATTAAAATCACTGGTGCTAAAGTTTCTCCCAAGTTAACCCTATGTTAACTTTTTAAGTGGACACATATTTTTCATGACTAATAGGTGGAAGAATAGTTTGTTCAGGACGTGATTTCCTTCTCAGTGAGATAATACAACAGAAGCACCTAAGCATTCTTCCCAAATCAAGAATAATCACTGCTATATTTCTCTGTCAGTAATAGCTCAGCGTTTTTTTAATCAGAGCTCATTTTACATCAAAGCACAGGGTTAGAGATTATGTGAGACAATAACAAAAATCATAGCTCCTTCCATAAAAGAACTTAGAATTTCATATATGGGGTTGGAATTCTGAATTGTGAGGGAAAGAAATTCAACCTTGGTTTGTTTGTTTGTTTGTTTTTAATTTTATTGAAGTATGGTTGGTTTACAATGTTGTGTTAGTTTTAGGTGTACAGCAAAATGTTTTTTTATATATATATATATATTCTTTTCTGGATTCTTTTCCATTGTAGGTTACTACAACATATTGAATATAGTTCCCTGTGCTATACAGTAGGTCCTTGTTGTTTGTCTATTTGATATATAGTACTGTGTATCTGTTAATCCCAAATTCCTAATTTATCCCTGCCCCCCCTTCCCCTTTGGTAACCATGTTTGTTTTCTATATCTGTGAGTCTGTTTCTGTTTTGTAAGTAAGTTCATTTGTGTCATTTTTTTTTTTTAGATTCCACATATAAGTGATATCATGTGATATTTGCCTTTTTCTTTCTGACTTATTTCACTTAAACCTTGGTTGGATTTGTAATTGTCTTAGGTAATAGGAATGTGAATCTTCAGTTCTGCGTTTGAAAAAGATGGAGCCAGTAGTGCCTTTTCTATCTATTTCACACGTGCTCTGTAAACCATAAAATACTATACGACTCTAAAAATGTATATTTACAAACATATACAAGATTAATGTGGTGATGATGAACAGGATGTATTAGAAAAGGGGACTGTATGGAAGTAGTATTGTAAGGTCGAAGGCTACCAGAGTAGTTCAGAAATGAGGTGCTAAGATGTCTGTTTTGGGGGTTGTGGAATGGGAATGGAAAGGAACAGACAAACGTGAGAGACACTGTGATGATTCTGCAATTTTGGAGAGAGAAGAAGTTAAGTAGTGAGTTGAAGAAGTTAAATATTGAGTGTGAACGACTACAAGTACGGTCTTACTATGTTTAATGACCTGGCTGAGGAGTAGGTGCTCTTGGGGTGGTGGTGGTGGTAATGAGTTTAATGTTAGAGATGCTGTGTTTAGGTAATGGAAACCTAGTCAGGTTGAATGTATTTGTGATACATTGAAAACACTGCTCAGAGGCTCAGGAGAGAAATCCAAATGAAATGCTGATTTAGAGCAATGAATAAGACTTGAAAGGGTGAGGGGTAAATGCCCCAAGAATATAATGCCTATACTTGCAGCATGCAATAGATTTATTGAAGATGAATTAGAAATATTAAAAAAAAAAACACATAGGAGAGCACAATGAACAAGATGATGCCCATATAATTTAAAGCTTGGATGGTGTGAATAATATTTGGAAAGAAACCACATAAGATTCACAACTGGACTCATTACAAAATACAGACACAAATTAATATTAAATTGGGAAATTAAATCAGCAAATGAAAATATTCACCACCACCACCACCCTTCTCCTAAATAAAACTTGGCTCAGACAGTTTTGCAGGCAAATTTTACCACATTTTAAGGAAATAGTTATCTGTGACTTATGTACCTTTTCCATGGACAGTGGAAACGAAAGAAAAACATATATTAAGAACTACACAGCAAAGGGAAACTTGTTAATTTCAACTCAGGAACATAACAAGGATCCCTGTTAGCACTCCTTCTGTTCAAAATTGAATTAATGGTCTAAGACAAAGTAATAACATTTGAAAAGAAAAAGGCATAAGGATTATGATAGCTTTTATTAAATATGATTGTCTACTAGAAGAAATCCAGAAACTTAATACACTGTTGGAATTCAGAAAAATTCAAGAGGGTTGCCAGATGAATGCTCAACAAAAAGAAATAATTAGCATTTTTGTTTGTTTGTTTTTTTGCGGTACGCGGGCCTCTCACTGCCGTGGCCTCTCCTGTTGCGGAGCACAGGCTCCGGAAGCGCAGGTCCAATGGCCATGGCTCACGGGCCCAGCCGCTCCGCGGCATGTGGGTTCTTCCCAGACCGAGGCACGAACCCGTGTCCCCTGCATCGGCAGGCAGACTCAACCACTGTGCCACCAGGGAAACCCCAATTAGCATTTTTATACACCTGCAATAAACAGTGAGAAAATAGATGCGTAATGTATCGAGGAATAAATGTACCTAAATAAATAAATGACAAAATGTACCATGTTCATGGATGGGAAGACTCAACAATGTAATGAAAGTTTGGCTTTTCTCCAAATTAGCTAATAAATTAACTACCATTGCAATTAAAATTCCAACAGATTTATTATGGAACTTGACAGGCAGTTCCTAGTATTCATAATAAACCCCCAAAGGACCAAAATTAGCAAAGACAATTTTGAAAAAGAATAACAAAATTGTAGCACACAGTAGACATCAAGATATTTTAACACTATGGTAATTAAAATTTTTTGATATTTGCACATGAGTAAAAACAAATAAACCAGTGAAGCAGAATAAGGGTGCAGAAGAAGATCCAACCACATATGTGGAAACTTGATATATCATATTAAAAATTGGTTGGGGGAAAATATACTATTTAGTAAGTGGTGCTAGGTTCATTGATCTGGGAAAAAACGTGTATACTTAACACAATACAAGACTCACTTCCAGATAGATTAAACACGTGTATGTGTAAAACATAAAAAAACTTAAAATTAAAAGAAAATATTTATGATCTCAGGTTAGGAATACTTAAACCAGAAAAAAATAAGCAAACCATACTTTTAAAAGATTGATAAATATTTTTACAGATTTTAAACTCTTTTACTATTTTAAATATAAGACATAATTTCAATAAAAGATAACCATTAACAAAATAAAAAGAAAATCAGTATAATTAGAAGTTATAAATAGTAATAAATTAATATCAAGAATTTATCAATAACTACAAATCAATAAGAAATTTGAAAATGACCCAATAGAAAAATGAGCATGTGAACAAGAAATTCACTGAAGAAGAACCCAAAAGTCTTCTTAACTTAATCTCACCAGTAATCAGAGTATTTCAAATTAAAAACACAAGGAGATTCCTTTTCATGTTGATCAGATGGTCAATAATTAAGAGGTCTGATAAAAATCAGTTGTCAGCAAAGAGGGAGGCTAACATGAGCTGTCCTCCACCAACAGCAGGAGTATAAACTGGTACAGTCACTTTGGAGAGCAATGTAGTAATAACCAGTGAGGTTCTTGATCCACATATACTTTGTGACTCATATTCTACTTGTCGATAGAATTAAGAGAAAATCATGCATAAAAAACAAGGACAAATAGATTTTAAAAGTTCATTTCAAAATTATTCATAGTAAAAAATGAGAACAGTATGGAGATTCCTCAAAAAATTAAAATAGAACAGACATATCCAGCAGTCCCCATTCTGGGTATACATATGAAGGAAACAAAATCAGTATCTGGAGGAGGCACCTGCACTCCACGTTCACTGAAGCATTATTCACAATAGCCAAGATATGGGAACAACCTAAGTATCCATTGATGGATGAATGGATAAAGAAGATGTGGTATATACATACAGTGAAATATATTATTCAGCCATAAAAAATAAGGAAATTCTGTCATTTATGACAACATGGTTGAACCTAGAGGCTATTTTGCTAAGTGGAATAAGCCAGACGCAGAAAGACAAGTACTGTATGATCTCACTCACGTGTACTGTATGTGTAATCTAAAAAAGTCAAATTCACAGAACCAGAGAGTAGAACAGTAGTGGTTACCAGGGGCAGGAGGTAGGGAATGAATAAGTTCTGGGGACCTAATACACAGCATAATGACTATAATTAATAATGCTGTGCTGCATACTTGAAATTAGCTGAGAGAATAGATCTAAAATAGTAACTATGTGAGGCGACAGATGCGTTAATTACCTTGGCTGCGGTAATCACTTCACAGTGTATATGTATATTAAGTCATCATGTTGTACACCTAAAAAAGTCATGCTGTACAAGAGAAATATATATAGTTTTTATTTGTCAATCATGCCTCAAAAAAGCTGGGAAAGAAATACCTAAAAAAATATTAATAGTCAAAAAATTCAGAAAAACAATTAAATGTCAATAAAGATAATGAATAAGTTGCAGAATATTTATAAAACATCATAGAACATACAGTGAGTTAACTAGAGCTACATATATCAACATGGGTTAATCCCCAAAACATAATAATGTGGTTAAAAAAGAAAGCAGAAGGATGCATACTTTTTTATAGCTTTAGCACACAAAACAGTACTATATGTGTTCATTTTCTGTGCTATCTTCACAAATTACTGCAAGCTTAGTGGCTTAAAACAACACAACCTGATTATTTTAATAGTGAAAGTCAGAAGTTCAGTACAGGTCTTACTGGACTAAAATGCAGGTGTTGGCAAGCTGGGCTTTTTTCTTGCGGCTTTAGTGGAGAATCTGTTTCCTTGCTCATTTAGAGTTCTGTTTCTTGAGTTTGTAGGACTGAGGTGCTGTTTGCTGGTTGGCTGTAAACCGAGGGTTGTTCTCAACTTGTATATGCCACTTCCTTCCTTGGCTCTTGAATCCCGTGCTCCACCTTCAAAGCCAGCAATAGTAGATTGAGTCCTTCTTACGTCTTACCTCTCTGATCCAGTCTTCTGCTTTCCTCTTCCACTTGTAAAGACGGATGTTATTGTTTTGGGCCAACCCATATAATTTGTAATAATCTTCCCACTTCAAGGTCCTTCAACTTAATTACATCTATTAAGTCCTTACCAATAATCACACCTGCTAAGTCCCTCTTTCCATGTAAGATAGATATTCATAGTTTCTGAGGATTGGGACATGGATATCTTAGGGGACCATTTTTCTCCGGTCCACATGATGTATTTTTCATAGACAAATACATATGAAATAAAGTTATAAAAACATGCATGGAGAAATTGGTACCAAATTGAGGTACCTCTAGATTGAGAAAGAGGGGATTGGATTGGGAAAAAATTCAGAGAGAGCCTAATTTTTCTCTATTATTTACTTTTTTAAAAATGTATTTGAAATAAACTGTAAAAATGTTAGGGCTTGATTAGGTTAAGTGGAAAGCAAACAAAAGAAGAGAAGACATAATTTTTTCTTTTTTTTCTAATCATAACATATGTATCAGTACATTTGGAAATTTCATAATGGAAAATGTTTAAAAGGGGAGGAAAAAAAGAAAAGTTTGTGTGAAGAGTCAGTAACATACTGAATCAATGAAGTAGATATTGTGATACTTGAAAATAGGTAAAACTAGGATGCTGAGGCCAGAAACTTGAACTTCTGTAAAGAGGAGGTTCGAGCTGTGAGTGATGGAGAGATGATGACGTTAAGGGCATAAACAATATGGAAAAACACAAAGGAATCATACACATGATAGAGAATGAAATGTTGAATCAATAAACTGAGTGACTAGAGTAGATTATCAGCTGGAAGAAACAATATTAGGCATTAAAAAATACACAGTAATTTTAGAAAGTCACTATAAAAATGTGATAGGAGAAGGCTGAAGGGATTTCTCACATTGGCAGTATACTCAGCACTGTTTCTTGACTTTTCTTAACACTCTTTGGATGCCTGCTAGCTTAATTACAGGGGGAAAAATGTTGTCGAGGTGGAAATTTGCATCAAAGAAAAACAAAGGGGTGATGAATTCCAGAATTGCTAGAGAAGAAAACATCACAAGAGTTAACTATGGGTTTGAGGCTAGGTAAGGAGTTTAAAAACAAAACAAAACAAACCCGGGATCTGGGGAAGAGGGAATTTGGTCCAGGAATATCAGATGATTCCAGACTTAACATCATAACAAGAGCTGAGTACAAATTAAGTGGTTTTATAAGGTGTGGAGATCTGAAAAGACAAGCTTCAACTTTGTGATCTAACATGAACCAAAGATAACTTTTGACAGAATGTCCTCTAAAGCTTAGTGAGGTAAATGATATTGTCCAGGGCATTAGCGAAGCACTGTGGGAGTGTCAGCCCTTGAAGGATTGATTGTTGGGCATTTCTTAGATGTTCCTTAGTGCAAACCCACTAAGATTTTATCCATCCCCTCAGACCCTCTTTTGGCTGTTGTTTTTCACTTTCCCCATCCTCACCGTGGTTTATTTTGATGATATACCCCTTATAACCTACAATAAAGCCCTTTTCAAGTGAGGAGGTTATAAATCAAACCACTTAGAATTTTGTTCATTATTTTAAAGTGAGCTGTAAAATACCACATAGAGGCAGAAATTGGACTAGAATCAAGGTCTTCTAAATTCTAGCCAAGTATCCTTCTCTAGTGCTTCCTATTGTCATTTTAAAATAAAGGAGCCACCTGGATCATGTAACAGTTGAGTAAAAGAGAGTTAGGCCTTTGGGAAGACACTGACCCTGTAGTTCGCCGAAAGTTTCCTTCCTTGGATGGAGCTAGAAATCTTGATGTGATCATTTTTATATAGTGTTTAAAATGGCTCCTACTACACATGGGCAGCAAATGAAGGTACATTTCCTGTTGGTCTAAGAGGGCATTATGGGTGGGAATGACACCATTAACTGATGGTTTATTGCTTCGGGGAAATATTTGGACATCCTGTTTGCTTGATCAGCAGTTAAACCCCAGGTTGCTGTTTTGACCTTGGTTCACCCAGAAGATTATTTCTATAAACTTGAAAACTGAAACCGAGTAAGATCACATCCACAAAAGAAGTTCAAGGGAAGAAAGTCAAAGCTTTTGTTTGTCTCTAGGGTGTGAATGCTGGCCAAAGACTGTACTACTGTTCCCTCTCTGGAAACATGGTGATTTGCATTTCTCCTGGGGTTAGCTCCTGATTAACTATGTAAATAACTTTATTCAGCAAAGTCTCCTTTTCCCTCTTGGATTCTGACCTTTGGAGCTCCGTACTAATGGTTGTGGGAATTAAATTATGAGCATTAAATATCAGAAGTATGGAAAAAATGTGAAGGTCTAGTGGAAAATGTCATATCAAAGTGTAAGTCGTCTAAAATAAACACATATTTATTAACAAGTATGTTTCCCAATTGCTACTTATAATTATCTTCCTACTGTATAAACAATATTATGAAAAACTTTGGAGTCTAACTCCCTGCAGCTCCCAGCACATAAATATGACTGATAAGAGCTATTAGCAATACATCTCATCAAATCCATGTGTTACAGTTAGGTTGGCCTCCAGACCCCCTACCTGAGACTCTCTGCGTCAAATAGGAATCATTTCTCTTGGTAGAGAGCTTTATAGCTTGTGGCTCTTGAACATGTTATCCTGTGTGTTTGTTTATTATGTTTTGTTTTTCCAAAAACCACTGTGAGTGAGTTAGTGCTACTATCACTCTTCGTAGTACTCCAGTGAAGAAAATGCGGCTTACAGATTTGACCACAAATAACCACTGTCCTGACTTTTACAGCAAGTACTTCCTTGTATCTTTATTGCTATAAAAGTCAGGATAATGGTTATTTATGGAGATGGAGGAGTTGTGATGGGAATGGGAAACATGGAGGCTTCCTGGGGTGGCTATTTACAAGGATGTTCAACTTGAAAGAACTCATTCAACTGTGCAGATTTTGTGTGATTTTCCATATTTGCATTTTACTGTAAAATAAAAAAAAGTAAATCAAACTTAAAAAAAAAAAATTTGGCCACAGTAGTTCACAGCTTGTAAGTGCAGATCTGGTGCTGAATTCAAGTGTTTTTCCTCATTAAAGCGCTTTTCCTCATTAAATCGCTTTTCCTCATTAAATCATTGCAGAGGTTAATTCTAGTAGCCATTAGTAGTTTCAGTCTCTGCAGTGTTCTTATCTGGCCCAGCCCAAAGCTACAACTCCATGCAACTATTGTTTCACACTCTGATGTATGGAATTGTGTGGACATAGTGCCTACCAGGTATTTGCGACTTATAACACAGAGCGTTATAATTTTCAGGGATATTCATGGAAGATTCTAAAAAAGGAAGATAATTCTAGATATTTTATGAATCACTCAATTCTAAGTAAAAGCCAAAGAACAGAGTTTTATAAAGGTACCAGAAACGTAGTGTTAGTTAACAGCTGCCAAAATTGTCCTGGGGTGTCAGAGGAAACCAAATAAGACAAAAATAATAAAAATAATGCAATAATGAAGAAAGAAGAGGAAAAAAACCACCAGTATTAACATATCAGAATCAGCCCACCAAAATAGAAAATAATAAAGCAGCAAAGAAACTACTGAGTTTTAGGGTCCCTAGGTTTCTTTTACTCCAGTAAAGCTTGGCTAAAATAACACAAACCCTATAGCTTACTGATTTTTGAGGCCAGTATTTGGGTATAATTTGTGTGCTTCATAGGCCTGGAAAACCCACGAGAGACCACAGATTTCTGACGTAACTGTCTTTGAATTTAACAAAGCCCATTACCGTGTCAGTGAG
>NW_020174923.1:4094043-4114424 GCF_003031525.2 Neophocaena asiaeorientalis asiaeorientalis | reverse complement strand
TTTCACTGCAGCTACTGAAATAATAAACTCCCTTGATTTTTGGCACTGACCAGAGTAGTTTTAACAGTTCACTTCTAATCGCAGATAATTCTTTTTTTATTATGTCATTTTAGATGCTGTTATTATACACAGCAAATGTTGCTATGTTACTGGAAACCATAAACTGTCCACACGATACCAGTCCTAACAAAAGTGAAACTGTCTGTGTGTGTGTGTGTGTGTGTGTGTGTGTGTGTGTGTGTGTGTGTGTGCGTTTCAATCTACCTGCCATTCGTTTTAGAAAGGATTTTATGATGTCTGGAACCTGAACTGAACTTTCTGTCCTCTCTTGTTTCAACTGAAAGAAATTAAGATCTTGCTCATTATCTTTCCAGTAAGTTTTAGTATAAATTCTGGAGTAGAGAAATCTGAAGCAACCAAATTTCATTCATTTTCCAGCAATAGAGAGCAAGGCCTATGTAGTGTGTAAGATGGAAAATGGAAAATATATTGTTTTGTCTTAGACAAAGCAACTACTTTTGATTTTTTTTTTTTTTTTTAAGTGAGACAAATTGTACTTGGTGACTTCTGAGGGATTTTTTCCTAATCTAATGTGCTCAGTTTAACTTCAAGGGGCAAAGATGGACCATTAGACAAAAATAGCCTTTCTCTCTGTCTGCTTGTTTGTTTTGATTTGCTTCCTTGTTTTGCTTAAATGCATTTGGGAATTGGCATTTAATTTAAAATTTTTATTTTGATATAATTTAAACTCATAGAAAAGTTTCAAGAAAAGATTATATATACCTCTTTACTGAAATACATCAGTTGTCACCGTTTTACCGTATATACTTCATCTAATTTTTCAACTATTTGAGAGTGAGTTACAGAAATCCTGCTCCTTAGCTCTAAATTCTTAAGTGTTTTTGTTTTTTAAGAATAAGGACATTCAGTTCCATAATTAAAGAACACTGACCAAAGTGTTTTTGTTTTTTTTTTTTAACCGTGAATACTGTTATCTGTGTAGCATGTTCATCTATTGCCTCAGTAAAGACCTGGACTTACTGTAATTTTTCCAAGTCCTGGATCCAATCCAGGATTGCTCATTTCAATCTGTTCTTCTATGGGAAGAACCCAGCCCTAGTAGTAGCCTTAATCTGCGGATTTGGAGCCAAAGGTGAAAAAAATGGCAAAACATTGAACAAGGGTAGGTGGAGCCAGGAGCTAAACAAATTGTCTGAATAAGCATCAAACCAAAGGGACTAGACAATCTAAATAAAGATGTAAGCATGTACTGGCATGTAGAGAGAACCACCATCTATGGTGCTATATTATGATTTTAATTTCATAAATATCTGTTTTTGTATACATATAAAAGCCCCATTTTATGTTAATTTTAGGCTCTTCTTTATCTTCTTAAATTTTAACAACAAACAATATATTTACTTTTACTATTGAAAAAGTTTATATGTAGAGAGGCAGACAGATGGATATAGATATAGCTATACCTTCAAATAAGAGCAGAACTTACTGTTACCAGTTGAATGATGGAAGCTGGGTCTGAGAGAGCGGCCACATGGCTGGTAAAGGCTCAGAAGAACAAGATGATTCAGGTTGGTTCTTGATGAAGATTCGCATAGGGGTTGGGGTCTGTGGATGCTCCAGTGGGTTTGGAGGGGACCACTGGGGATACCAAACAAGGCTGAATGGGGTCTGCTCACCATATGACTTCTCTAATGTGATGGAGGACAGCCTAGTAATATGCAAACTAGTCCTTTCATAGCTCCCAGTAACTACTGAGGATGTCCATAAGCTATTTTTTATGTCATATGATAGATGTGGGGGACTGGGGGATCTAAAGATGATCACCTAAAAGTGTTCGCTAGTGATATTTGACGACACTAAAAATCTCACCCAAGCACACTACCTATATACAGTGTTCAGCTACATAAGGATTCCACTTGAGGTGTGTCAGGACACCACAGTCGCATACGCAGGGATCAGATTTGGCAATCTGGGGATCTGTGGAGTTTTTCTTTGTTGAGTAAAATGTAAATATTATATATTTCATCAATGATTGTTAAAAAATACCATCTTCAAGACTATAAAATCATAGTGCTAGAAAATAAATAGGTAAAGAAAAAAATTTTTAATTTCATTATTGATTTTTTTTATCATGAGAGCCAGTGAGTCTGCATCCTCAGCCACATTCCCGCCAACATTATCTGCCAAACTCCAATGCCAAAACCGCACACGTTCCTCTAGATAATTACTGGGTGCTTACCAGCCTTTGGGAAGTAGACATACAGTTCCCAAATAATTCCTTTCTGAAAGCCAGGTGCTGCCAGGTGTTGATCTCCTGGCATTTCTCTTCCTACATCTGAACTCGTGGCAAGACCTTAGCTGAGTGTATTTTACAGATGACCTAGTGGAGTGATGAGTGCCACTGTGATAATACGGTAAATAAATATCAAGCAAGCATTGATGCGTCAGTGAAACTCAGAATTTTGTCAGGAGGAACCAGCAAGTCTTGAGTGAGAGTCCTACACTCTCTAGTTCCTCTCTACTCTGCACCAAGCCCTTTGCTGCTGTGAAAGAAATAAACTTTGTGGGCAGAAGAAATGAAACGAAATGAAATTGTGTCCCCACCTTTCCCCAGGCTTTGTGTCTATTGGTTCTGCAAACGGTTGTCTTCCTAAGTGACCCTCATTAGGCATTTTGTTGACTGAAAGAGGGTTTCTTAGTTTTAATATTGCAAAGAAGAAAGTGGCAAGACTGGCATAGAAACTGGGTGGGAGTAGGAGGGTGGAAGCCCCATCCTTTGAGGATTTTACGGGATATTCGGCCTGGACTTTGGCAATGGGGAATGTTCCATTTATAGTTGTAAGTTTCCAGCAACATAAAGTTTCCCCTTTGTTCTCATATGTACTAGGTCTTGAATATCTACCATATGTACGTCAGACACAGTTCTTGTAGCAACTCCTGTCGAGTACATTATCCTTGCTTTACATAGGAAGATATCGATGCTCACTTTTAAGTGGTTTTCTCAAGACCATAGAGCTATTGATACATTGGAAGATGGATGCTGTACTGCCACGTCCGTCTGACCCCAAGCTCCATGTTCTTTCCCTTAAGCAGATTGCTGTTTACTCACACTGACTTCCTCTCAGGTCTGCTTGCTTAGAATGAATTCAGTATTCCTTATTTATTAGTCAGATAGATGCCCGTGATCTTGTTCTGAATGACCAAGAAGGCAAGATTCTTTTGGGGCACCTCTCTGACTTTCTTTTATAAATCCCTTCTCCTATTTCTGCCATGCAATCCTCAAATGTCCTAACTCTCCAGCACATCCCATCCTTTGTACCATCTTGCTCTTATTAGGCAGAGGGAATAGATACCCGAGCTCTCCAGTTTCCCTTTGTTTGTTCCCGGTCAATGTATATGCTCTTATATATGTTGATAATCTAATTCATGCTAATACAAGAATGAGCTAATTAATGTATTATAGCCTTCATTCTACATATACAGTATTTGCATATTAACTGAGTTTCCATGGTGATAAAGATCTCAAATCCACGGGAGGATTCTACTGGTGGGCATTTGAGCCCCCATAGCAGATTGTGAGAATATTATGGAGTAGATGTTCATTTCTGTGCTCTGAGTTCATAATACACAATGGTCAGGATTGCCCCTTCTTTCACTTCCTCCACCGTCATTGTCAGTAGTTTCTATTAAGCACTCATACATACAAGCTATAGCTGAATCCGTTCTACACAGAGGCAATAACACTTCTCTAGTCAGCTGACTTTTTTCTGCGCATATAATTGATCAACCACAGACAACTAATGTCACTTTACCTTTGTACTTTAATCTGTAATGAGGGATTTAGACCTGATAATCCCAAAGGTCCCTACCTAGTGTATAATTCTATGAAAAGAACATTTTCATGAAGTAAATATAATAGTATGTTTCTGATGAATTTCAAGTTATATCATCAAACAGTTGTATAAGAAGCTATTTGATACTGTTGGAACCCTGTGAGCGCTTCCCAAAAACCATTTTCTTGCTCTCTGTGCATCGGGAAATAACATTCTGCCAAGTATAAAAGGAACCTGAGCCCCCAAAAGGGGCTGAAATTGTGACGTCTCAAAGCTCATATGGATATGAACTTGGCCAAATGTGTTATGCTCTCTCTGCTCTGTAATGTTGCCAGCTGGTGGGGTTAGTTCACTTTTACCACTTAAAATTTCCTTTTGGGCTAATGACTATTTCTAAAATATTGTACTGCTTTAGAGCTCATGCCATCGCAATGTAAATCAATTCCCACCTCCATTATATAAGTATGTGACTTTTACCCCTACAAAAATTCCATTGAGATATTACAAGTCTTATATTGGCTAATAATAGATGATGGTGGTGGTCTGGTGGAAACAGCTATGGGTGGGACTTGAGGGAGAGAAGTTGTCACCAGCTGAGCTGAAGAATTCATAGAGGAGCCTCCCTGAGATGAGGATGAACCATTTTGCTCCATTTATTCCATGGAGTCGTAAGGGAAAGTCACTGTTCCTCCAACTTTCTCTCAGAGGATAACTCTTAAAGTAGCATCTCTTGGGAATGGAAAGGTAGGGTAGTGAAAAAGACCAGAAGCTTATCCATAAAAGAGGCCTCAGAAGGTGGGAAGTTGTTGAGACAAGGTTGAGGGACTGTGGAGCCCTGGTCTTCAACTTCTATGATAATTAAGAATTTACTGCCCCTGCGTGCATACTGTGTGCCCTAATAAGCAGGAGAAGAATGTGCCTGTCTGCAAGAATCATTTTATAAATATTAATGTAGCTTTGAGAAACTGGGACCTGATTTTAAGTGTTGCATTTTATTTGTAAGTGCGTGGTTTAATTACAGCCATAAAACATTGATTAGTTAAAATTTGCTGCTGTTTTATGACTTGGGAGCCAGACAGGTTTGTAATCAGAAGCAGCATCTGAGGTGTGCCATTTTTAAGACAGAGAAATGATCTGGGGCAACAGGCAACTGAAGGTACCTCTGAGTGCTTAAGAGAACACACTTTGTCGGAGTTGAATGTGGTTTGTCAGTACCTCTGCGTTGCGCTAGGTCCTGATTTCAGAGTGAAGTTGCCATCATTTTGGGAGTATGAGCATTTCTTCTTGGAAGGAATTTGCAGTCGTCAAGGTATTGATAAAAATCTGTACATTATTTGAAGGGGATGCCATGGACTAAATTGTGCCCCCCACCACATGAATGTGTTGAAGCCCTAACCTGAAATGTGACTGATTTGGGGAACAGGGCATTTAGGAGGTAATTAAGGTTAAATGAGGTCATAAGGGAGGGTCCTAATTCAATAGGATTGGTGGCCTTATAAGAAGAGGAAGAGAGATCTCTTTCCAGATTCATTCACCAAGGGAAGGTGATGTGAGGACACAGTGAGAGAGGTAGCCACCTACAGCCCAAAGAGAGGAGTCTCACCCTGTTGCCACCCAGACCTCAAACGTTCTAGCCTCCAGAACTGTGAGAAAATACATTTCTGTTGTTTAAGCTACCCGGTCTATGGTATTTTATTATGGCAACTTGAGCTAAGACAAAGGAGCTCATGGGAGATAAGCAAAAGATAATTGAAGATAAAGCAAAGCTATGTGATTATAGCAGGATGCAATGGTGGGATATGGGCCACAGTAGAGTAGGGTTAGCTAGGAGGAACTGGGACTTGACAAGTTAAACCAGAGTTCAGCGGATGCTGCAGATCAAAGAAAACAATAGGCTTAAATAAAGGAGGTGAGCTGAGAGCAAGATGTGGATGTGGTTCTAGAGAGAAAGGAAGGACCTAAAGATGGGGAGATGAGAGACTCTCCTAGTAAAGCATTAAGGAGCAAGCCTGATGAACTATAATCCCCGTGCCTTTTATCTCCGCCTCGTGTGTTATTCTTCCAGTGGCTGTGGTTAGCCTTAGGCCATAGAAACTCAGCATATTCAGAGGTGGGTGTGCTGTATAAGACTTTGCTTCTGACAGTGATAGCAACAGAGGTGCTGGTGTGCGAAACTTAATGTCCAGATGGGGAATGACTAAATACATGATGGTACAGGAGTTCATGTTTTTAAGAATCAGATTGAAAATCATATCAATATTTTCTAGATAATGACATAAAACCTAAGAAGTATCAATATGATATGAGTGTGTTATGATCAAAATTATTTTTAAAAATTCACACACATTGGGATTGACATATGTATACTAATATGTATAAAATAGATAACTAATAACCTGCTGTATAAAAAATAAATAAAAGTCAAAAATTCAAAAAAAATTCACACACATGATACACACACACACACACACACACACACACACACACACAAACACAAGGATGAAAAAATATACCCCCCCAATGAAAAAAATAGTTTTCTCTGGATGTTGCGAGTTATTCTAATTTTATGCCTTATTCTTTTTATGATTTTTTTCAGAATAAATATATCTTACTTTGAAATTGGAAAAAATCCCTGCTATTAAAAAAGGAAAACTTTTATAGGGGTGAAGAGTGAGCCGGTGGAAGGGTCATCACAGGAGACACTGTCCATATACTACTGTTTGTTTTGGATCCGTTGGATGCCTTTTGAGTTCCTGGGCATGTGTAATGTGATATAGGGTGAGGATAAGAGTAAGGTGTTTTACCAGCCTACTCGCACCAAGAAAAATTAGACAGTGTGACCCTTTTGTTTCATCAGTGAGTGGCTCCACAGGTGTGGCATGCAACTGCTTTTTTCCATATTCAGAAAGAACAGAGTCACAAATAGGACAAGGCAAGGAAAGCAGTATAACTCCATCTGGCAGTCAGAGGCCAACGCCACCTCTCATTATCCTGGTTATATCAGAGGACTAATTATAATCTCCATTTCAAGAAGGTCTGATCACTTAAAAATCTTTTAGAAAAAGGGAGAGATGGTTTAAATACCTTTTGCCCAGTAGCTGGTATTCTTTTTGTGAGGTGTCTGATTCTTGGAGTGGGAAAGGAATGGATACCAGTGCTGGGAGCTGTTGTGGGGATGAGCGGCGGAGGGGTGGGGTGTATCCAAGTCTGAAAAAAAAAATTGGCAATAATGCACATTAAAAATGAATATGCTACATTTCTCAAATTGACTTATTTAAAAATCCCAAAATAAATACTGTTGTCTACAGTTAGTAAATATGTGCAAAGCAGATTTCATCCTCTTCATTCAATCCCTGTACTCTAACATAACCTTAGCTCATTTTGAAGGTACCTACCTCTCGTGTTATTTATGACAAGATAACAGCTCTCTGACAATAGCTAGTTCAGATATGCATTATTCATCTGTCACATAAGTGGACACAGTCACCAAACTAAGAACACAGCGTTTTATAACTTTGTAAACTCTGGAAATGATGGCAGTTCAGCTGTTCCAGAGCTGAGGAACTTAGGCTTCTAAGATACCCATCTGAAAGGTTGGTTTGGCTGGTTGTATTGGAGACTCTCGTTAATCAGAGTTTGAGACATAAATGTACTTTACTAGCCATAATAACAGTGTCCTCCTCTTTTAGGGCACAGTGAAATGTGAGGAGGGTTTCCGTGCTCATCTTAACCGTATCCTGAAGACTCCAATTCACAAGGAAGGGAGTCAAAACCTGTGGAAATGCCCTTTAGACCCTCTTGAGGAAGTGCTGGTTAAAGCTCAGGAACAAATCAGGGCTCGTGAATCTCCATTTTAGTCCTTGGAAGACTCACTCTTCTTTGCTAGTCGGTATTTCTTCCACTGTTTAGCTAATGCACAGAGCTTCGTTCTCTCAACCAGAGAAAGGAAAAGAGGGAGGATTTGGATTAGATTATCACTACCCCAACTTCTGGTTGAAAATGTCTATCAAGTTAATAAGTGCCATTCATGGCCAGTCCATCTGAGCACACTTTTGCTTAGGATCACCTCTGGGCATCCTCTTGGTTCTGTAAAAAACATTTATTTGCTTGAGTCTAGGTCTAGGACATGACCAGAAGAATCAGGGTGCCATTTTGGAACCATTTAATTAAAAAAATTAAATTGAATGTATCCAATTTATTATGGTCATCTATTCAAGAGACATAATGCTTCCTTTGGTCAAGTGTAGCAGAAATACAAACATGTGCTTTGAACCAGAAGGTGAAAGTCCCTGTAATCACAAATCCTCTGTTGAAAGATAAACCCTTCCTCATATACATTACATGTTAAAAGATATACTCTCTCCCATGCACAGACATCCAGAACTTCTAAATAGGGGTGTAGCTGAGGAAATAATTGAATCTTTAGCCTCTGGAAATGTTTACCTTCATAATCATAACACCTAGGTTTGGAGAGGTTGGATCTATGTGGAAGGGACAAAAGCAAACGTTGGTCTTCTTTTAAAGTCTCTTATACTATAGTCCAATTAAAATGAAAAGAAAAGTTAAGAGGAAACATGACTATCAAATTTCAAAAAATCTACATTAAAAAAAATCTGTGCATACCAAGGGTATAAAGTGTTTAAGATTTACTTTGCTCAATCATCTTTTTTTATCTCTCTGAATAGCTTCAGATTTTTAAAAACTTTTATTTAATGCAAGGACTATATGTACAGTAACACCAAGCTTTTAACAGCTGCATTTCCCCCCTTTTGCTGTCGTAATTATGGTCTCATTAGGATTCCAATAAAAAGTCAAGAAAAACCTTTTTTTAAGGAAAACAGAAGTGCCCACAGTGTCTCTCTACCAACATGCCATACTATTAAAATATTTGCATTTGAAATTCCTCACTGCAAATATTCGCAAACCAAAGGTAAATATAACACTGAGATTACTCCCAGAAGAATGTTTCTTCTGCTATTAATACCCTGAATTCAAATCAGAGTTTTTGCAAGTCTGTATAATTTTACTGTATGTACTTTATCCTGCAGTTGGGGTGGCTGTGTTAGGAAACTAGATGCATCAGAAATGAATAGAAGGTGGCATCTCTTGCCTGGGTGAATACTTTCTTTTTGCCTTTCCATTTCATAAAATAGTCTATGTGCCCAGATTCACAAGGATACAGTCCTCAGTTAGACAAGAACAGAGACAGGACAGACCTCCCCGCAAGAAAACACAGGCACACATACTGCAGCGTTCAGTAGATCATCAGGTTAAATTATGAACAAAAGTAGGTCTCAGTTCCTCCCTATCTTCTTTTATGCACACTCTCCTGCCATTTGGCGTGCACCACCAGATGTCCAGAGATACATTCTAGAGGTTTTCTACCTTCTAACTCTGGAATGAGCAATTCCTCGTGCTGCCTGACACTCAGAAACTTCCCTTTTCTAATCACAGGTGGTTTGCTTGTTGACCCATTACCTGGACTCCAGTGTTTTTTCTAGGATTTACACATGGAATTAGTCCAAGCTAAGGTATTGCAAATGTTCTTTTAAAAATGGCTTATAGGGCCTCCCTGGTGGCGCAGTGGTTGAGAATCCACCTGCCGATGCAGGGGACGCAGATTTTTTATAATCCTTCAAAGCAATAAATGTTTTTATTCAAAAAAAAAAAAAAAAAAAAAAAAAAGGCTTATAATATCTCCACCAAGAATAGTGCAAAACAAAGTAATTTAAGGCCTCATTACAGAGAGGACTATAAAACATTCAGGATCCACATTTCCTGCTTCCTTGGTGGCTTCATGTGCTCCCTCTGATCAAGGCCACCCCTGAAGCAGACCCACAGGAAAAGGTTGATATAAAAAAAGATGCAGTAACAGTGAGAACATTAGAAATATTTTCCAGAGCGTTTTCCAGTGCAACAGTGGGAGCAAGAGTGAGATGGTGGAAACTGTGGGAATGAATGAACATGAGACAGTACAGTCAGTAAAAGTAAAGAATCATTTTTGAGGAAAGTTGGCTAAGAGGGTCAAGAGAGAAAAGGGAAGGGGAAGTTTTTTGCTTTGTTTCTTTAATGGTGGATGACTTCTGAGTGAGTTGAATTGTCAAAGGGAAGGACTTGGTAGAGAAGGAGAAATGGAAGATCCCAACTGAGGAGAAGTAACTGAACGGGATTGCAGAGGAAGAAGGAGGAGAACACAGATCAGGGTGTGTGGGAGAGACTGGCCTTCAGCAGCAGGAGGGCACCTCCCCAGAGAGGAAGGGAGGAGTGAGGCCAGGATGCGTATAAAGATGAGATGTCGGGTCAAAATGCAGACCTGAAAGAGTTTGACCTAACAGATCAGTTTTTCTGAAACAAAGTGGGTTAGTTCATCCTTTAGGAAGAGACTATCGTAGGGGTAGGGAGGTGGGATAGGGAATTTTTGGAAACTGGAAATGTTTAAAATAATCTGTGCAGGACAAAGGGTAGAATAAATTTCCTGGAATATATTTCCATAAATGGGATTACTGAGTTAAATATAAGATATTTTATGGTTTTTTGTAAGCATTGCCAGTTTTGCCTCCGAAAAAAGGTTTACTATTAGTTCAGCATTAGAATGAGACAGAATCACTCGAGCCAGGCCTGCTGGACATCTCTCTTGCCTTTCTCTCCAGTTTCCTTTCTGTCACTCTTACTGATGTTCCCGCAAGCACACTGGCCTTTGCCCTTCCTTTCAGCCTTCCTTTCCATTCCTATCACAGAGCTTTGTTCTCCCTCTTCTCTTGGACTACAAGCCGTAACATCATTCTTTAGAGGGGCATTCCTTGAAGTATCCCACGAAAAACTGCCCCAGTCTCTGGACCAATCACTCTCTAACCCCTTCCTTTGTTTGATTTTCTCCATAGTACTTATCATTGTATGAATAACACTATTTATTTTTATTACTATTTATTTCTTGCACTAGAATACAGATTTGAGGAAGACAGGTTCTCTTTGCAGCTCAGGAATAGTCATAAAAATCTTGAAAATTTGGAGATCATACACTAGTGAGCATCACAACTTAATCTAAAATTACAGGATTTAAAAGAACATGGAATTGATAGAAGGAAAACTAAGCTAACTGAGCAGAACAGAGAGTGAGAAAAAGACCCATCATATGTGGACACTTGATTTTTGACAAAGGTAGCACTGCATATCAGTAAGTGACGTTTGCTCAATGGATGATGCATATGGAAAAGAAAAAAAATATATATATTGCACCCCTCTTTGATTACTGGTAGAAGAAAACTAGAAAACTGTATTGTAATTGTGTGGTTCACAATGATTTCTTTTTTAGGAATCAAATGAAACCATAAATGAACCATGAATGAAAAGATTGATACATTAATTGCATTAAAATTAGGAACTTTGGTTCATAAAAAGACATCATTAAACCATAGATTGGGAGAAAGTATTTACAACACATAAAACTTACAAAGTGCTTGGTTGTATAATGTATAAAGAATTTCTAAAAGTCAACAGGAAAAAGAAAGACAACACAATACAAATATAGGCAAGAGACTTGAATAGGCACCTCAAAAAGCTGAACCCATAAAAAAATGTTCAATCTCATTGTTCACCAGGAAATGCAAATTAAAACCATGATGTGACACTGCTGTACACCACAAGAATGGTTAAAATTAAGAACACCAAGATTTTACAAAGATACTGAACAATTTTAACTCTCATCCACTGTTGGGAGGTTAGTACAATCACTTTGGAAAAGTGTTTGTCAGTATCTACTAAAATTGAACATGTGTATACCATATGCCTCAATTCCAATCCTAGATATATAACCAGAAGACATGCTTACACGTGTATAGCAAAGACATGCACAAGAATGTTGATAGCACCGCTATTCATAATGACCCCAAATTGGAAACAATCTAAACGTCCATCAACAGGTGAATGGATGAATACCTGGCGGCACATTTGTATAGTGGAATATTATATACAGTGGTTAACAAAGTACCACCATACAAAAAATGGTGGATCTCACAAATATCATGTTGGAGGAAAGAAACCAGACAGGAAAAGTACAGACTGTATGTTTCCATGCATGCAAATTTCAAAAGCAGGTAAAACATACATGGGTAGCATTCGAGAAGATTACCTTACCGGGGGACCATAGCATAACAGAGGCTTCTGGAAGGCTGGTAATGATCTTATTCATCACTAGTTGATATGTCCATTTTGTGAAAATTTATCACTGAATACTTACAGTTGGTGCATTTCTCTTTGTATGTTATAATTAAATTTAAAAATATTTTTGAAAAAACCAAGCATGTAGAAGCCATTGTGCAGCATCCTGTGGAAGGTACAAAAATGTGAGTAGCACACATACTGAACTTCAAGAGGCTTATAAAGCAGTGAGAGAGATAGGCAAATGCCTGATAAACAGTATTCAAGGTAGAAGGCTCTAAAGTGAAAGAGTAAAAGAAACTATGTAATAAAATGAAGGAGGAGGAAATTGGTACCAAAAAAAGCTCATGTCTACACACACACGCATTGGAATATTACTCAGCCATGGGAAAGAAGGAAACCCTGCCATTTGTGACAACATGGATGGGCTTTGAGGACATTATACTAACTGAGATAAGTCAGACATAGGCAAATATTGTAATGATATCAACTTCATATGGAATCTAAAAAATCAAACTTATAAAAACAGGGTAAAACGGTGTTTACAGGGGCTCGGGGGCAGGAGGATGAGAGGGATGTTTAAGGGTGCAGACTTGCGATGAGTAGTAAATAAGTCCTAGATATCTAATGCACAGTATAGTGAATTTAGACAATATTGTATTATAATAGCAAACTTAATGATTTCAACCACAAAAAGAAATTATAATCATGTAACATGATAGAGGTGCTAACTGCTACTGTAACTAATGACAGTCATATTACAATGTGCAAATGTATCAGGTCTACGTGTTGTACACCTTAGATCTGTATAATGTATATGTCAAATATATTTCAATTAAAAAAAGAAGCTCAGGTTAAGCTTCATAGAAGCAGCAGCTTTTGAGCTGAATGTAGAAAGGTGTGCTTTTTGTAGGAAGAAAGAAAAGAGCTCCTTTCAAAGGAAATAGCATAAACATGTAATATCAATAAAAGGCATAGAAATTCTGGGTATATTTGAGAATGTCAGGATATCTATTATTCCCTTGAGAGGATTCATAATATCAGTCCAGAGAGAGAAAACTAGAACAGATTCTAGTTTGGGACAGATTCCATCAAGTCCAGGATGTTAACGTAGAGAATTCGTCAGCAAATTCTTTTTGTAAGGTAAGGTGACACTGCGTACTCCACAAGACTGTTGAGAAACCTCTTTATAACATGCTGCAGCCAACTCTTATTAAGCGTTGCCCTTGTCAGGCACGATTCTATGTGTCTTATAACACTTAACTCATTAATCCTCAAAGAACCCTATGAGATAGGTTAGTCTCATAAACCCTATTTTATAGATGAGGAAACCGGGGTACAAGGAGGTTAAATAAAATGAAATGACCCAGCATTCTGTGGCAGAGCCAGGATTCAAATCTGGCTCCAGAGGCCTCAGCCCATTACAAACAGTGGTGGACAATGTTGCTAATAGAATCAGACTCATATACTCTGGTTCATCTCCAGATTTCAATACCTATTTGCCCCCTTGGTAATGCACGCACACACACATACCCACATCCTTGCTGATAAAAAAAAATATTGGCCTCGCAGTATATTTGCCTTAACAAAGTTGAATAAGAAGAACATATTCTGGAAACTTGCTTTTCCTTTTATATTGCAGATTTACAAAATAAAAGGAATCCAACTCAGCTGCTTAGTTTTCCACTTTTTGCTGATGGCAGGTCCTGGCTGGCTAGGAGCTTTCTGAATGACTGTGTTTCCATTCAGTGTGGTTGGATAGCATGCAGAAGAATCAGAGACTTTCAGTTGGAACGATGGTGGCAGGGCAACTGCACATTCTTAAAGCACTGCAAGTGAACTTTTGCCCCCATGATCATGGGACAAACACAGACGGCCTAAAGGACTTTCCTGCTTTGCCTCCCGCTCTTCTGGGTTGTGCGCGGCCTTGTTACTGTGCTGGTTCTGTGTAGACATTTTCCAGCGTAGCATAACCTCGGAAGATTTTGCAGGGACTGACACATCTCCAAGAATGTGCCAAACAGATCTAGAACGATGGTCTTCAACCAAGCAATATTTCCACCTGCCCCCTCCAAGCACAGACATTTGGTGATGTCTGGAGGTACTTTGGGTCATCCCAGCTGTGGGGTGTGCTGCTAAACATAAAGTAATAATAAAGGATTATCCAGCCCCAGCTGTCATTAATTCCACTGTCGAGGAGCGCTGATCTAGAATACCTATAATCCCTTCTTTGAAAGTCATTTCTAGGGAGAGGACGCTGAATTAGAGTAGATGTCTCTATGAGCATCTCCTGCAATGCACACCTGGAAAATGCAGGTAAAAACCAAAATGTGATACCACTGTAAACCTAGCGAAAAGGATAAAATGAAAGGGAAAGGAAACACTAAGACCTGGTAAGCTCAGTAGCCAACTGAACTTTCATAAAACCACTTTGAAAAACTGGCTGTATCTAATAAAGCTGAATATGTGTAAACTCTATAATCCAGCAGTTCCACTCCAAGGTTTATAGCCGTCACGGATATGTCCATATGTTCACCAAAAGGACGCAGCAGCTCTGTTTGTAGCAGCTCTGTTTGAACAAACCAAACGCCCTTTAGTAACATAATGGGTAAATACATTGTTCTATAGTCATACAATTGCACACTGTAGAAAAACAAGAGGAATAAAGACCTCCAACTCCACACAATATGAGTGAATCTCACGAAAATAATGTTGAGTGAAAGAAGGCAGACATACAAAAAACATATTATATGCTTCTATTTATATAGGGCACAAAATGGGCAAAACTGATCTATGCTATTTTAAATCAAGGTAGTGGTCATCCTTCATTGAGAGGCAGCGACTAGAAGAAGCATGAGGAGGACACATCTGTGTCTTGGTCTGGGTGCTGCTTATGCAAGGGTGTTCAACTTTGTGAAAAGTTGCACTTTTGATGTATGCACTTTTCTAAATATGTAATAAAATATATACATATTTTTTTCCTCAATAAAATTTCTAAAATGTGCAGCTGGTGCTCTGGAGAGTAGGACAGGCGTTGGATATTTCTATTAATTCCTTCCCTTACATGTTAATGTAGATTGGTCCAATGGCATCTTGAAATGCCCAGAGTTTAGCATGGCGGAAAGCAAAGGAGGGTGGGAGTGGAAGTCTGCTCACCAGGAGGCCTGGTTAAGCAGGACAGCCTGGGGTGCAGATGAAAAAATTCATTTGAGAGCAGTGTCGCTGAACAAATGAATCATCAGATGTCAACTTCAGAGTCGGTGACAAAGAAAGCACGTGCATTGGTCAGCACTGAGTCTACAGGGGTCAAGATGGCTGGTCCCTTGAGTAGCTTCACTGGATGGGAGCGAGGGAATTTTAGGCAGAGGATTGCTAAGAGGTGTCAGAAGTCACTTGCAAAGGCACTTCGCTCATAACCACAATTTTGTTGATGCCTGACGTTATCATCTTTGTCTCTCTGTCTCTTCATGGCCAGGGAGACCGTGGAAATGCTTTGAATGCAGGTTGAATTCTCATTTATCTTAGTTTGTTAATCCCTAGCAGTCAAATATCAATGAGTATCTGCCAGTTGTTTTTTTGTTTTGTGTGGTTAGCTACGTGATGCTAGGAAATACCTTAATTTCCTCTCTGCTTCAATTTTCTTACTTGTAAAGGGAGGGTGACAATCCTATTAAAAAGGAAAAATGCTCTATTTATGCTTGATACTGTTGTACTTATTGACATAAAACTATACTACTACGAATAAGTCTGGAAAATTGATTTAATGTGAAATGATGGGATCCCAAGCAAAACTTGCGAAAGTGCCCTATCTGCAGCTCTACACTGAGAAGTCATTTTCTTTCAGTTCTTTCTGCGCGATCGCCTTCCTGGACCTGCAATATGGGAGGGCTGCGCGGGGAGTGCTCAAGCTATGGGCAGTTCTGGAGGGGAGGGAGGCCCCCCGCCTACAAGCCGTGAGGGCACATAGTGTACAGTTTGTAACATCAGTGTTAGTACTGGCGGCTGGATAGAGCTTGTCATTTCAGCTCTAGAGAAAGGTCCTGCTGTTGAAGGCTAGTGTCGGCAAATAACATCTTAAATGTTGTACAGCATATGGAAATTTCTATTACTGCAAACATTTGGTTTGGTTCTGTGCCTGTTCGACATATTGCACATTTCTAAATTAACTGTCTTCTAAATAGAGCACAGTTATGATTCATGGGCCCGTTTTCCCTGTGGGCAGCGGACTCGAAGTCGGTGCTGCACTCTTGCTTCTCCACAGTCACGCGCATGGATTGAGTCCCTAGTCACTTTCTCTGCAAAGTCATGAGGGGAGCTGCTGAATAGGGGTGGGGACTCCAGCTGTTTGTTTAGTATGTACTGTGCTTGCCAAACTCTGACCCTCCCAGAAGCAGGAGGAGAGCAGAAAATTGCAATCTCAGTTTCCCCCCACTGCCAATTTGCACGTCCTTCATTTCTGAGACTGATCCTCTGGTGGAAAGAACTGGAGATGGCTCAGTCATGTTACCTTATGTGTTGGTGTCCTTTATATAAAGTATAGCCTCCTTGTAATAAAAAAATGTTAATTTGAATCCACTTTTTGGAGCCATTTATCATTTTTGTTTTTCAATGTTAAAAAGAGTTAACGTGTATTTAGAAACTTTGAGAGTAAAAGTGTAAGTCAGAATATAAAACATTTCCCATAAGATGATGAATACATGGGAGTTATACTATTCTGCTACTTTTTTTTTATACAGCAGCTTCTATTATCTATTTTATACACATTAGTGTATATGTATCAATCCCAGCCCCCCAACTCATCCCACCACCACCTCCCCCCCACTTTTCCCCCTTGGTGTCCATACGTTTGTTCTCTACAACTGTGTCTCTATTTCTGCCTTGCAAACTGGTTCATCTGTACCATTTTTCTAGGTTCCATGTATATGTATTAATATATGATAATTGTTTTTCTCTTTCTCACTTACTTCACTCTGGACGACAGTCTCTAGATCCATCCACATCTCTACAAATTATCAGATTTCGTTCCTTTTTACGGCTGAGCAATATTCCATTGTATATATGTACCATATCTTCTTTATCCATTTGTCTGTCGATGGGCATTCAGGTTGCTTCCATGACCTGACTATTGTAAATAGTGCTGCAGTGAACATTGGGGTGCATGTGTCTTTCTGAATTATGATTTTCTCTGGGTATATGCCCAGTAGTGAGATTGCTGGGTCATATGGTAATTCTATTTTTAGTTTTTTAAGGAACCTCCATCCTGTTCTCCATAGTGGCTATATCAGTTTAATTCCCACCAACAGCACAGGGGGGTTCCCTTTTCTCCACAGCCTCTCCAGCATTTGTTGTTTGTAGATTTTCTGATGATGCCCATTCTAACTGCTGTGAGGGGATACTTCATTCTAGTTTTGATTTGCATTTCTCTAATAATTAGTGATGTTGAGCAGCTTTTCATGTGCCTCTTGGTCATATGTATGTCTTCTTTGGAGAAATGTCTATTTAGGTCTTCTGTGCATTTTTGGATTGGGTTGTTTGTTTTTTTTAGTATTGAGTTACATGAGCTGTTTATACATTTTGGAGATTAATCTTTTGCCTGTTGCTTCATTTGCAAATATTTTCTCCCATTCTGAGGGTTGTCTTTTGATCTTATTTATAGTTTCCTTTGCTGTGCAAAAGCTTTTAAGTTTCATTAGGTCCCATTTGTTTATTTTTGTTTTTATTTCTACTACTCTAGGATGTGGGTCAAAAAAGATCTTGCTGTGATATATGTCAAAGAGTGGTCTTCCTATGTTTTCCTCTAAGAGTTTTATAGACTTTCCTTCAAGACTGCTTTGGTTGATGGACCTAGAGTCTGTCATACAGAGTGAAGTTGGTCAGAAAGAGAAAAACAAATACCGTACACTAACACATATATATATGGAATCTAAAAAAAAAAAAAATGTTTTCAAGAACCTAGGGGCAGGACAGGAATAGAGACACAGACGTAGAGAATGGACTTGAGGACACAGGGAGGGGGAAGGGGAAGCTGGGGCAAAGTGAGAGAGTGACATGGACTTATAAATACTACCAACTGTAAAATAGATATCTAGAGGTAAGCAGCCGCATAGCACAGGGAGATCAGCTCAGTGCTTTGTGAACACCTAGAAGGGTGGGCTAAGGAGGGTGGGAGGGAGACGCAAGAGGGAGGAGATATGGGGATATATGTATATGTATAGCTGATTCACTTTGTTATACAGCAGAAACTAACACACCATTGTAAAGCAATTATACTCCAATAAAGATGTTAAAAAAAAAAAAAAAGACTGCTTTGGCTATTCGGGGTCTTTTGTGTCTCCATACAGATTTTAATATTTTTTGTCTGCTTCTGTAAAAATGCCACTGGTAATTTGATAGGGATTGCGTTGACTCTGTAGATTGCTTTGGGTAGTATAGTCATTTTCATAATATTGATTCTTCCAATCCAAGAACATGGTATATCTCTCCATCGGTTTGTGTCATCTTTGATTTCTTTCATCAGTGTCTTATAGTTTTCTGAGTACAGGTCTTTTACCTCCTTAAGTAGGTTTATTCCTAGGTATTTTTTGTTGCAATGGTGAATGGGATTGTTTCCTTAATTTCTCTTTCTGATCTTTCGTTGTTAGTGTATAGGAATGCAAGAGATTTCTGTGCATTAATTTTGTATCCTGCAACAATACCAAATTCATTGATTAGCTCTAGTAGTTTTCTGATGCCATCTCTAGGATTCTCTAGGTATACTACCATGTCATCTGCAAACAGTGACAGTTTTACTTCTTTTCCAATTTGTATTTCTTTTTCTTCTCTGATTGCCATGGCTAGGACTTCCAAAACTACTTTGAATAATAGTGGCGAGATGGACATCCTTGTCTTGTTCCTGATTGTAGAGGAAATGCTTTCAGTTTTTCACCATTGAGAATGATGTTTGCTGTGGGTTTGTCATATATGGCCTTTATTATGTAGAGGTAGGTCCCCTCTATGCCCACTTTCTGGAGAGTTTTTATCATAAATGGGTGTTGAATTTTGTCAAAAGCTTTTTCTGCCTCTGTTGAGATGATCATATGGTTTTTAGTCTTCAGTTTGTGAATATGGTGTATCACATTGACTGATTTGCGTATAGTGAAGAATCCTTGCATCCCTGGCATAAATCCCACTTGATCATGGTGTATGATCCTCTTAATGTGTTGTTGGATTCTGTTTGCTAGCATTTTGTTGAGGATTTTTGCATCTATATTCATCAGTGATATTGCTCTGTAATTTTCTTGTTTTGTAGTATCTTTGTCTGGTTTTCATATCAGGGCAATTGTGGCCTCGTAGAATGAGTTTGGGAGTGTTCCTTCCACTGCAATTTTTTGGACGAGTTTGAGAAGGATGGGTGTTAGCTCTTCTCTAAATGTTTGATAGAATTCACCTGTGAATCCATCTGGTCCTGGACTTTTTGGAAGTTGGAAGATTCCAACTTTTGGAAGTTGGAGGATTTTTAATCACAGTTTCAATTTCATTCCTTGTGATTGATCTGTTCATATTTTCTATTTCTTCCTGGTTCAGTCTTGGAAGGTTATACCTTTCTAAGGATTTGTCCATTTCTTCCAGGTTGTCCATTTTATTGGCATAGAGGTGCTTGTAGTAGTCTCTTAAGATGCTTTGTATTTCTGCAGTGTCTATTGTAACTTCTCCTTTTTCATTTCTGATTTTATTGATTTGAGTCCTCTCCCTCTTTCTCTCGATGAGTCTGGCTAGACGTTTATCAATTTTGTTTATCTTCTCAAAGAACCAGCTTTTAGTTTTATTGATCTTTGCTGTTGTTTCTATTTCATTTATTTCTGCTGTGATCTTTATGATTTCTTTCCTTCTCCTAACTTTGGTTTTGTTTGTTCTTCTTTCTCTAGCTCCTTTAGGTGTAAGGTTAAATTGTTTATTTGAGATTTTTTTTGTTCCTTGAGGTAGGATTGTGTTGGTATAAACTTCCCTCTTAGAACTGCTTTTGTTGCATCTCATAGGTTTTGGATTGTCGTGTTTTTGTTGTCATTTGTTTCTTGGTATTTTCTGATTTCCTCTTAGATTTCTTCAGTGATGTCTTAGTTATTTAGTAACATATTGGTTTAGCCTCCACGTGTTTTTCTTTTTAACGTTTTTTCCCTGTAATTGATTTCTAATCTCATAGTGTCGTGGTCGGAAAAGATGCTTGATATGATTTCAATTTTCTTAAATTTACCAAGGCTTGATTTGTGACCCCAAATGTGATCTGTCCTGGAGAATGTTCCATGTGCACTTGAGAAGTAAGTGTAATCTGCTGTTTTTGGATGGAATGTCCTATAAATATCAATTAAATTTATCTGTTCTATTGTGTCATTT
>NW_020174923.1:4003929-4094027 GCF_003031525.2 Neophocaena asiaeorientalis asiaeorientalis | reverse complement strand
TTTTTTTTTTTTTTGCGGTACGCGGGCCTCTCACTGTTGTGGCCTCTCCTGTTGCGGAGCACAGGCCTCGGATGCGCAGGCTCAGCGGCCATGGCTCACGGGCCCAGCCGCTCCGCGGCATGTGGGATCTTCCTGGACCGGGGCACGAACCCATGTCCCCTGCATCGGCAGGCGGACTCTCAACCACTGTGCCACCAGGGAAGCCCCATTTCCTCTTTTATAGCTGCTAACAGTTGCCTTATGTTTTGAGGTGCTCTTATGGTGGGTGCATATATATTTATAATTGTTATATCTTCTTCTTGAATTGATCCCTTGATCATTATGTAGTGTCTGTCTTTGTGTCTTGTAACATTTTTTATTTTAAATTCTATTTTATGTGATATGAGTATTGCTACACCAGCTTTCTTTTGATTTCCATTTGCATGGAATATCTTTTTCCATCCCCTCACTTTCAGTCTGTATGTGTCCCTAGGTCTGAAGTGGGTCTCTTGTAGACAGCATATATATGGGTCTTGTTTTTGTTTCCATTCAAGTGAGCCTGTGTCTTTTGGTTGGAGCATTTAATCCACTCACGTTTAAGGTAATTATTGATATGTATGTTCCTGTTACCGTTTTCTTGATTGTTTTGGGTTTGTTTTTGTAGGACCTTTTCTTCTCTTGTGTTTCCCACTTAGAGAAGTTCCTTTAGCATTTGTTGTAGAGCTGGTTTGGTGGTGCTGAATTCTCTTAGCTTTTGCTTGTGTGTAAAATTTTTGATTTCTCCATCGAATCTGAATTAGATCCTTGCTGGGTAGAGTAATCTTGGTTGTAGGTTCTTCCCTTTCTTCACTTTAAATGTATCATGCCGCTCCCTTCGGGCTTGTAGAGTGTCTGCTGAGAAATCAGCTGTTAACCTTATGGGAGTTCCCCTTAAGGGGAACTCATTATTGCAAAATTCTCATTGTGAAAATGACCCATACATTTATCATCCAGATTTTATCTCTATTAGCATTTTTATCTGGTTCCATTAGATCTTTTCCATGTCAGTGTTAATTTGCTAAATGCTGGTACATTCAATGACCATTTATTTCAACTTCCTGCTGAAAGTTGGCAACACTCGAGTTTGACCTGCTGGCCCTTATAAACAGGGGAATAATCTCAGCTTCTGTCAGGAATAGGTTTTAAGTCCCAAAATGCGAGTAAATAAAAATTCTCATGATAATAAAGTGTTCCAATGTTGTAACTGTCCTTAAGCATATAGCCCACTGTCTGGTATTCAGTAGTAAGTGGGATCTCAAGAAACGAACAGAATAGAAATAATACAGTATCATCAAGTCCTTAGACCTCATAAATTGGGAATTCCAGAGTGAATCCACAGCAGCTTGAGTTGAGAGTTGGCTTCTCTTCCTGAGTAGCTTTTGAACCTTGAAGTTACATCATGGGTGTTGGCTGCTGATTCCCCCACTTCCCCTTCCATGCATGGAAGGCTGATGATTTCCTGAGAGAACCCATGTGCTTATCAGGCTGCCTGTCACAATCCTGTTCAGGTCCCATGCCTAAATTATTGAAAACGTTGAAAAAGAAAACACGTTAATCAGGGTTGCTAATTGTACCGCAGGAGACTACAGACACCAAAGCGTTTTTATTTTCTACTGACTGGAAAGAAAACCTTGCCTTACTAGAGCCGTTACTCCAAGACAGAGAAACTGCTGATGATGTGTAATTATCCATTGGGTTGCTAAATTTTCTTATAGTCTTTGGAGGTTTAGAGCAGTGGGGTTGGTTATTGCTTAATATAATACAATAGGGATGGCAGTGCATTTGCTGCTGCACTAATAAATAGTCTTGGGATTTGGAAAGTTTCATCTGGTCATGAGTGTCACACAGCTTATCTCTTCCACGGTCCTTTCAAGCACAGAGAACATATTTTTCTTCTTTGGCATCAAGGTGGATTCCACCTAAAGGAATAAAAGGGGTTTTGTTTATTAAAGGAATGGCTGATAGAGGCCTTGGACAGTGTGTAAGAGAATACATTTCATCTTTGGCATCCCTACCTTCCTTCAAAGAACCCAGCTGACCTCAGCTGTCCATGGAGTGCTCATCTGTTCCTCCCCATTCAGACTCGCCCTCACTAGGAAAACCCTTCTTTACTGCTGACTTGTCATCTGACCCTACTCTCACAGGTTGGAGAGAGGAGGTATAGAATTGTTGTTAAGCTACCTCTCATTTTCCTTCTCTGATGGCCTGGGTAAGAATTCTGGTTCTGTCAATTCTTAGATGAGCCTGAACAAGTTACTGGAGCTCAGTTTTCTCATCTGTAAAATAGGGTCAATAATACTGCCCACTTCATAACATCAGTATAAGGAATAAATTAGTTAATACCTGTATTGGTACTCAGAAGAGTATCCGGCATGTAGAAACCAATTGGTCCTGGTTCTTACTGTTTTCCGTTTCCTCGGGGAAGAACTCCTCTCGGGGAAGAACTCCTCTCGGGGGCTTGATTTAGTTCAGTGCTGTGGGTTGGACGCTGGCCAGCAGTTTCTTGTAGTCTGTGTATTACACAATCCACGCATCCAAACCACATACTCAGGCTTCCAGTCCTGTGCTAGATAAGGCACTGTCAAATCTCAGGATGTTTCAACTGGAAGGGAACAGGTTAATGTAATCTTTTAATTTTTTAACCTGTTTTCAGGTTTATTCTTCAGCATCGCGCTCTTTATTCCCCAGGATAGCTCTGATGCAAGTATTTTGAGATGTTGAAGCAAGTTCTTCTTGAAACATACTGTATAGCCAGCAATCTATTCTGCTTTTATGTAGTTAGAAGCAAGCGGGACTGACACAATGCAGAAGTGAATTTTACTCTATTTTAGATCTTTTGAATTCACAATTTAGAGCTTGAACTCTCCCTTCTGACCCACATTCTAGATGCCTAGAGAAAAGTCAGAATTCAGACCAAAAAAAAAAATATGTTCAATGCCATTCAAATGGGAAAATACCCAACACACACACACACAGACACACAGACACACACACACACACTCTTCATGTGTGGTTGTGAATTCAGGTAATTTCTTCCCTGAGAGGAAGCTCTTCCCGGTGGTCTGACTCCATGCGGTGCTGCCTCTGTGCTTCTCTCCTAGATATAGATTCATAGATTCACCACTGGAATGTTGAGAAAATAGTAAAAGTCCCTTACTCCCTGGTGAAATGACTGCCTGGAGAATAATGGAAGAAAAGCGAAAACCATTTTTGCTTATTTAAAATCTGTGCTGACAATATCATTTACTCCTTTCCCTTTCCAGGAAGGTCACAGGGGGATGTAAAAGATTCGGTACACTCACACCTATGGAAAAATTTGCCAGTGAGCGGTGTATTGATCAAAGTGCTGAGGAGGAGAGGTACTCAAATATTTACCCAGAGCACTTCACCGAAAGTTGCCCCACGGGTGTTCAGAGGTGGCCCTGGCAGGCTCTTGGCACCAACAGCATTTCCTCGAATCTAAGGGACCGTTCATTTCTCCTGGTGCTTCCCCACGCCCTCTTCCTCTCCCCTTACAGCACTCTTTAGGAAGATGTTTTACGAACTGTGTGCACGCGTATTTTTGTGCCTCCAGCAAGAGTGTTGTTTTCCTAAGATCAAGAATTAGAACGGGAACTTCAGGAGCTTGGATTCTCAGCCCCAGGAATGTAATGTGGCTGCCCACTGTCCTGGGCAGAGACTGTGTGACCCACATCACATCTGGAGACAGATGCTTTGTGAGATGCAGTACCACTCTCAGTCTCCTGTCCTCCACTCTCTTTCATTTGGAATCTCTCTTCCCCATAAACAGCTATACATATTGGTGCAAATATAAGCACAGGTACCCCATTTTTGCCTCTAATACTGGATGTGAACTTGGTCTAATCAAGACTGCCTTTTTATTGCTGTTTCCTACTCTAACTTGAAACAGTATAATTTTATGAAAATGGATAGATTAGTGCTGCTATCGTAATACAAACAGGAAGCACTGTATGTATTTCAAATACTGAAATGGGTCCGTTTTGGGATGGTGTTACTGTTGGTGCACAGGCCAAGCTGGTAAGCCCAAAGGGAAAGCACTGCTTACGGTCTGTCCAAACCACCAGAATACTTTGCTCTGATTTCAGGTAGACTCCTCACTGCTTCTGCTATTTTTCTAGGAATTAATTTCTTAAAGTCTTGGAAGTAAATAGATGTCATCGTATGGCTTTTGCTGCTAATTTTCAGTAGGTGACAACAAATAGATTTATTTTTAAAACTGTAGGCAACTTACATTTTGTTTTGAGGGTTTTCTTATACAAGAAAGAAATAAATTTTGGCTAGAAACAAAATAGACTTTTTTTTGAAAGACCAAATTTCTATATAAAGGATGCAACATGTTCACATAATTTTTATTCTTATTTAGGTACATCCTAATTCATATACAGAGACGCTCTATATCTCTATATATCTATCTATCTCCTAAAATGTGTGTGACACACAGTACCATATATCATGTGTGTATTTGTATATACACATATTTCCTGATTGATTCTAATAGAGTTGCTTTATAAAATACGTTTCTTCCTGGTTACAATTAAACACATAAACATATAAATTATATTCCTTCTGGTTACAATTAGTTTTTTTTTTCTTTTCAAACCAGCAGGGATTGAAGTTATTGCTTTAAAATTGTAAAATGTAGGTTTCATTTAATTCTCAGCAAATATATGTGTCCATTTCTGTTGAAGCTTTATTTCTTTTTTATCAAACCCCTTGTCACACAGTGAAGGAAGAAGTCTTCTAGCATTAAAAAAAACTTTGTTAAACTCTTCTTTTTTATTGACTCAAAACATTCATCAAAGAAAACCCTGCATAAAAGCTAACAACCTTTCTGATTGAATGGGGGGTGGAGATGGGGACACCCTGAGCCTTGCCTGCCTTCTCTCCTCCCACCAAAGGTGTCCATAAATGGATTCTGCAGACTTACTACCGTTCACTTTGTGGAATGTGGTTTGTAAATAGAGCATAGGATATACTTACGCTAAAAAAAATTAAAATTCAATTTGTGTTCTGTATTTTTACTTACTAAATCTGGCAACCCTATTTACAAACTACTATTTTAGTGAAAAGAGTTCTCAGTTACATAACAGAGAAGATTTTCCCATAGCAGTATTCATAAATATCTTGAACAAGGGATAACTTCTCCAATTTCAGTTCTCCAACTAATAAAATGAGTATAATGATTAAGGCCCTAACTACCTTACTAGCTATTCTAAAAAATAATTAAACTTTAGCTCAAAGGTTCAAGATACATGAAGTTATCATGGTTATCAGCTTTTTAAATATTCTATTAAAAAGCACTAACTCCTAACAGCACATTGAGTCATTTATAAAGTGCTTAATAACTAAACATTCAAAACTCACTCTGTTTCCTTCAAGCTGTATTGTAATATGGATGTAAATGATTTAAGAGATATTTTAAATAGATTGAGTTTCATTTTTTAAATAAATTTCATATGTGAAGGAGCAACTCCATGTATAACAAAAAGTAATTGGACATATACGTATTTCCATATATACCATAGGCTAATGAAAGTCAGAAGGTGCCTGGGAATCCATGACAAAACTATATAGAGGAAAAGTTCAGTTGTCTTTAATGAATATTTTATTTGTGACTAATACTTCTTTCCTCTATTAGCCCATGTGTTGTTCAAACATACCTTCAGGGTTCCCAGAAGGAGGCCACCACGTGGAGCACCACAGGGACTTAGCACCATGGCTGATCTGCTCTGCAGATTCTAGGTTAGAAACTTAAAGCCAGCTTAGTTTTAATGCCACCCTTAGGACCTGTAGGTGCCATAGGTGAGACATTGATAAGATATTAATAAAGGGAACAGGAGCAAAGGAGGGGAAAAACGAACACATAGAATGGGCAAGGCAGACCTCCTACCCCAAACCTCAGAAGCAGTTTACTTCAGGAGATGTCAGTGGCATACTTTTATAGGAGAACTGGGGCCTCTAGGTCCTGCTGAATTAAGGACGGAAAGACTGTAAATCTACTGAGTTTCTAGAGTTTACTCGATAATGCAAACAAAAATAAACCAGTGTCAGTATATGCAGTTCAAGAACGTCCAGAAAGGCGATGGAGCCAGTAATCCCTTGTCACTATTAATTAAGTACATCCTCCAACAGCCTCGACTTGAGGCTGTTAATCTTCACACCTTCCTTTGGGGCCCCTGGCCAGCCGCTCTGGAGGTCTTAATGAATCTCTGACCAGTTTAGGCGATGCTCACATCACAAAAGCAACAGCCAGAGGTGTAATAAGGTATTCCTTGAAGAATGCACGCTCAGTATTATTAAATCAGCTCTGCTGTTGGATAGCGGATATCGCAGTTCAAATAAAGGCAGTAAATCTGTGAATGGCAATCCAGCAAGTGGATGGAGAGAGGATCAAACGTTACCTAGACAGGATACTTCACCTGGTCAGACCATGACAAAGTCTTCAAAATCAGCAGGAATAAACAGTCTCTTCCTATGATTTCAGTTTAACTTGGATCACTTCTTTTCCTTTTTAAAATCTGATTTAGTGACTAGTTTAGCAATCCTGTATTGAGCCACACATACTTTAGGTGGGAGAGACTTCAGTCAAGTCAAGGACTCTCTATCCAGCTTTGCCCTTGAGTTATAACAAATTCTTAAAGGGCTTACGTATTTGCAAGATAGTGGGGTGCGTTCATTAGTTGTCCTCAATCCATGCAGGCATCTACTGAGAAGGTCATTTTAACTAGTCCCTAGTAAACCGTCTGCTCTAGTCACTGCTGAATATTAATTTCCAGGTTGTGAGGCCCCTTCAGCTGCAGTGAATTTTTCTTACTACTTCTCTGCCCTTAATGGGCACAAGGAATCCACTCAAACAATACCTGGTATGATGGTTAATTAATTTTACATGTCAACTTGGCTGGACCACAGTGGCCAGATATTTGATCAAAGGTTATTCTGGATGTTTCTTTGAGGGTGTTTTTGGATGAAATAACATTTGAATCAGTGGACTTTGAGTAAAGCAAATTGCCCCCCCATGGAGTGGGTGGGCCTCATCCAATCAGTTGAAGGGCTGGATAGGACAAAAGACTGACCTCTGAGCAAAAAGCACTTCTGCCAACAGATGACCTTTGGACTTAAATAGCAATATTGCCTCTTCTCTGGGTCTCCAGCCTGCCAGCCAACCCTGCGGATTTTGGGCTTGCCAGCCTCCATAACTGCATGAGCCAATCCCTTAAAATAAACCTCTCTCTCTGTCTCTCTGTCTCTCTGTCTCTCTGTCTCTGTCTCTGTCTCTCTCTCTCTCTCTCTCTCTCTATATATATCTATATATATATATAGAGAGAGAGAGAGAGAGAGAGAGACAGAGACAGAGACAGAGACAGAGAGACAGAGAGAGAGAGAGAGAGAGCTTCCTTGTGGTTCTGTTTCTTTGGAGAACCTTCACTAATATACCTGGCTAACAGGAACTGTATGTGGCTAAGACCCTTTCTTCTTACACTTCTTTCAGTCTTAACTCAGAAGCTCTTTCCCCATATCAGCCTGTTTAAGACCCCATCTAATCTGCCAAGGCACGTGAGGGTTGGTGAAGATGTGGAGAAATGGTCACTGTTGTCAGTGCTGGTGAGGTATGAATTGAGAAGCCACTTTGAAGAATAACTTGGAAGTATTCATTAAAAGAAAAAATGCCAAAGTCTGTGATCTATTTAAACCCTAAGGAGAGAGCTGTAGAAAGCAGAAAACAAGGCAGCTCATTGAAAATACCCTATGTAATTGAAAATAGTACTGTTTTGGTGGCCAGCTGGCACACTTACCTACCAGGGGGTGAAAAACAGCCTCTCATTGCTGCGTGAAGCAGGATGTGGCTGCAGAGAGCACTGGACGACACCAGCCTCTTGAGAGCTGCTCTGCAGCCCTGAGAGCAGAAATGCCTGGAAGAGGCAGCAGTGGCTGATGTGTGCGTGAAGAAGGGGACCCAAAGGTAGGTCAGCATCAGGAGCAATGATAAAATGCCTTCCAGATCCTTCACATGCAACAGAGGCCTCAACAAGAGGCATGGATCAGGCACGCTGATCAGGAAAGGATGAAAGATGGATGCCACGTGATCCTCCTTGAGGCTGGGACTCCTAGAAATAATGAGGAGACTATCATGGGGACAAAATACAAGTCTGTGATGTTAACATGACACATTTCAAGGCCAAGACTCTTGCATCCTAGGAATTACGAATTACCACACTATTCAGAAAATAAAGCATTTGAGTGTAAGCTGGCCTCCCTCCCTGTCCCTTTACTTCTATGCTTAATGGCCATAGCCTGATATATTTCTTTTGAAGTAACTAACGCCCCTTACACTATGGGGAAATATTTCAATGTTTTAAGAAGAAGAAAAAATGAGAAGACATATAAGCAGGTCATTTTAATTCATTAAGGGGAAAAATGATACTTCTAACTTCTGTGAGCATCTATAGTTAAAGAATCCAAATTTCTATCACTTACTATTATAACTAACAAAAAGGAAGCTTCAAACCGGTTTTTCTCCCTGCCTAGCAGTCAGTGAACACAGAGGAAAATGTGGATGCTTACAGGAAGCATACTGATTCCCTTGTAGCAGTAACACATTTACTGATATGTTCCTGGATGATGAAAAATAAAAAGCAAAAATATTTGTTTCCCATTTATAGATGGGAAACCCAGGCTCCAAAGAGGAGAAGGAAATTCCACGAGAGTCTAACAGTGAATGAAGTGAACCAAGCCCTCCTATTGCCTCTAGTTTTTCAAGTAGATTGCCTTGCATCCCTTCCCCTTGGGAAATACTGCAAGACAGCCAATGGCTCCTCTAGCATCCATGCTCCTTGACATTTGACTTTTCAGTTCCTCCCATAAAAAGGATGATGGTGTATTTTTACATTCCTTGATTGGGGTTGTCATGCATCTTGCATTCGTCAATAGGAGGTGACCCCTTGAGATACCTTGCCTGTTTCCATTCACTCTCTTCCACCTCTGCCACTGCCAAGGGAAGAGCTACCTTAGCTACCACCTGGTTCAGCTGAAGCTGATTCTCTCCTCTCTGCACAGCTTATAGCAGCTGACCTAAGGGAGTCCACAGCTGCATGAGAAATGGCACCAGCAAAACAACGTACTCTCTAATGGATTATTATTTATATGGACAAAACAATGTGCATAATCCCCAGATGATGTATTTTCGCACATTATTAAAACAGACTGTATAGTCAATTAGAACAAACATGTACATTTTATATTTTGTGAAGGGGGAGAAAATGTTCAAAATTATTCACCAGAACCATCACCAGAATCTAATTTTAGAACCTTTTCATACCCCTAAAAAGAAATATCGTGCTGATTTAAAGTCACTCTTATCCCTACCCTAGCCCTAGGCAGCTGCAAATCTACTTTCTGTCTCTCCATATTTGCTTTTGGGGTATTTCATATAATTGGGTCATATAATATGTGTTCTTTTGTGTCTAGACTTCATCTTTTTAAAGGAGTGAAAAATGGAATCACTATGATACAGAGATTGGATTTTTTGAAATTTTAACAAAAGTTGTTAAAGATTATGCATAGAAGTTATTTCTAAAAAAAGGTGAACTCAGGGTTGTTAGAACAATTTAGCATGGATAAAGTCTGTTGCTTTACTAACAATGCACTAAACCATTTCATGACACAAAGAAGATTAAACAGAATCCATACAAACACATATCATGTAGAGTTGCATTGAGATACATTTCACAAGTTTGACAAACGCCAAATAATCGTTTCATGGGGGGCCAGTCTGTGAGTCCTATGTGATAAAGGGAACATAGTCTTTGGAACACGAAATAAGCCGACAAGGAAAAAAAAAATTGTGTTTGTTCAAAATCACCCTGGTAGTTATTTCCAAACTTATTTCAAATTCAGGCTTTGCATCTCCTATAGCTTCTAGGAGAAATATGAAAACCTGCTATATATATATATATATATATATATATATGTATATGTATAGACAAGGACTCAATACAGATAGGTTTAAATGACTTCACCTTCTTAAATGACACTGTTCAACTCATTTGAAACAATCAGCCATTCCTGTTTTTATGTAACATAAATCTGAAACCAAACACTGAAATAACATGTAACAAACTTACAGGTATTTTGACTGCTCAGAGACATATGGCCAACTTTCTGGGGAAGCCCTAAGTGTCTTCACAAATATAAGTTGTAATTCTTGAAGCTCACAAAGGATAATATATTTTTAAAAAGAAACACTTAAACATGTAAGGCACCTCTGATAAAATACACCTTCAGTTAGATAAAGCAGTCCATTGAAATTAGGAGGAAGAAAGTCAAGAGTAATACCATGATAACTTCATAAATCCAAGTGGAAACGGAAACTTGTATGAAATTAAATGGCAAAAGAATAACTTGCAACGTTCACCAGCATATTCAAACTCTCCTCATTAAGTAGCCCTGTTTAATAGTGGCTGGGAGTGGCTCCAGATGGTGTCAAGTATCCAGGGTCCTGGTAGATATGACCCCTGTAACGACAGACCAAGAGCCTTTCCTTCATTGCTGTGCATTAGTTAAACATGCTGATGAAAGATGCACCTGGAGCTCTTTGGTCCATCTGCCCTCATATTTCATCTCCGAGTTCTCTGGTTCAAACTCAGGGGGTTCATCCCTGACCTACCCAGTGCTGAGTTTGAGTACCCCAATGCTACATTAATTAGAGTACATGTATCAGCATGTTAACATAATATTTAATGTGTAAAGGAATGGTTGGCAGAAATTATACATTTATACTTGCAATGGAATAGTGAGGAAAATAGATTTTTTCTTGCTACAACACATATGGTTCCACTTTCATGGTTCCGTTGGTCTCCCGGGTTAATGACATCCCACCATATGCCCAAGAGCAAAGAGTGATGGAACTGACATGCTGCTCAAACGGACTGAAACAGGCTGAATCGTGTGTCCTCGGCCATAAAATGCCATTCAAGTGACCCCATAAGCTGACATCTGCCCACATATTGTAGACATTTGGGGCCAAGTTGCCCATTTGTTTCTTTCTGATCTAAATGTAAATATTATACATGAAAACATTTACAAGTACAGTCTTCTTTCTTTTTTAGAGGCTGAGGAAAGGCCAGGTCAGCTGGGTACCAGTTACAACCTTACTTTTAAGCTTGACTTTGTGATACTTTCAATGTGTCTTGATAAATCATATGCTTTGCTTCGAAACAATTAAGTCCTTGTAATTGACATGAAAACTAGTATGCAGGGTTTTTTTTTTTTTCCTCAAAGTACAAAACAACCTTTGAAAACATAATGTAATCCTTGCAAGTAAATAGGCTTTTCAATCAGTAGCTCTGGATCCTGTTTGATCCCTGCTTTTATGTGATGAAATCTCTCTACCTTGCTTGCCGGTGTTATTCCACAGAGCACCTGAAATCTGATGAGAACAGAGGGAAGTGTAGAGATAGGCAGTTCCTTGCTTCTTTCTCTCAGTAAATTTGCTTACAAAAAATGAAAAACCTGTCAAGGTGATGTCACTGGTGTTCTCGTTTATATTTATTCAAATGAGCTATTTCCTTATTGACAAGTAGCAAGATAATAATACTAAAAATCCAGAGTTCAGACACTCCTGCTCAGTGTGATGTTGGTGTTTTTTAACAAGAGAAATCCTGCAGGCGAGAGTCACAATTTCTGTACTAAACTTAATACCTTTATACATTCATCTCATTAGCATCCTATGTTCAAAGAAGAAAATGTGGCATTAAGTGACACTAAGTAATGATACTGCAAGTAAAAGAAAATTTGCAAGAAATTTTACCCCTTCATGAGATTATTATGGTTTTTATTTGGGGAATTAAGTTATGACAAATCTGCCTGCTACTGTTTCTCTGTGGAGAAAATACAGTTTTAGCGGAAGATGGCTGATAACGTGTGATCATAATGCTATGTTCCCAGCATCCCACTGAGTAAATTCGTTTGGTATCCACATTATATGGTAACTAATCCGAGTGTAGACTCTGACTGTTCACATCTGGACTCCTCTAAATAGTCACAGAAGCAATCAGACAATTCAGCTGAAACTGTTTTACTGTTGTGTGTATCTGTTACAGCTAAACACTGAATAACAAGTAAGGAAAGCAACAGAAAACTACAGTTGATAGTTATTATTTTTTTCACCATGCATGATTATAGAGTTCTATGGCTTTCTTTTGGAAGTAGAATAACATCGGAGTCTTTGCCGTGACTTATAAGGTCCTATGTAATCTGTCTCCTGTCTATTCCTCCCAGTTCCTTCCCAGCTCCCCTTGCTCATTCTGTGTGGCTGCATAGATTTCCTTAAAGTTCTTTGCCCAAACCAAGCCTGCTCCACCTTCAAGGCTTTGTGCATACTGTGCCTTCTGCCTGGAATGGTGTGGGGTCACTCCCTCTGTCTCTTCAGCCCTTGACTCAGATGGACTTTCCTTAACCCCCTAACTACAGCAACACCCTGCTTGCCCACTGTGCTTTATCTCCTTAATGTGTTTCTCCTTAACCTTTTTCTTCAGAGCGCTTATCATTTCTTGACATTTATTGCACCTTTATTTTCACATTGTCTTCCGTCTTCTTTTCCCACAAAGAAGAAAGTACCATAAAGGAGTTATGTTTTGTTTATGGTCTTATTAGTATTTTATTACATGTATACTAGATTTACCTTAGTTTTAATAATTAAATGCTTTTTATCTGTGCCTTTCAATAAGTAGTATTTTTCTGTTATAAGATAAAAAATGTTCTGTGTTCCAAATATATCTCCTTTCAAGTCATGGCCAATATACATTCTTTTCATATATTAATACCATGCCTCTTTACACTTAATGAAGAAGAGATCTAGCCTATAATATATTGTTATTAAGGTATTTTATTTTTTAAAGCTATAGTTCATTCTTTAATTTGAAAAATGTTTATTAAATACATATTATATGCCAGACATTTTAGTATTACTTCAGTTTGTCTTCAAATTAATCTTCCAGGGTAAATACTATGATTAACAGCATTTTACTGAGGAAGAAACCAATGAAAAGAGAACTGGGATTTGAACCCACATCATGGGGACTAGAATCTAAACTCTTAGCTTCCATACAGTGCTTTCTCCCATAACTTATCGCAATATGTAAAATGTAGGGGAAAGCCAAAGTGACAGACATGAGCGGTGTTCACATAACGGAGAGCAGTGTAAGTCATTTTCCTTCTTAGAGTTTCTCTAAGAAGAGAAGTGGACAAAGGATTTTACTTAGGAGACAGTCCTTAAAAAGTTCATTCTGGTTGCATTTTGGTACATGGATTAGAGAAGGAATGAGCCCAAAAGACCAGTTAGGAGGTTGATACAGTAATCTAGGTTATTTTAGCATGACTGGGGGGATGACAGTGGACATTGAGAACATTTAAGCACATTTGAGAGCTCTTTAGATGGTAAAATGGCCAGAATTTTGTGAGAGGATGTCAAGATAATGCCTAGGTTCCTGGCTTGAGTGAATAGAGAGCCAGTTTCAGCCGCAGGAACTGGGGACATAAACAGGGAGGCACATAGTCAGGTTAGTCCTGTCGAGTTTGAGAGCCTGACGGCATTCACGTGGAGCTGTGCTTGTAGGCAGCTGCATGTGTAGGTCCGAAGTCCAGTAGAAGATCTGAGCTGAAGCACAAACTTGTAGGTTCAGGTATTGAGATCAAATCAAGGTACAGGGTGAGGGAATGGATTGAGAAGAGGCTTAGAATCTTGGTGACTTCAAACACTGGAGGGTCGAGGGGAGGAGAAGCACCGAGTGGCACTCTAAAAGACTGTGTTGTAATGGAAGTCAAAGGAAGAGAATTTCATGAAAAAAAAAGAAAAAAGGGTAGGGCACCAAGCCAAATATTGCTGGGAAGCTAAGTTAGTCAAGACCTAATGAATGTGGATTGGATATGGTATTATAAAAGATGTTTGGGTATAGTGTTCAAGGCCATAGTCAGGTTGCAGAAAGTTGGGGCATATTAAATGGGAAATGAGGAACAAGAAAAGGCATAGGCGTATCTTTCAAGATGTTTGCGGGACTTCCCTGGCGGTCCAGTGGTTAGGACTCCACCCTTCCACTGCAGGGGGCACAGGTTTGATCCCTGGTCTGAGAACTAAGATCCCGCATGCTGTGCGGCCTGGCCAAACAAACAAAGTTTGCTTGTCGGGGGAGAGAGGAAAGAAAGAGTCACAGCCTTAGGTGGAGAGGGATTTGAGGTCATGGAAAGTTTTGAAGATTATGGAAATGATGTGAGTAGGTATGAATGATAACAAGAAACCGATAAAGAGGGAGGATTTTAAGTCAGAGGTAACAAAGGTTTTAATTTAGCCAAGAGTGGAGGAATTTGGAACACGGGGTAGTAGAGGCTGACATTATAGGAAGGAAGGAAAGAATATTAGGTATAGTTGCAGTTTATGCGTTGATAAGGCATACTGGATTTCTTCCCTGGAAGAAAGTAATGCCACGTTCTTAGAATCACTGAGCATGTTTGAGGAGAATAGAAAAGGTTTATCAAAGACTGCAAGGAAAGCGGAGAGGCAGTAGGCTAGAAAAACAGACTGCTCGGCAGCACTGAGAGTCTGCGTGAGATCGGAGACTAAATGTGTGAGGCACCCAGTGTGCACATGTGTGTGATTGATTCCGGTAGCGTTTGGCAGCCCAGATATATACATAAAGAATATTGACAGTAGGATTCATGTAGAGGTGGGGTTTCCATGATGGGTGAATCAATAGGAAAATGGAGGAAGTAAGTCGAAGATACTGGTAAGAAGGGTCTCAAGGGGAAGTAAAGGTATTAATAGGAAGATGCTGACCAGCAGGAGGGATCAGAGCAGTAAGAACTAGAGCGCTGTTGTCCCTGTCGTCCGACAGAGCTTCCTTTAATGACGGGAGTGTCGTAGGTCTGTATGGTTCCATACGGTGGCTGTGAGCCACGTGGGGCTATTGAGAACTTGAATGTGGCTAGTGAGACTGAGAAACTGAGTTTTAAATTCTATTTGTTCTTAATTTAAGTCTGAATGCGTCCATGTGGCTAGTGGCTACCATCTTAGGCTGGTTAAGACTAGGGCTCCCGATGAAGACAAAGAACTAGCACATTAGATGAATTAATGGAGTAGAAGCGTGGGGCACTGTGTTTCAGAAGGTGACGCATGACACGTACCTACCCGGCGTCTGTTCCCCTTCCCTTTTAAGTCACTCAGCTTTATTTTGGTATTTATGCTTCCCTCAGGCAGCCTGTATGTGACAGGCAGAGCTAATTCTACTGGCTCTAGGGGTTTAGATATATGTCTTAGGCCTCTGCTAATCGGTATACAGGAATCCAACTATGAGCCAGTGTTTCTAGTTCATGGGTGAGTATGGAGCCCAGTTTGCATCAGTGAGAGTGAAGATCTTTTCTGGGTGTTCCTGGAAAGGGACTTAACGTTTTACCTTCTTAATGGTGGGGCACAGAGTGAAGTGCAGAACAACACATCACTTTCCACCCTGAAGACGCCGCGGAGGAAGGCAGGGGATGGACGTGGAAAGAAAGTGGGTTGAAGAGGATCACATCGAGTCCCTGAATCCATCTGCCGGAAAGACTCTCCAACCAGTGGGCTTTCCTATTTCATAAACCGATAAATTCCCTTTACAGTGTAAACCATCTTTTGTTACCTGCAGTATACAGAGGCTTAACTGATAGCACTGGTGTGTCTGAATTTACAATTTCAGACATGGAAAGGTTCCAGGAGTTGAAGTCTAGATTGTGGTATGGAGTGGTGATGAAGGAGATGGTGGAGTGGAATTGAAGGGCAGTGGAGATCACGACATCAAGCATTTGAGAGGCCAGAATGTTGACGGCTGTCCTTGGCATCCATGGTAATGCCAGGATTGTGGGTGAAGCAGAACCAGGACTTAGCTTTCAGATCTTTAGAGAAGTAGGCATGACTGAAGTTTCAGTGAGCAGTGATGAATGAGTGTGGGTATTGCTGAATGCATCCAGCCTGCTTCGCTTCCTCCTTTCCTCGCTCCCTTTCTTAATGTATGTTTTAAAAATGATTTAAGATGGCTTTAACATGTGCATATTATAGCAATATAAAAGAAATAAAAAGAATCATAATGCAAACGGAGGCAAAGGGAATATGAAGCTTGGGGAGATAAGACAAAACCAATACAAAGTCAATACACAAAATACACACTAGAACATGCAGTACATTGGCTGGAGCTAAGCCATAATTTGGCTTTTAGTTTTCTGTTTATTTATGGTCCAATCTCTGTATTTTCTCACTACTTCTAAAGCTTTCACAAGGCCAGGCAGCTATACCAGTTTAGCTCTCCTTGAATGAGCAGTTTGTATTAAGTGCCCAAGGTCACAGAACTAGTGATAGACCCTGATTCTGAAGAAAAGATTCCAAATTTCCAGCCCCAAAGGCTTCTAACTAGACCACACTGCATCTCGAACAGAGTAATTTTGCGGTAGACATCCTTTTTCCTGGACTGCAGGGTCACAGGAAAACCAAAGAGCTCCCAGGGTATTTTTGTTCGTGATTCTGAATCCTGGTGACTGAGAATGGAAAAGAGTCTGACGGACAGACCAGGCCCCTGATGGACCATGTCTGGACGGTCTGACCTGGGAGAGGAAGCACTGCTTCCCAGCCGCTGATCTCCAGGGAGGCCCTGTGCTAAGGCAGCGAATGTTCGACATGTCAGGATCAAGGTGGTTTGGCAGAAGCTTGAGGCTGGAAATGCAACACGCCAGCCCCTGCCAGACCTGGCCAGTTTGTGCCCTTGGTGGCTTGAACGATAAACATCTGGCCACATCCTGCCAAGGAGCATTCTCTCTGCTCACTGCCTCAGTTCACCTCTCTACCCCTACCCCACCTGTCTCGAGCTCTGAAATCCTGCTGCAGTCCAATCCCCATTTTATCCAAGGAGTAAATATTTGAGAGAGAAAAACATCTCACTGCAGACAACTTAAAATGTCAGGGATCAAAGCCACCATTTTCCTTCTCGTCTATTTGTGGATGTATTCTTCCTCACAAGGGAGGGCTGCTGGGGAAGGGATGGGGCCTTCCGTGTCGGTTTTGAGTCCCTGAGGTGTGTCCATGGTTGTTTTGAGGTAGAGAACAAACACAGGCACTGCCCTGTTTTCTACTGGTCGTGCAAGTCCTCTTCAGGGAATCTTGGGTGGAAATTAAACATCGCTGGGATTCCAGTTCTTTTGTTGAAAGCGAAGGGCTTACCCTACAGATGAATGCACATATGCTCATACCCCAGCATCTCACCTGACATTTCAGGGGGAGAGTTGTGAGCCCCTAGGGGAACTCACGCTTGGATCACCAAAGGAAGAGCTTCCGTTCTATGTGGTTATTTTGGCCACAGCTTGGGCAGTGTCAAGTAGATGGCTCTAAAAATAGACTGTGGAAAAGGGCACCAGCCTTCTCAGTGTCCAGAGACCTAAATTCATGTCCCAGCTTCATCACCTACAAGCTGTGTGACCTTGGGCTCTATGTTAGTTTCCTTAGCATAAAATGTGGGTAATAATGTCTTCCCTGCCCATCTAATAGAGTATGAGGATCAAATAAGAAATATATGAGACGTTCTATATAATCTAGAAAGAATAAGACCTGCGTAACAGGAAACAGGGTCTGAGTAACTGATTTTTGAAGGTTGTCTATGGCATACGTGCCTTGCCCACACTGTCCTGTCCTCCTCAGGGCTGGTGCTGAATGCTCATCTCCTGCCTTCTCTTGACTGGGTGAGTTTCCTGTGTGTGCCAAGCTCTGGACCTGCCTTGCCAGTTTCTGCCATCTTCATTGCATGTGTCCAGAGCCTGTTACTAGAGACTTGCTCTAAAAAGGGATCATTGGGAGATAATAATCAAAAGGTTTGTTAATGGTTTGGGAATGCATTAGGCTCAGTATTAACAACTGATTATTTATGAAGGACAAATATCAGAGCCAAGTGCAGCGATTCTAACTTCTTCATCTCCACCCCCCAACATACACACACAGATACACAGAATGAATTAAAACGAGTCTTCTTAAACTAAAGAAGACAGCAGGTGTTTTTATCCCCGTTTTATCCCACGTAGGCGTGGGCCTGGGTCACAGACTCAGCGCTGCCTTCCTCCATCATGTAGGGTCTTAGAGTTAACGTATATTGTTGTACAACTTCCTTCACAAGAATCTTTTCCCTAGCCTCTCATTAGGACCGTATTAAAAAATGGGGTGTATGTGGTTACCTGATATATTTTTTTAAATAAAATCATATATAAGAATAATAAATACCATTATTAAGTAGGAATGGTGATGCTTTCCATCCACATCTTACACAGAAAGCCCTTATGTGTATTATTCTGCCTCTCGCCGTGTCACTATAGCAGATACATTAGCAGAGCTGATGGGCTTCACTGGGTGAAGAGAAGCCAGCCTGATGGAGGGGGTAGAGAAGGCAAAGGCTCCATCCACACGTGTTAGAGATGAGATGCTGAGAACCCCCAAATCGGTGGGACAAGGCCCTTCCATGCCCAGGATGGGTGCTGCCATAAGGCAGGGCTGAAAAGTGACAGGAGGGCCTCTGGGATTTCACGTCCAGACAGGGCCGTGTCCGAAGAAGCTGTGCTCTCTCCTCCAGCTAATCTGAGAATGCTTCGCCAAATTGCGTTCTTGGTTTCTACCCTGGGAAGCAGTAGGGAGTTTGTTTCTTGCCTGTGACAAAAGCTGTAACCTTCAGGATGTTGTTGAACGAACAGACCTAGTCTATGTTTAGGTCCCACCTCAGGCCCTGTGGCTCGCTTCTTCTTTCTGTCTTACTGGTGAAGAGCCGAAGAGGCCAAAGGGAAGGAAAAGGGTTGAAACAGGAACACGGTAGATACTCTTCACAATTTAATCCTGCCTGAAAGCTCCCCAGACCTCCCTGATGTCTGCCCTGGAGCGCCCTGTGGACTTCGGGTCCTTGATTCCACTGTCTCCATGGGCTGTGCCGTGCCCCGCACAGGCATTCACTCCTATCAGCCACTTTTGGAATTTTATTATATCCTTATTAAATCTTTGCAGCCTTTACTGCAGAATCCAAGTTTTGAGAGCAGAATTTTTTTTTTTTTTTTTTTCCATGCAAGAGGGAGGAAAAAAAGTATCTTATGTAGTAAAAGTGAAGAAATCTGAGGAGCCCTGTTTAAGTGTTTTCCTCTTTTCCTCTGGAGCCCCCATCTCCATACCATGATAATGGGACCCAAAATACTTAAAAACATTTTAAGGTTACCACCAAAAGGAGAAAATGGTACATTTACACTCGTCTTTCTCCACTTAATGGCATTCCCAGAGATGCCTTGTCCCCCTTGGGCCATAAATTGAGACATCACTCAACAGTTGTCCTGGCGAATTTCCCCCAAAAAGGCCACTTATGAAGTGACTAATCACATTGGAGGCTAATTTACTGAACACTTACAGCCATTGGGGTGTGGTGGGAGGGGATTAGGAGACTATGAACCTAGGATATGATCCATTATGTCCCCAGACTGAGGACCCAGCTCTGGCTCATCCCTGCATCCTCTCCAAGGAGATGGGGCCACTTTTCCTCTCCCATCAAACTGCAGAAATCACCGCGTGGTCAGGCAAAGCCAACATATTAGGAGCCTTAGGCTAAGACGTGCAAAAGCCCTGGTATTTCTGGGCTGGAACGGACATTAACTTCTCCCTGGGCAGCTGTAGTAAGAGCGCTGGGGTACGCTCGAGGTTGGAGAGGAAATGAAGATTATAAGTGTAATGTAATATTCATTTCCCCAAATTTGGATAACCCGGTGACTAAATCAGGGAAATCTTAATTCTGAGCCCTACACAGAGGCTCTTCATATTTCAGAGCTCACTGTCTGATCCACCTCTTTCCCCTACAAACTTTCTGCTCCTGGAAAGGAGCTTGGCTATAGGGAGTGCTTTTACCATTCATGTTCTGCTGGAAGTTTATTGCATAAAGTAATGGGCTTGACCCTCTTTGGAGGAGGGGAGCCGACAACATGCTTTTTGGAGACATGTGGACCTTACCCCCACCTCTGAGGTACCAAGTAGGAGCAGAGGGCTGGCATCCTGCCCTGTGCTTGCTACCCACCTTCATGTGCCAATATGGTCTCACCCCACTGCTGGTTTTGGTCAAACGGCAGCTCTACAGTAATCCAAATAGGAGTTTAGAAAGCGTGGTATGCTTATTCAATGATTATGTATATAGCACCTTTTCATCTCTTGCAAAGTCTAGGGTAGGGGGCTATCCATTAACAACTGCAGACTTAAAGGGATGTAAAATGAAAGGAACGCAGTTAAAGAGAGCATCACCTAGGGTCATGCCTTTCACCTGAGATGTGCTGACAGTACTGATGGAGATTCCGGTTACCAGGGCATTAGTAAATCAGTGCGTATCGCAAGATGACTCAGCAAATCTATGACACCATCTCTTTGGTAATGGACTGCTCTTTAATTTTTTGCCCCCGGATATTCAGTTTGAGTTGAGGGAGAGTGCAGGATGTTCTGTCCGTGAACTCCAGCCACAGAGAAGGGTGAAGAGAAGTGGGGTGTGGGGAAGAGGGAACAGCTAACGTGCCCGAGCGTCTGCGAGTGTAAAGTCACGTACTGGAGTGTTGTGCTGCCAGCAAGCATTAGAACACGCAGGTGCCTTTATGCAGAAGTGACCACATTATGCAAGGCGGCAGAACGAAACTCCTGTACTGGCAGTCAGAGGCTCTTTGCAAAATGACTGATCCCAAGCGAAGAAAATTCTGAAGCGTTTCTGAAGAATTCAGTTGATTTTGTGAGCCTCACAGCCTCTGCTTACCTCCCTTGATTAAAATTCTCAACCTAGTTTTCTAAAGGCGTTTCCAGAGGCTGAGAAAGCTCACCACCAAGTTATCCTTCTTATACAGAATTAAAAGGTTTATAAGAATGATAAAAATTGAAGTTAATATTGTATCCCTGAACATGGGAACCAGTAGAATTAGACAAATACATTCATGAATTAGTAATGGTATTTATGGTGGGCAGTGAGAAGAGAACTTGTTTGTTTGGTTTTTGGTTTTTTTAAACATCTTTACTGGAGTATAATTGCTTTACAGTGGTGTGTTAGTTTCTGCTGTATAACAAAGTGCATCAGCTATATGTATACATATATCCCCATATCCCCTCCCTCTTAAGTCTCCCTCCCACCCTCCCTATCCCACCCCTCTAGGTGGTCACACCGCACTGAGCTGATCTCCCTGTGTTAAGTGGCTGCTTCCCACTAGCTATCTATTTTACATTTTGTGGTATATATATGTCCATGCCACTCTCTCACTTTGTCCCAGCTTACCCTTCCCCCTCCCCATGTCTTCAAGTCCATTCTGTATGTCTGCATCTTTATTCCTGTCCTGTCCCTAAGTTGTGAGAAGGGAATGCTTTACTCTGTCTTGAAAAATTATTTTATTCAGCATAAACACTTGTGAGAGAAAGATGTGATAATGAGTAAATTCCTAGGAAGCTTAGAGTCTAGGAAAGACGTACAGATGTCTACAAAGAACAGTAAGGCGTGACAGAAGAGTTTATCTACTGTGAGAGCACAGAAAAGGGAACGCTTAGAGCATGGTTTATTGACATTCTTTTTTTTTTTTTTTTTTGCGGTACGTGGGCCTCTCACTGTTGTGGCCTCTCCCGTTGAGGAGCACAGGCTCTGGACGCGCAGGCTCAGCGGCCATGGCTCACGGGCCCAGCCGCTCCGCGGCATGTGGGATCTTCCCGGACCGGGGCACGAACCTGCGTCCCCTGCACCGGCAGGCGGACTCTCAACCACTGCGCCACCAGGGAAGCCCTGACATTCTATTTTAATTTAAATTATAAGTGTGACACAACACTGATTCATCAAGTGTCAACAAATAAAATACTCATTGATTGATTATACTGAAGCCACTTCTAATAATCATGCGATCCATCACTAGGCTGTCCAGAGCATGGGCTCCATTGGGTTTTAGTCTGGTCTCCGCCACTTCTTCACTGTGTGACCAGGGACAACTTATTTTACCTCTTTTTGCCTCAGTTTTCCCATCTTTACGATGGGAATGATAACAGTGCCTATCCCGCAGGGTTGTTCTGAGTTTTAGGAAAGTCTTTGCAGGAAAGTGCTTGGGGCAAACAGGTATTCAATGGATTAGTTATTATTGCAATATTATCATCTCAACATAATGTATAATGAATGCTTTTCTGCTTTGGATATACAAGAGAACAGCAACAACCGAAACCAATAAAACTTCGTTGAGATTCTAAAGGTTGATTCTGAATATTATCAAATCTGAATAGTGTCCAGGGAATATATACTGATGAATCTTTTGTATAATGGTAATGAATACACACAAAGTCATGTATGAGCCCCAAGAAACCACAGAAATGTGATGGTGGGATTTGCTCTTGTCTAAAGGATGGACCAGTAGCTAAATTATATTTTTAAAAAAGACTTTCTCTCCCTTTCCCTCTTCCTTCCCACCCATCTTCTTTCTTTGCTCTACATCTTATTCCTCTTTTTTTTTTTTTTCCATCCTTACCCTTTAAGTGAGTGATTTGAGGACATGCTCTAAAGGAACTGTAGTTATCTAACAGACATGCAAGAAATTGCCATGTAGAGTGAGAGAAACTAAGCACAGTATGTTCTTCTACGGTGGCCACGACAGGAGGAGCAGAGGGAAGAGGCAGTTATGGCGGGATTTGCCTTGGAGGTGATGTTTGGGCCAAATCTGAAAAGATGAAGAAGAACTGAGCTTTCAGTGAAGATGGCGCAGGAGAGAAAGGTCGATTAAATAATCAAACCTTTCAAATATGTTGATGGCGATTCAAACATCATGTCTTTCATGACACCGTGACTTTATCATGTAACTCTCGACAAGAAAAAAATATTTTAATCCTTCTAGGTAACTAGGATTGAAGTGATTACACAATGTCATTCTCAAATTTTAATTCAAAGAGAAATAATGTGACGTAATATTTCTTGAGAATTTCAAGGGAAGCTGGAATGCAACGTATTCCTCTGTTTTACCTACCATCAATTTCTTAACTTCATCTTTGTATTTTATCTGCATAAAGGCTTTTACTTTTTAAAGGGTAATGGTCCCAATTGGAGATTTATAAGCTGGAAAGAGTTAGTTCCTCTCCAAAACAGACATGAGGAGTTGAAGTATTGAGGGCGGATCGAGTTTAAGTGCTTTTAGTGTTTATTTGAGTAAAACAGGTCCACTTTTCGTGCGTTTACCTAATGGCATTTCAGAGAAAGAGAAGAAAGTTTATAGCAGAGAGAAATCTTACTTATTGAGGGATTTGTGTGACAGGCAGTCACTGAATCAGACAAAATAAATTAACAAAAATTTAATTAGCTTGTATCATTCTTGTCAAAACTGACAACTAAAACATGGAGAAAAGATCATGTTTTCTCCAGAGAATGTTTTCTTTTTTTCTCTTCTGAAAAGGAACTTTGACTTATACAACTATTTATAGATTCTGCATGGACTGCTGTTTTCTCCATTTCGGGAAGATTCAAGAGTTAAGTCACAAGTGATGGGGGACTTTCTCCCCACTCCCCACCCAGGGTCCATAGAGCCTCTTGTCTAATTGTACGCATTCCAGCTGCAGGGTTTGCTGTCAGGGCCCATGTCTCTTTCGTGGTGTTTCTGAATAAGAACAGAAGACCCACCACTTAGTCAAGCTCTATCTACCAACTCAGCAGTGAGCTCACCAGAGAGTATTGGCAAGATGATTCTAAAGCAAGTCATTACAACCTCTCAATCACTTGACTTGGGCGTTGTCCATCCTTGGGACCACTCAGGGAAATTGCTCCCTCCCCTACCCCACTGCTGCTACAGAATCAGCAGACCTTGGAGCTGCCTAAAGAAATGGCTGATAAATGCTGAAATCACATATATCATTTAGATACAGAGGTGACATACTTAGGAAGAACATCATTATTCGGATTCCCCCATCCTCTACAAGAAAAAAAGTACATTTTTTACTTACTCCATCATCAATGTAATCAACTTATATAATCAAATTACTCCATAATCAATGATTCTCTGTTGGGGGTGCATTTGTCTCCCTCCCCCGGGGACACTTGACAATATCTAGAGACATTTTGGGTTGTCACAGATGGGCCAGGGAAGCTGCTGACATCTACTGGGTAGAGGCCATGGATGCTGTCAAATATTCTGCAGTTTACAGGACAGCCTTCCACAACAAAGAATGATCCAGTCCAAGTGTCCATAGTGATGAGATTTTTGAAACCCTGTTATAAGTGAAAGCATTACGTGGTATTCAAGGCGTAAAACCTAGAGAAAAGTTGAGGTTTCAGATGATTTATTTATTATTGTATCCTTGCTTATGTTGTTTATTATACTAAATCCATCATGAATATAAACCTTATTGTATGTATGTTCTTATTGTATACACAGCTTGGGACCAACATACCTGTTAGTTAGCTTTGCCTCCTGAGATACCATTAACCCCACAGGGAAACCCCAAACATTCAATTTGCTTGTGTCCCTCACGAGTCTAACAGAGAGTTGGATTGTCTGTAATCAGCACCTCTGGTTGGAAACAAAACTGATTTCCAATCAGAGGTGAAGCAGTCATGGTTTGTGAAATGTCAAGGGGGTTTTGGAAACTGTGCCTTTTGGCAAATACCACTGCCTGGAAAGGCATCTCATTTATATATAAAGTGTGGGGTAGGCTTCAGGGGGGTTAGGCTGTGAAATAGGAGGGGGATGGCGCTTGTACAAAAAGTCCCAGAAACACAGAAAGTGTCATTTTTTTAAATAAAGTAATTATCAATTTTATGAGTAGGAATAATAATTTTCAGCCTAAGAAAGCAACATTTGTTCTCTCCCACTTTCTCTTTTCTCACTTTTTTTTTTTTCCCTCCCCTTTGTGGAGAAATGTTGAGTGAACATTTACTTAGCAATTAGGACTTCATGGCAAAACTTTCAAAGCTGTGCTAGGCAGAGAGTCAGAACCTACATTTGGTGGTGAGGTTTTAAGTGCCCACAATGAACAGGAGTCTGTATAGTTTTCCTGTCCCTCACTGGGTGGCTTTAACACCATTTCTAGAAACAAAAGGATGACTATGGGGGATTAGTTGTAGAACCTGTCTGGGAGAATTTTGCTCTCAGATTTTATTAGAATTTCTATCAGCATTTCCATTATTTAGAGACACCATCACTTGGGTGGTGATAATGTGGAAAGCAGTAGCAAATGCCAAATAAACTCCAAACCCTGGGTATATTTCTAGACAGTGATCACTGCTTCAGGGATTTTTTTTTTTTCCACGCCACTTTAATCTTTGTTTTCACTCTGAACAAGGGAATAAACTAGGATGGTCTTCGTACTTTTGTTTATCTTTTTGTCGGTGGCTGGACTCTCTTGCTGACCTGCATGTGCTTTACCTACTTTGTGGATTAGCCACAGAAGATGTTGCGTCCTGGTTTGTTTTTGTTTATTTTAAAAATATGTCTGGCTTCATCACTTAAAAATTATGTGTTCTAGAAGTGCAAATTAATGCTGAGGCAGGCGGAGGTAGCCAGGCCCCAGACAAAACTTTGAAGTGAGAAAAGTTTCATTTCATATTTTTTTCTATGATTGCCACTTGACTCTAGAGCTCTTTGAGGCTGGCATGATCTTGAGCGACATAGAATCATTGCCCAGACTTCTCAATAGGTGAGGAGACTAAGGTCTAAACCTGTCTAAGGACACCGGAAATCAGCAGTAGGACTGCGATTAAATGACAAGTTCCCTGACTTCTCTTGGAGCTATTACAGCTATTCATGGTGATGACCATTTCTTAGGTAGGCATTTGCGTATATGCGTTTATTACACAGGAGGTCCTGTTAGTCTAAGAAATTATGACTTGGGTAAATGAGTTCTGGCCCTTTTTCCCTGCACAATTCACGCTCCTTAATTGATCAGCTCTTGGCTGCTGTCATACTGAAAACCAACAGCCTGCAGGAATCTGCTTGCTATTACCTATGCCTGGAAACGTCTCATTAATTCACCTAATATTAGCTCTATTTGTGTTCTGTGCCAGGCACTACCTATAAAGCAGTGAACAAAACAAACAGGGATCCATTATCAAGGAGAGGATGGAGGGGATCTGTTAGAAAAACCAGTCTGTGCTTGTGGATCACTGAGGAGTGGACATACTTTAATGGCTCAAATTTGATTGTAAGAAAACAGGTATTTTCTAATTTGTTTCAGATTTTCTGCTATCAAGAATATGTTTTATTTTATTAAATTATATTATTTATATCTATATTTTATTTAAAGTGAACAAAATGATTTCAGCTTCAGACTTCCGGAAGAATCTGCAGGTAGCTCACAATGAGTAGACCGCATTGTATCACATAAACTAGCTTTTTTATCATGAGTTTGAGGTGGAAAATAAAGAAGGAGGGGGGAGAAAAGGGAGGGGGGGTATGAGTATAATCCACCCACACCCTACACAGTGTGGAAGCCACACACCACCCTGTGAAACTCAGTGGAATGTTAATCTCTCTGATAAAGTCTTTATGAATTCTACAATGAACCAAGGTCTCTTTAATAACAAAAGTATCTCAAAATGCCCTCAATACCATGTATCTGAATTTGTTCCCAGCTGCTTATTGTACTCGATGTAACATAGTTGCCATGAGTCCCTGTCCTCTCAAGGCTATTTCTGCAGGAGCAGAAAGTGCACACATTTCAGGAGTAAGCCACCTCGAGATGTTGATTTTAACTGAAATATCTTTAAATTCACAAAAAGAATAGTCTGTTTACCGAGAGATACTTACCATTTTTGCTGCACTTCTTTCCCGATGTTCCAAGTTTCCCCTCTGGGTCTTCTAGCCACTCTTTGGTAGCTCCTACTCTCAGGGAGTGCAAATACCTGATAAAATGTGTTCCTGTGGGATATTTGAAGATGTATCTTTATAAGAACCAGGATCCAGGCAAATCAGGTTTATTTCATTTGATAGAAATGCAATATTCTGGTTATCTCTCTAATCACTTTTTTATCGTGTTCGCTCAGATCTTGTTTATTTGCTTGTTTGTTTATTTTCAGCTTAAAGGGAAAAATCTTTCTATTGCCAGTGCCTAAACCCCTTACTGCCATTTGATAAGTATTTGCAAAATGAAGGAATATATGAATAATAGATAAAATGACCTTAAATTTTGGTGACAATAGGTAATTTAGCCACAGTTTATATAGCTTAGTGTCCCAGTCACTCCTTATTTATGGTAGTAGTGTCTGTAGTGACTGGGAAAATGGGAAAGGATCTTTATTATACCATTTTCCCCTAAGATGGCTCAGTTGTTGGATAATAAAGAACAAGTTTGAAGTCCTAGTAAATAAGTCAAAGGAAAATGTATTAATGTTTTTGACTATTCGGCAGATTTTAGATCGTCTTTTCCTTCTTTTTATCAATAAGAATGATATAAAACATGTGTATAATATTTATTTAACATTTTCTACCATGTAACCAGTTGAAAATTTAGAAAATAATTAAATATCAAGTTAAATATTTGAATAGTTTTATATAATTGAAGTTAATTCAAATATGGCTCTCAGAGTTCTGAATATAATAAAATAACATTCCACGGGGGAGAGCACATTTTCAAGTTAATTGTAGACCTGGTTATATTAACTTTTCGACTGTATAAGCTTCTCCATTAAGATTAAAACAAAACATTTGTTTTAATTTTCATAGGAGAAGGTTACTAGAATGGTATGAACATTTCAAATTTTTATGAATCACATTTCTTTATTTTCCTTTGAGTTAAATGATTGATGGTAACTTTGAATTTCATGATGAGATGGTCAGCTTTAGGTAGTCTCCAGTTATTCAGTTGCAGACTAATCTAGGTGTTGCTATGAAGATATTTTCTAGATGTGATAAAGTCTACAAGTAGCTGACTTTATGTAAAAGAGATTACCCTAGATAGTCTGGATGGGCCTAATTCTGTCCGTTGTACAGCTGTGAGAGCAGAACTGAGATTTTCCAGAAGAATAAGAAATTCTGCCTGTGGATTTGTAGCTTCAGTTTGTACCTGAGAGTTCCAGCCTATCCTTCCTGATGGCCTGCCCTGCGAATTTCAGACTTGCCTGGCCAGCCTCCATAGACGTGTCAGCTAATTCCTAGCAATAAGTCACTTAATATCTACCTCCTAGTAGTTCTGTTTTTCTAGTGGAATCCTGACTGATACACATGAAAATTATAAAGATGCTCTATTGTACCTTCTGGTTAATTTTTAATAGTTAATGAATATTTTCTTTTAACTCCAAATTTATCACTCCCAATAGTCAAAGATACACAATACTTAATTTCTCAAAAGGTACCTAGGTTAGAAGGAGCCCTAGAGCTAATTCTGTAGCAACACAATAATTCCCAAAGGCTTGGGCTTTTATCTATTATAGCAAGTGTGTATTAGTTATCTATTTCTGTATAGCTTATTACCCCAAAACGTAGTCACTTAAAATGATACGCATTTACTATCTCACAGTTACTGTGGGTCAGGAATACAGATCTGGCCAGCTGGGTTCTGTGCTTCAGGGTTGGTCATGGGCTGCAATCAAAGCGTTGGCTGGGGCTGTGCTCTCATCTCAGAGGTAAACTGGGGACAGATCCACTTCCAAGCTCACAGGTTGTTGGCAGGATTCAGTTCCTCATTGGTTGTTGGATGGAGGGACTCAGCTCCTTCCTGGCTTTTTGGATGGAGTCCGAGCTCAGTTCTATGCCATGCGGTCCTCGCAGCTTGCTTCATCAGAGCCAGAGAGGGAGAGAGATACGCACTGACACTGCAGGCTTTTGTAACATAATCACAGAGGTAACATCCCATCCCTTCTTCCATATTCTGCTCATTAGAAGCAAGTCACTAGGCCCAGCCCCCACCAAAGGGAAGAGGAGTGTCAAGGGTGTGAAAGACAGAGGGTGAGGTAATGAGCAGCCATCGTAGAAGACTGTCCACCGCATCAAGGTTTCTAAAAGTGAGGCACATTTGAATAACATCTATTAGCAGAAGCCCCGAGATGTGCAGTGACGGCAAAGAGAAGCCAGTCTTTGCGAAGAGGAAGGTATCGCGGTCCAGGCCATGAACTTTCAGTTTCCCCCCATGCTTATAGCTTTAGCTGTGATAATAGAAGCAGAGATCTCAAAATGTGTGTTTCACTGACCATTTCTCAGCCCTCTCCACATTCCTCTGTCATTCCTGAAGGCATGACAATAAGAAAATAACCCAATGTCTGTGGTTGAAGCCATAGCCAACAACTATATGGAAAGGGCTGTACCCACACCAGGCGAGCACTCAGCAGTGTGAAGGCGGAGATTCAAGGAGGAGGATCAAGGATTTGGGAATCTGGGTAAATGCACAGGAACTCTAACTAATTAATAAAGCCTAGTGTGTGTTGGCGAAAGGAAAAGTGTTAGGGTGAGGGGGAGGAGACAAACCAGATGGGGTCTGGAAATGTTTGCTCCAGGCCCGTGGATGTTGCCAAAGCACTATTTTGAAAGGTGCCAACATCAGAGAATTCCTCAGGGGAAATTCTTGTGCTGGGAAGAAGGCTGTCTTATTTGTGAAAAACACCTTCATATTTCAGGTCACAGCACAGCAGTTCTGATGAAACTGGTTTGCAGAATGTAATCCTTGTCAACCCACTTTCTTCTTGGCATTATAGAGTCTCCGAGTTATGAGGCAATCTAAGTATCATGTAGTTCACCCTCTGCCCCAGTGCAAGATTCTTCTCCACCATGTTGACTGAGGTCATCTGTATCTTCTTGAGACATCTAGCGATAGGGAATTCACTGAGTCCTGAGGCAGTCCTTTCAATATTAGACCTATCGCGTTGATGTAATATTTAGTTCATGTCGAGTTGAAATCTGCCCTCCTGTCTGATCGATTACTTGGTTCTAACTTGGCTCTCAAAGGGAGCACAAAACCAGACTCTTCTCTATTCAGTATCATGGACTACCATGTACTAAAAATACTTCTATGAATTTTTCAGTCTTCCTCTACGACCTGTATGTCTTCCATGATACATCGTGCTTTTCTTTGTACATCACACCTTCCCACAGCTCTCCCCTCTCTCTATAGGATGTTTCTTTTAATAAGTTCTAATTTGGCATGTTTCACCTTAAAATACAAGCATCTGATTTGGAGACGTCACTCCTGGCTATAAAGATCAGCAGAAAACTCTTCTTACATGGTGTAAACAATAGTGATGTTAGGGTTTGGGGCAGTAAATATTATATCATTAGTTCATTTAAGTGTCTGAACAAAGAAAATTCTCCCTGAGCCTTTCTTCCTTTCCTCCTTTCTTTCTTCCTTTCCTTCTTTCCTTCTTCCTTTCTTTCTTCCTTTCCTTCACTCTTTCTTTCCTTCTTCCTTTCTTTCTTCCTTTCCTTCTCTCTTTCTTTCTTTTTCTTTCTTTCTCTCACTCTCTTTTTCCTTCCTTCTTTCTTTGTTTCTTTCTACTAGACTATGAAGTAAGAAAATGAGACAAGAGAATGAACTTACATCTATTATTTTCTACTCTGTGTTGGGCTCTGTTGTGGTGCTTCATATGCATTACTTTATACTTCCTCAAACTCTGGAAAATACTTATGATTTCCATCCTACAGATGAGAAAACTGAGGCTCAGAGAATTTAAGTAGGTTGTTCACATTTACATAGCGCTAAACAGTAGACCTTGGATTGACACCAGCTGGATTTAAATTGTGTGCTTTTCCTCCAATAAACAAAGCCAGACAGCACTCATAATTAAGTCTCAAGGAGTTTCAGAGATGACCTATTCAAAGCCTAGTCATATTACAGATAAAGAGGTTTACATTCTCTCTCAAGATCTAATTTGTTTAAATTGACCTAACTGAATGGCAGGGCAAGGGCTGGAAACCAGGTTCCCTCCACAGTGCTCTTTCCATCATCTTGTGACTATGTAATTGATTAAAAGAAAAACTACTTTGGATTTATCTCCATGTGATTTCCTCTCTTAGGTTTTGGTTTATCATTCTAAGATTGGTGAGCTTGTATTAAATCTTTGGGTCAGTTGTGGTGTTAAATGCCCTGTCCAGATTGATGTCATCAGCAGTTTAGATAATTCTGCTGCTATGGCAACACACACACAGGTACACAGTACCCTTATTTATTTATTTAGTCAAACTCTGTTGAAAAGCCAGAAGTAGAAGAGCCTTGTAACAGTTTATTAGAGAATCCCTTATAGAGTGGTAAAAAGTTCTTAATCAGTGCTCTTAAGCCATAACTTCTGGGACTTCCCTGGTGGCTCAGTGGTTAAGAATCTGCCTGCCAATGCAGGGAACGCAGGATCGAGCCCTGGTCCGGGAAGATCCCACATGCCGCGGAGCAGCTAAGCCTGTGTGCCACAACTACTGAGCCCATGCTCTAGAGCCAGGGAACCACAACTACTGAGCCCATGTGCCTAGAGCCCGTGGTCTGCAACAAGAGAAGCCACCACAGTGAGAAGCCTGCGCACTGCAATGAAGAGCAGCCCCTGCTCGCCGCAACTGGAGGAGGCCCGTGCATAGCAACGAAGACCCAACGTAGCCAAAAATAAATAAATAAATTAATTAAAAAAAAAAAAAGACATAACTTTTCAACCAGGTTTGACTACACTCAATATTAACCAGCTCCTGCTGCCTTATCTATGACTGTATCTAAACAACAATGGCTAAGACTGTGTCAGAGTCAGTACAAATTATGTAACCATTGTTTCTTTTTTTTAAGTATTGTTTTATGTCATATTACCTTATTTATAGCATTCACTGGTATGTTTGTAGAATACAGATTTTTTAAAATGCTCTGGTTTTGTCTACATGGTTATTTCCTTGTCATATATATATATTTTTTTACATCTTTATTGGAGTATAATTGCTTTACAATGGTGTGTTAGTTTCTGCTATAGTTATATATATACATATGTTCCCATATCTCTTCCCTCTTGCATCTCCCTCCCTCCCACCCTCCCTATCCCACCCCTCTAGGTGGTCACAGAGCACCGAGCTGATCTCCCTGTGCTATGAGGCTGCTTCCCACTAGCTATCTGTTTTACGTTTGGTAGTGTATATATGTCCATGCCACTCTCTCACTTTGTCAGCTTACCCTTCCGCCTCCCCATATCCTCAAGTCCATTCTCTAGTAGGTCTACGTCTTTATTCCTATCTTACCACTAGGTTCTTCATGACATTTTTTTTTCTTAAATTCCATATATATGTGTTAGCATATGGTATTTGTCTTTCTCTTTCTGACTTACTTCACTCTGTATGACAGACTCTAGGTCCATCCACCTCATTACAAATAGCTCAATTTTGTTTCTTTTTATGGCTGAGTAATATTCCATTGTATATATGTGCCACATCTTCTTTATCCATTCATCCAATGATGGACACTTAGGTTGTTTCCATCTCTGGGCTATTGTAAATAGAGCTGCAATGAACATTTTGGTACATGACTCTTTTTGAATTATGGTTTTCTCAGGGTAATGGTTTTCTCAGGGTTCCTTAACCATTGTTTCTTTAGACCACACCAGCCTAGGGGTATGAATTGGGTCACATTTACATAAAAATCATGTATGCCCTCCTACATACAATGCAACCTATTGTCCTCTACAAATCTCTGTCCAAATATCCAATAAATTCTAAATCTTTCCAGGAATCCTTAAGGGTGCTCTCGCTGGCTTTTGGGCATGAATGACGTTAGCTATTTCAAGTTAGGTCACAGCGTCCTCCCTTCCTGATCCAGACCCGTGTGTGCTGCCCAGGCATCTGGGGCTTGCTAAGCTGCCTCACAGCTCAGTCCATCAACATGGCACCCATGCCCACAGTTATGCCCTCTTTCCTGAAGTTGGCTTAAGGATTAAAGCCACTTCAGAGAAACTATCTGCCAATAGTGCCAATACTTCTGATGGATCACGCGTCTCCAGTACAAAGATGTAACCACTGCTCAAGACCATCTTGGAGCTCAAGGCACTGCTGACGTACAGGCTATACACACATACCTGAGTTTATCTGTAACCTCTGCATCTTCCTACAGGCAAAGTAGAAAGACTCCCCTCTCCCCCCACTGTTACTCCATACGTAGTTTTCAATGTAGCCACTTTAGTGTTTCTAGAATTTCTCAAGGACTTTATGAAAAGAGCTCTTTCAAGCTGTCTCTGTTTTTAAGCCTTCATCTTTAAACCCTCAGAGTTACATATATAATCACTATAACCAGTTATCAAATAACATTGATAATGTTAAAAATTGACCTTTTCCTTCCCAAGACTCCAAGTGTGGCTCAGAATATTCCATTAAGAAAAATTCTTCCCCAGAAGGTACGCCTCTTTTGCCCATGGACAAGTATCTACTGAATCACTGAATAAAAATATAGATGCTTTGGACTGTGATACTAATTATTTTGTTTATTAACGGAAAAGGGAGCTTTCATTGGAACGTTTCACATCTTACCTGATATTGTTATAAATTGAGCATTTCAGCTAGAGGCGTTGGAATGGGGTTTGAGGTTCATGTGAGAGACACTGTCACACAGGGCAGGTGACATAACGCTGTTATCCAGCCAGGGGCAAATAAGAGAGAGAGCCAGGAGGAGACTTCCTATGAACTGGCTTGGGGAGAAATACTTCTACATTTCCTCTATTTTGACATTGTGATTTTCTTATGGCAGACGGAAGCTTTATTAATTTCCTGTTATGTGGGACAGCCTTGTGTTAGCTGTGCTTTGGAAAGTAAAAGTGTGGGGAAGCAGCCAAAGAGAGTGGTAGTTGTGTGAATAGTATTGAAACGGCTATTGGCTGTGAAGCCCAGGACAGAAGTCCGGAGTCAGAGGTGAAAAACAACCATTAGGACATATAAGCAACTTTTAGGGATGCTTTGGAATTCTTTCAAAGGCCCTGGGCACACTGGAGTCATACAGATAGGGGTCTCAGATTTGTGTTATTTATTTACTAAAGGAAAATGTTACCCCTCCTGGAGGGCAGACAACTTGGTAAAAGTCAAGTTATAAAATGTTTCCATTATTTACTAATTTCAAGGTACCATCAGAATAGCAAATCAGTTTAGTCTGGCATGGCGATGACTGAATTGGCTCTCTGTCCCAACTTTTCTCTCACGCTGGCTGAATCATCTCTACCCATATTTCATGCGTTTGCAATTAGCGTCACATCTGTTTGCAAAGAAAATGTAAAAGGTGTATAATTAAAACATGCATACAATAGAATCATAAAATTAAAGAGTCAGTTAATGAGTAGCAATGGGAAATATATAGCCATCCCCCAAATCAAGAAAGTATTGCTCCTGAGCTTAAATTTCATCACTTTGTCAGATAAAGCAAAAAAGAGAAGCATTGCATAGCATGTGCTACTTATAGTCCAGATAGCTGTCCAGGACAGACACTGCTTTGTGACACGAAACCAGTGAAGAACGTCTCATAGTAGAAATTATATGGTATTGAATAATGAGGTGGGCAAATATATAGAGAGATATCTATCTGTCTCTGCACAGATATATGTGTATAAATATATGTGCAGTTGTATATATAATGTATATTAATATTATATATTAATACAAACTACAAGAGGGCACTTCTGTAAGATGTAAAGAACATAGAAGAGCAGGCAAGGTTTTTTATTATCTGATTTGATACAGAGGCTTATGGAATCCAGAATATAGAAGATAAACATACCCCTTATGTTAGGAGTTCAGGAGGGCTTTTGAACTGAGGTTTCGGAACCTCACTCCAGATATGCTGAATCTGGGACGGAGGTTCGGGAATGAGTTCTCTGAAGAGTCCCTGGGTGATTCTCATGGCCCTTGAATAGTCAGGAGATTGGGACCACTGTCCTGGATTATTAGTCTCAAGTATCGGTTGCTTCTACCTAAATTTTGACCAGATGTGAACAGATGATGACCAAAAGCTGAGGTCAAGAGACTGAGAGAATATTTTATAATTCTTTATAAAATAGCCTTTCCTACTGTCCTTTCCCCAAGGGGGTACCCAATAGGTATTGACTAATTTATAAAATGCCTTATTAAGAAGATATTGACGTAAAGTAAATATAAGGGAGACTGGAGCTCCTTCTGCTACTCTACCACCACCACCAAAATCCAAACCAGCCAACCAAACAAAACACCATAAGCAATTACTTTAGTGTATACTGAAGACCTAAATGTCCTTTCACCCCCTCTTCAGTTAAGCAGGCAGCTTGAGATTCCTTATGAATAGCAACAGATGTTAGATGTTTAGGCTGCTAGCTCACCGTGTGCTCACCAGATCTTCAAGTTTATTCATGGCTAGCCCTTGAGCTGGTTTCAGATTATGGATATTGTGACTTTATGACCTCTCCAAAGCTTCTACATTCATCATTCTGAGAACAACTCAGGTGTCAGCAAGATCAGACAATGTTTGTGGCTTCAGCTAAGGTTAAAGAGAGGCAAAGCTTCCTACAGGTGATGATGCCAGAGAATGAATCAATAGTCAAATGTAACCCAAGTTCCAGCTTGTTGACACAGTGCATGGTTCAGCTGTATTTTATTCCTTAATAGATTTTTGAGAGTAAGCTCACTAGTCCAGGTGCCCAATATTGCTGTAGTCCAATTTCTAAATGTATTTAGTTCAGAAGATAGGTTTTGCTTTTCAGAAGGTCAAAAGAGGTTTGTAATTGTCTTTGCATCCCTGGATAACTCAGAATATAAGTGAGAGAGGTCAGCAGAGGTACCTCCCCAACAAATTGACGTGTGCACTAAATAATCAGATTAGTATCCCTTTAGAAGCCTCATCATCAAGTTTTAAGATCATACACTGGTGAAATAGAGACCAGTACCTGGAAAGGGTATATATACTTTGATAAGCAGAACTACATCGTATGGATATTCATGTCTGAGACTTACAATGGGCAGAGAAGCATGGCTGTGATTCAGTTTAACCTAATATGCCAAACATTAGTCTACGATTCACTAACTTGGAGCTTTATTTCCATGTAGAAAGGGAGGCAGAAAGAAATTACTTTGTATAAAAGCTTAAATTAGGAAAACCCTTTGTACATTAAAAGTAGTATTCTAAGTTTGGCTATAATAGCTAAGTTGTATAAAAGAAGAAAGTAAAACATCCCTTCACTCAAGTAGTATTTGTAGGTCTGCTCTGACCCAGACATGATGCTAGAGACTAGGGATGCCATTGAGAACAAAATAATATAACTCTGTCCCTCCTGAAGATTTAATCTAGTAAATGAGGCATATATGAAACAAGGTCATTATAATATAGTGTGAAAATATTATAATAGGATTTTAAGACAGGATATTAAGATGACATAAGAGGGTCACTGAAATCAGACTTGAGGTTATGGAAGGTTTAGGCTGAACTCTATAGAGTTTTGGGTTGGAGGGAGGACAGAAAGGACAAAGAAAGTGTGAACAGTATTTACAGATGCTGGAAGGCAGGAGAAAGCATGGGGTCAGACAGCCTGTAGGAATGCAGAGAATCAACACCTGATTGCATTTGGAAATGTGTAAAAATGAGAGTGGAAGCCTATTCGAGGATGATGCTGAGTTTCTGGCTTGGATAAATGGTAAAGATTTGATTATAGAGATGGTTGATATGATGTTAAACACATTGAGTTTGAGGTATGTGTTTGAAATCCAAGCGGAGATGTCCAATAATTTCTTGGCTATATGGGTCTTAATCTTGGGGGAAAGATAAAGGTTAAATCTTCTTAGATTTATATATTTATAGATATGGGCATTGTAAACACAGATGGTATTTGGAGCATATGATTTGATGACATTGTGTAGAGCAAGAAGAGAAAAAGAGAGGAGGGAACTCAAAGTCATAGCAACATGAAAAGAAAAGGCAGAGGAAGTAAAGGAGGTAAAGAGTTTGCTATTTGCCTGAACATTGCATTTCTCAGCAGAAAATGACTCCTAGGGATATGGGTAGGGTTATTCAAAATCATCTACAATTGCACTATTTCCTCCTCACTGTCATTTTTCCTCTGAATCTCTCTCCTCTCTTTTTGCTCTGCTCTCCCATTTTGACCTCCTGTCTACTTCTCCACACTCTTTTCATATGCATTTGTATTTGTCTAACAAAATTAAAATTGAAGTGTGCATAGAGGTTGAAAAAAGGAACAACTGTGCAATGTGTCATGTTATAGGGAAATGATTATTCTGAAAACAATAGTATCCAATAATCAGCCTTCTTACTGTTTCTGATTTTACAAATTCATGGCTATGGCTTGGTATCTGTTTTTCTCTAATAAAAACAAATCCATCATAGATAGGTGGATCAATTAATTAGATTGTATAACCAATCATTTCAATCCTTTTTAAAAGCAACTTTAATGATAAGGTTTCATTGTCAGATATGTCTGTATTCTGGATGATTTCTATTTGTCTCTCTAGATTCACTCTGTGTTTTTCTTATTCCTGCCTTTTTCTTAATAGACTGACTTTTACAGACCGCATCAACCAAGTCTCCTTGCCCCTTGCTTCCAGTGGACTTTGACCAATGAGAGGCACTGGCAGCAGATGGGAGGGTAGCATGAGAGTGAGATCGCTAATTTGCTAGCTCCTTTTCTGCTGGCCACAAGTTTTCAGAGCTTTTATTTCTCGACCTAAGGATATAGCTCCTCTTCTATCACTGTCTTCCTATATGGGTCTCTCCACGTACAAAACATGTACAACCCTCGTTCTTCAGTCTTAGCAATGATAAGGGATCTTTGATCTTACTAACCATGGGGTGATGCCTTTTTGCTTTCTGTTAATCCTTTGTAAATAGTGTCTCCGTGAAACTCTTCTCAGGCACCTCATTTAAATGTTCTATCTGTTTGCTTCAGGTACTCTGATGGAGAGAGTCTACCTACACTGGACTGTAGGTTATTTAAGGATGAGAATCATACCTTATATATTTTATCTTTGTGTCCTTAGTGCCTTAGAAAAGGACTAGAGCCTTCAGAAGTGTCTCCAGGAAGTATTTTAAAAGGTTTATTGGAAGAACGAATATATGAATGAATACTACCTTTAGGATGAGATAAGCAGAAACAACACAGAGAAGAGGCAAAACAACTTATAAAATAGACCTTGAAAATTGTGCTCTGACCCCAGTCTACTTAGCACTATAGACAGATGTATCCAGCTGGTGGCTATCTCTCCTTTTAAAGAAAATTCAAATAAACCACCTAGATTACAATAGCACCAAATCTGGAACTAGGCTCTACATATTCATGTGCACACAGAAAAGTTAGGTGGGAACACATGGAGACTCAGGAGGCTATGTTCAAAAGGAATGTAAGCCACAGGGTTTCTTCCTTGGGAAGTTAACTCCCCAATTTGGGATTAGCTCCTGTGGTTTGGCTGGTTACAAGGTAGACGTTTAGCAAGCAATAACAGACATTTCCCTTTCTTCCCCAGGCAACACAGTGTCCAAACCAAAAAAGGATTGTTCTGCCTAGAAAACAAAATAAAACACAATAAAATATCACAAGCCCACAAAGCAGCGTGTCGATGCAGTATTTCCCACTGAGAATCTTGAGGATTAAGAAACAGTATAGCCCGATTAATGTTTCCTTTTCATGGCCTTCTCGCAGTACACAAAGTAAAACGTCAACCCTCAATGAGCTGGTTTACTAAAAGAGCTGCACACATTAGAGTAGACTTCTGTGCAGTATGGGAGGTGGAGGGGACAGCTACATTGCGGTGCCAACTGAACTGATTTTTTCCATTTATGTTGTGAGAAAAGCAACAGAGAGTGACTGGATTACTAAGTCTAAAAGCAAATGGCGGTGATGAATGGGGCAAAGGATTCCAGGGAAGACAGTGAATATATGTGAAGCGTTTATATGTTGGTCAGCTGTGCTTTTATAATTATGTTCCCACTGTTCCCGTGCTTCCTACTGTTGCTGTTATCACTAGTCCCATCACTGCTAGTGTCACCACCACCAACAATGCTTTCATGACCACGACCACAGTCAAAACTAACAGTAATTACAAGTATCCTGGCTGTGTTCCTCTGTGCTCGTCCGTGAGGAATTGTACAATATAACACTGAATTTCTTCCTCAGATTAAAATGCATACCACACTCTCTCACTATGTGACCAAAGAGTTTAGCAGGCATTGTGCTCATCAAAAGTCATGAATGCTAATTTGTAGCCCTCAGTTCTCCGCTAGCACACTGACTTTGAGCTACTTAGGAAGTAGGTAAGAAAATCATTTTTTTTTTTTTTTGCGGTACGCAAGCCTCTCACTGCTGTGGCCTCTCCTACTGCGGGGCACAGGCTCCAGACGCGCAGGCCCAGCGGCCATGGCTCACGGGCCCAGCCACTCTGAGGCACGCGGGATCCTCCCGGACCGGGGCACGCATCGGCAGGCAGACCCCCAACCACTGCGCCACCAGGGAAGCCCAAGAAAATCATTTTTAAGCCAGCTTTTCATCAGTATGGTTAAGCAAAAGTCCAGAGATTGTGAAGTGGAATAAAATATTGCTTCACAGAAGGAATGAAAGTCATGAAACACAAACACATACACACACACACACATTCATACACACACATACATATGTATATACATACTAAAGACCGTAGTAACTTTGCAATTCTTCTACTTCCTTCTTTGAGACTTCATTGAAGTATAATTTTTATAAACTGAAACTCATCCACTTTAAATGTACAGTTCTGTGTTTCAGTAAATATATACAGTAATGAGACCAGTACCAAAATCAAGTTTCAGAACACCCCTAACCCCTTCCCATATTTCCCTCGTGTCCTTTTCTGGTCAAGATCTGCCACCAGCACTGACCCTAAGAAATAGCTGATTTGCTTTCTGTCATAACTGTTTTGTCTTTTCTTGAATGAACCGTACAATAAGCAGTCTTTTACTACATTAATTTATCTATTGAATTTCACCTGTATTTCTTCATGTTATTATTTTAATAGTTGCTTTATGATATGCATTATGTATTTTTGACTTACACCAATAGGTTTCAAGTTAATACTGAAATATTTCCAGTAAAGCATGGGAACTCTGTATTAGAATAGCGCCCCCAACCCAACATTATACTATTGTTTTCATACATCTGTACACATTACAAACCCAATAATAAATGTTTGCTCTAATTTCTTAAATTATTTTTGTTTTAGACAGTCATATGTATTTTAAGGAAGTTAAGCAAAGATTAGTGTATGTGTATACCAATATTTTATTTAATTTATTTATTTATTTGGCCACGCCTAGAGGCTTGCGGGATCTTAGTTTCCCCAACCAGGGACTGAACCCTGGGCCCTCGGCAGTGAAAGCGCCGAGTCCTAACCGCTGGGCCGCCAGGGAAGTCTCCCCAGTATTTTATATTTCTGCACATATGTACCATTTCTTGTGGATCCGGGATACGATCTGGTATCATTTCTCTTTAGTCTTAATCCCTTTAGTATATCTTGTAGCATAAAGCTACTACCAACAAATTCTGTCAGGCTTTTTTTTTTTTTTTCAGACATGTCTTTATTTTACCTTCATTTTTGAAGAATAGTTTTGCTAGGTATGGAATTATTGGTCAACACTTTTTTATTGTTTTTTGTCTTTCAACCCTGTGTCATTTCAGTGTTTTCTGTACTTCATTGCTTCTACTGAAAAATCACCCATAAATCCTACCGTTTTCTCCCATAATGTATTGTTTTTCTCTTATTGCTCTCAAGATTTTTTCTTTGTCTTTCAGCAGTTTGATTGTAATGTGTCTTTGTGTGTTTTGTTTTGTTTTGTTTTATGTTTTCCTGGTTGGATTTGTTAAGCTTCTTGGATTTGAAGGATAATACTTTTCACCAAATTTAGGAAGATTTCTCCATCATTATTTCTTTATTTTTTTTCCCCCTTTCTTCTCCTCTCTGTCTGCCACTCCCAATTACATATGTGTTGGAGTACTTGACATTGTCTCATGGATTTCTAAGATCTGTGCTGTTTTCCTTAAGCTTTTGTCTCTCTTCTTCAGACTTGATAATTTCTATTGGTCTATTTTCCAAGTTCATGGATTCTTTCTTATACCATCTCAAATATGCTGGATAGCCTATCCAGTTAATTATTAAATTTTAGTTTTTGCATTTTTAAGCTTTAGAATTTCCATTTGATCCTTTTCTTTTTAATATTTTTTCTTTCTCTCTTGAGAGTCCCTACATGTTTATTCATTCTTAGTATATTTTTGTTTAATTCTTTGAGCATATTCATAACAATTGCTTAGAAGTCTTTGCTAAATCCAACATCTGGGGCCATCAGGCATAAGTTTCAATTTCCTTTTTTGTTTGTTTGTTTGTTTTGGTGGGAACATTTAAGTTCCACTCCTGTAGCATATTTCTGTTATACAATACAGTGTTATTAATTATAGTCACCATGTTTTATCGTAGTTCCTCAGGTCTTATTCATTTTATAGCTGAAAGTCTGTACTCTTTTACCAACTTCTCACTATTTCCTTCACTGCCCGGCTCCTGGTAGTCATTCTTCTACTCTTTGTTTCTATGAGTTTGACTTTTTCTTTAGATTCCACATATGTGTGATACCATGCAGTATTTTTTTTTTTTCTCTGTCTGGCTTACTTCACTAGCATAATGCCCTCAAGGCCCATCATGTTGTTGCAGATGACAGGGTTTCCTTCTTTTTTTCCTATATATATAGACATATATATATATATATATATATATATATATCTGTCTGTCTATATCTATAAATAGATAGATACGCATATCACCTATTTTTTATTCTGTTGTGTGCTTAGGTTTTTTATGTGCCTTGGCTATTGTGAATAATGCTGTAACGAACTTGGGAATGCTGATTATCTTTGATATCTTGTTTTTATTTCCTTTGGATATATTCCCAGAAGTGGGATTGTTGGATCATATGATAACTCTATTTTTAATTTTTTGAGGAACCTCCATACCATTTTCCATAGTGGCTGCATCAATTTACATTCCCACCAACAGTGCACTAATGTTCCCTTTTCTCTACATTCTCTCCAAGGGTATGGGTCTAGTCATTTTTGCTTTAAAGGTAGGCATTTTAGTTAATGCATTACAATGAGTCTGGCTTTTATTTTTTCCTCTAAGAGATACAGTTTTTATTTTAGTGGGCTATTAACATGCATAGATACGAAGTAAAAAATGTGTCTTTCTTGTGATGGTGTACAACTACTGAAGGCTATGCTGTTTGTTTTTTGTGCTTAGTTCTCTAGGAGTCTCCCCTGTGTCTGTGCACTTTCCTGGTCAGCCAGTGTTTGGGGCAGAGGCTGTACTGAAACTCCTCAGGTCACTAAGGCGTCCACCTTCTGCCACCCAAGCTGTGTGTGGGGGCTGGGGAACGCACGCAAAGGTGTAATAAGCTTACAAGCCTCCCCAGGCCTTTGATTTTTGCCAGATTCTCTGGTGTCTCCCACACGCATATGTAGTCTAGTAGTCAGCCAGAGAGTGGATTATATCAGCCTTTCTATGGTTCTCTTGCTTCCAAAATCTCCTCATTAAAAGCCTATTCACTTTACCACCTACCCAAAACCAAGTTCACCACCTCTGGGCAGAAGAATTTTGATGCTGGAACTTGGGAGCAGAGAAATCCCTTAGGCAAGAATCCCAAAAGCTCATTGTGGTTTTTCTTTTCTTTTCCCACAATGCAGTAGTACTTTTTCATGAACAAGTACTTCTCAAGTTCTTGCTCGCCTTTGGATGTTTTCCAGTGCTCTGGAAAGGTTGATTTTTAATATTTTTTTTCCAATTTTTTTTCTGCAAAGGGAAATTGACCTCATGGATCCATTAATACATGGAGAATCACTATTTTGCATCTTTTTATGTGTGAACACACTCCATTATCTGATTTTTTTGATGTCTCTATGCCTCAGACATATCAGGACTGGAAACACAGACTGAAGCAAGTCCAGTGGATCAATGGGGCTCAGTAGTGCAGTGGACTGAATTGTGCCCCCCTCCAAATCCATATGTTGGAGCCCTAACCCCTAATGTTACAATATTTGGGGATAGCACCCTTAGGAGGTAATTAAGGTTAAATGAGGTCATAAGGGTGGAGTCTTAATCCAGTAGGACTGACCTTATAAGAAGAGGAAGAGAGAATTCTTTCTCCACCACACACACCAAGGAAAGGCCACACAGTAAGAAGGTGGCCATCTGCCAGACAGGAAGAATATTGAGATTTGGGGAAACAAAGTAATTTATTCATGTAAGTACAAATATCAGTGGCAGCTCCTTTACTTCAGCTGACTTAATGTGAACAACTTCATCACTAACAGAAAAGTTACTAGCAAATTGCATGACTGTCACGCTTTAGAGCTGATATTACACATCTGGCAACTCATCTTTTCTTTGAGTATCAGAGCCATCATGTTGATACCATAGTCTTCCATGGTTTCAATCTTCTGGGAACGTGGAGATGCTAGCTCTTCAACTGACCGTGCCTTCAACTATGATCCGCATCCTACGTTACTTGCACCTGACCAGCTTCACTCATTGAAATAATATTTTGCTTTGTTAGATGCTCGAGACTGTAATGCCTGTAGTCTGTCTTTTCCCACAGTAAACCAACATTTATGTTTGTCCTCAGTCTAAATAGAGGGTCTTTCTCAGCTAAAAATCATGAATTTCCATAAAAGTAATTATGCATTTCTTCTAGTGACAGTTGCGGTAACTGGGTAAAGGACTCAACATATAAAGCTATTGTACTGACTCCAAATTTTAGAGAGCTGAGACTTCTGCCCTCAGTGTTATCCATTTGCAACCAAACTCCAAGTCTAAAAGAATCCAAAAAGAAGATAAATATAGCCACCAAGGAGAAATCAAGACACTTTCCCATGTATAAAGCTCTTTGCTGTCAGTTGTACAACTCATTTCCCTCTACTCACTTTAGACCTTTATTTGCCTATATCAGTTCAATGTACCTCTTCAATTTAGATAAGCTCTCCTCTGTTACTGGAATGATTCTCAGCTCTAATGCTTTCCTTCATCACTGGCAGTGTATATCGTGTAACGTAAGACAAATTGAGCCATGGACATGTCTCCAAGACAAACCAACAATCTTCATTTGCAAATCAGTCCTGTTTCATTTCCCAAAGCATTTAATCTTAAAAAGCTGTGGAACTGGGATTTTTCCCTGTGATCTAGAAGATGCTATCTTGTTTTATTTCACAAATAATACTGAGTACAGTATGTGTATATATGTTCTCTAATTCTGCCCTGGAGCATCTAAAACCAAAAGATTAACATATAAAGATTATCATCTCCTGGGTCCTTTTCTCAACTAATACTCTTCCACTTTCTCACAGGACAGGTCTGTCAATCTTCTCAGTGCTGAATTCTTCAGCATGAGTCAATCCTGTGGTAAAATGTTCCCATTGTTACTATAACTTTAGGCATTGGAGGGAAAGCCCATCTTCAAGGGTTATTTCCAGGATAACAGATTACTAGGAAGAACTGTCAATTACAGAGATGACTGTACAGTGTCTGACACATGGTAGTAACTAAGCAATTATTCAAATAATTGTTAAATAAATAGACTTCCATTAACATCGTTGTTTACAACAGTAAAAAATAAAAAAAAACAATTTGTATTCATAATATAAGAATATTTTAGATTAGGTATATTATGATGCATTCATTCCATGACATGATACTTGAGTATTAGACATGGTCATTTATCTATATGCTAATTTATCATTAAATGCTTCCTTGAGTCTCCCTCTGTCTTTCCCAGTGCTCTTTTGTGTCTTTTACACCAATCCCCTCCTGCTCAGAATTTCCAAAATTCGGCTTTTGGCTCATTTTTAATCTCAAATTTTTTTCCATGGTGGTCCCCTCTACACAGATAATTTTAGCTCTCCCCTGTAGACAATTTACAGGAGTAAGTCATCAATAGTTGACAAGGGCGTGAAGGCCTTGAATTACAAATAGGGCTTTGACAGGTGAAAATAGGGATAGGACTATTCCAAGCAGAAGAGAAAGTATAAGAAAAATGATAGTTGCAAGAAGGAGCAGGTCTATTTGAAGGACAGGTATGACCCTGAAATATTAGGGGTAAGGCATGAACCTAGGTTGGTGCTTGAATCAGTAAAAACTGTAAAACTTAGTTTTATAGATAATTGAGGCTCACAGAACGCTTTTCTCAATAGAGAACAAGATGAATGAGTTACACTTAAAGAAGATTCCTATGACAATGCAGGGAAGCTTTGGCTGGGAAGAGACAAGAAATAAAAGGAGATAAAAGAGCAGAATGATATAGGTGTGAACTAGTGAGAGTTTATTTAGAGTATAACAGTGGGTGTGAAAAATAATATACATGCTGTAGCTCAGCTGTTGGCTAAGTATTGCCCCTTGGACCAACTCTGCCTGTTGCCTGTTTTTGTAAATAAAGTTTTATTGGAACACAGCCACATTCATTCATTTATGTATCCTCTGTGGCTCTTTTCTGTGCTAGAACGGCAGAGTTGAGTGTTGTGACAGAGACTGTGTGGCTTACAAAGACTACACTGCTATCTGGCACTATACCAAAAAAAGTTTGCAAACCCCTGTTCTAACTCAGAGATGCCAGTGTTGACATAACTTAAAGTCTGGCAAAACATAGAGGATGGAACAGAGGAAAAGTCAAAAACAAGTGGAAGTTGTGATTCTGTGTTGACTGCAAGGACGATGGCATCAGAGGGCATCACAGTCGGGAAGAGAAAGACGGTGAAGAGTAAGTAGATGTATGCATCCTTGAGTAAAAATTTCCCGAAAATAATGGAGAAGTAGAAACTCTTACTATCTCATCTGTAAGTATAAGCCGTTATTCACAATATTTTGAGCATCAAGGAGAGTTGTAGTGTTGAATCAAGTCAAAGTGGGAGCCTTTTCTGCATAGTCTAAACATCCTCGAGGCTTTTCTGATTACTTTCCAGGCTTCACTGATGACTTTTCCCTAAACTTCGGTTCTCCAGTTAGGATGACTTAATTCCCGAGCAGTGCCTTGGATGTGATGTAATCACTTTGCATCACCTGAGCAATGGTGGTGAATCCTTGATCCCTGAAGACATCTGTCATGAGAATCACCAATTCTCTGAACGTAGATTATAGCAGGTTGTTCTCTTAGTTCATGGAATTTCATGAACACTATCAAATCTGTTAGCACTGTGCTCGGAAGTTTTAATCATAGAGCAGTTTTTTCAGTTCAACAATTTTTATTATTTCTTCCATATACGTATTGGAGATAATGCCAACACCACAGAGGATAACTTAATTCCTTTTCTTGACCATTTTAGTTTTTAAAATGCCTAATTAAAGGTAATAGCCTCACTAAGTTTAAATTATGTCATCTTAATGAAAAATGAATTATTAATTATATTTGATGTATATATAAAACTAAGTAGCATGACAATTTTTTACACCCTGTTTTTGCATAAAGATGAAAGTGATGTAAGCAGGAAGTTAAGTGGGCATGTATGCAGTGTGGTCTTTCCAAGGCCATCTTTTATTTTTGTCAGCTGAGTATTCAAGAATAATTGTTTCGGGACTTCCCAGGTGGCGCAGTGGTTAAGAATCTACCTGCCAATGCAGGGGACACCGGTTCGAGCCTTGGTCTGGGAAGATCCCAAATGCCACGGAGCAACTAAGCCCGTGCGCCACAACTACTGAGCCTGCACTCTAGAGCCCATGAGCCACAACTACTGGGCCCGTGTGCTGCAACTACTGAAGCCTGCGTGCCTAGAGCCCATGCTTCGCAACAAGAGAAGCCACCGCAATGAGAAGCCCGTGCACCGCAACGAAGAGTAGCCCCCCCTCGCCACAACTAGGGAAAGCCCACACGCAGCAACAGAGCCCCAATGCAGCCATAAATTAATTAATTAAAAAAATAATTGTTCCTCTATGAAATCATTACTATTGACATATCTTGTTTTATACAGTTCTATCCAGGCTTTGCTTTAATCTCAAACACAGGAAACTTTAGACACTGAAAGGAGAAGAGAAGATTACTATTATTTGATTGTGTGTGTATGTGTGTTAGCAGTAGAGAGAAAAAAAGAAAGCAAACATAAGGAGAAATAATGGGGAGATTTGGTGTCCTCAATGGTGGATTTCCTCTCTAGGGTCCTTTCTGTGTTAGTAGGGATGGCTTATTTCTTCGCTCTTATGGAAGAAGGGAACAGATGCGGAAAACTTAAAACCACAGCTCTAGAACATTATACTGGGTTGGGATGATTTGGTGACTTTCTGAATTTGCATTCATTGCCTTCTGTTATGACAAACATATTCTTGTATAAAATAAAAAAGTGAGCTACCAAAAAAAAAAAAATGAACTCTATCCAGCAGGGAAAACATCTCTGCCAGAATAATGTTAAATTAAATAAACAGTGTCTAATGAGATCTGTTATTACCTGCTCTTTGGTCATGCTTGGGCACGCAGTCTGAAGACTTGTGTTTCTAAGTGCTATCATAAATCTTTCAGCCTGTTTTGCTTCTTAAAATTATAACTAACATCTCTCCTCTAATGGTGAAGTCTATATCCTCATTTAAATCTTTAAATCTCATTTAAATCTCCAATGTTGAAGGCTTATGTCTTCATTAAATCTTATCTTTGAAAAGATAAGAAGTTTGCATTACAACAGATCATTTTGAAAAAGATAAAATCCACTTGGTTGAAAATGAGAGAGTATTAAGACTAGAATTCTGCTGGAAGGATGAATACTTGCATCTGGTGACTCCTTCCATTTTCACTGATTCTTAGCAGCCTCATTTCCATCCCTAGGACCCTCAGGAGTTTCTGTCCTGAGCTTCTTGCACTTAACTCTGTACTAGATGAAGGAAAGAGAGGATAGAATTTCAACACATGGCTAATATTCTAAATTAATCTGCCTTGACTGCCAATTGTTTGTGAATATGTTACCTCACAAGTAGTTATTTCTGTAAGATGAGAAAGTCTCTTAAAAGCAAAAATATAAATCGATAGATATAATAGCCTGCCTTTATGAATATATTGAATAACTCTTGCCTCTACACATCTTATACCTATTTTATAATAACTCATTATACATTTATATTTCCTAGTTGCTTCTCTAGGGAGATATAAGGCACATAAGAAGACCATAGACTGGTGTCCAATCTAACTGAGATTGAATCCTGGCTTTGACATTTATTAGATGCATGATATCTGAGCTTTGTTGCCCATAGGAACTTCAAACTTACTATATTCAAATCTGAACTCAGATCTGTTTTTTCTCAGGGCTTATTCCTTCTTTCATAGTTCTTATCTCCACCAGCCACTCTGACTCAAATCAGAAGCCCGTAAATCACGATAGGCTTTTCCTCTGCAGTGGTATCCTGCCAGTTTCCCAGTTGCCATGCCTCCCACTCTTTCTTAGTTTAGACCCTGTTCAGTGCCCTGTAGACGGCCTTCTCACAGGTAGTCCAGTTTACCTGCTGATCCATCCTTTATAGTGTTGCTCTTGTGATTTCTCTGAAATACCAAGCTGACTTGCTGTCTTCCTAAGTAAACTACTCAAGGCCATCTTGCTGCACACAGGAGGTATGTCAAGCCCTCAGCATACCGCCCTCACAGCTCTCTGGCTGTGGCCAGCCCTCAGCCTTGCACTGTGGGCTCAGCCCCACACTGGTATTTTTCTGAAGGGTCTGAGATCTTTCACGTCTACCACCTTTTCCACACTGCTTCGTCTGCTATGAGCAGCTCTCCCCTGTGATTTCATTTTGGAAACAAACAAGAAGCCAACAAAAATAACTGAAGGAAACATCAACAAAAAAACTGTGAATATTTAGATTTAGCATCGAGTCTTTCCCGACCCTCTCTCCGCTGATACATATATATATGTATACATATATTTATATCTGTATTTATATATTGATATACATACATATGATTAGGAAATACCACAGAAAGCAGTGGTCTCCCACTTTAGCCTGAAATCCTTGTTCTTGGGCTTCAAATGGTATTTATTTTATTTGTCTTTGCTCCTGTCTTCTTTTTGCTTAACCTTGCTTCTTACATAGCGTTCACTCCCAGATTTCCCTCATGCCTTGATCCTGTCTCACAGACTCTGCTGCAGTAGTCTATACTAGAGCTGCCATCATTTTAGTTCTGAAAGCAGTCATTTCAATAAACGCCATTTCTTCATTTAAAAAACATGTCAAATCTTTTATTTTCTTATAAATTTATTTAATTTATTTTTGGCTGCGTTGGGTCTTCATTGCTGCACGCGGGCTCTCTCTACTTGCGGCGAGCGGGGGCTACTCTTCCTTGTGGTGCGCTGGCTTCTCATTGCGGTGGCTTCTCTTGTCGCGGAGCAAGGGCTCTAGGTGCGCGGGCTTCAGTAGTTGTGGCTCGTGGGCTCAGTAGTTGTGGCTCGCGGGCTCTAGAGCACAGGCTCCGTAGTTGTGGCGCACGGGCTTAGTTGCTGCGCGACATGTGGGATCTTCCCGGACCAGGGCTCGAACCCATGTCCCCTGCATTGGCAGGCAGATTCTTAACCATTGCGCCACCGGGGAAGCCCCAACTCTTTTATTAAGTATCGCTTATGCCTACATTTGTTCCTTACTTACCTATAGTTGATAGTGACACAACAGTATTTAAACTCTCAAATTTCATTGTATCTGTATTTTAACAGCACACCCTACCACTTCTAATTCTCTTTTACTGGGGAAAATATGCATTGTACACTTGTCTCATATAAACATTTTGTGAAGAAAAGTCCTTATATGAATTGTAGGAATCATTTTATGAGGTCTGAGCACCACAGGGTAATTCTGTGTCCCATCCCATTCCAGATACATTATACTTGTGACCATACGCTGCCTCTGAGAAAGGTGCTGCCAGTTCACCAGGTACATATGCATTGAGTAGTTTCTGCATGGGCGGAGATGGCCTGCACTAACTACCCGTGCTGGCTCACACAATGTAGTGACAACCAAGCTGATGTTAGTTGAGTAGGACTAGGGCAGTGGAGTGTGGTCATTGAACAGAGTGAATCATGCTGCTTTGAAAGAGATGCAGTCAGGGCCCTTACCTAAATTAAAATTCAATCCTAGGGCTTCCCTGGTGGCGCAGTGGTTGAGAGTCCGCCTGCCGATGCAGGGGACGCGGGTTCGTGCTCCGGTCCGGGAGGATCCCACATGCCGCGGAGCGGCTGGGCCCGTGAGCCATGGCCGCTGAGCCTGCGCATCCGGAGCCTGTGCTCCGCAACGGGAGAGGCCGCAACAGTGAGAGGCCCGCGTACCGCAAAAAAAAAAAAAGAAAAAAGTAAAAAGATATCTAGAGTATAGAATAAGGATCAAGAATTGTCTGAACCACTTCCTGTTAGATAAGAGTGGGAAATATCTTTGAGGATCCCACTCACCCCTTCCCTCCAAGCTGTTATCCTGGTGGGTTTTATAAACTGTGTCATAGACCAGAAATTATTTGACAGTGCAGCTTTAAGCAGTTATACCAGCAGGCCTTTAAAAGCATGGTATTGTATAATGCTGTTTTATGGAATCAATATTGCCAGACAGATCACGTAAGCCATTACTACTTAGAGATTTCCAAGAGCTTCTGAATGATCTGCACAGAATTGTCATGCAACAGAAAAACGCAAATCTAGGAATAAAACTCTTATCAGTATTAAGTCATCAACTTAAATGTTGTCTCTCTCTGGCCTTGTTACACTTTTAGTACATCTGAAGCTGTGTTGTAATGGCTCAACAAACTATTTATGCATGAGTCACCGCTACACCTAGGTGAATCCGTCAGTTTTTCTTTTGAGAATCATGAATGACAGGTTATCCCTAGGACAAGAACTTGGGTATAGTGTTAGCACTGTTACCGTCATCATTAGAAATGGCAGCAATAAGAACGTTTGCAGGTACTAAGTTTTATGTACTAAGCTAAATGTGCAGTTATCACTGGCTCTCAAATATAATTGTAATGCGATTGTAGTATGTCACCAGGTCTCCTACAATGACATTTGTGATAACAGTTCCCCTTTTGGCTTATCAGAGTCAAGTTCGTTATGAAGTCTTCCTATTGTTCTTTCTTGAGAAAGGATGTGATGTATCATACATGAAGTTGATCTCTCCCTTTGAGAGCAGCTCCATTGGTAAAAGGGTGTTTTCCTAGTCCTTTTGCTGTCACCCTATGTTTTTGTGTGCCTCACTGGTTTATATTTATAAAACAGTGCAGAGTTCCAAGCTTTGCTAAGGAGTGAAACCCGTGTCTGGTCTTGAGCTGGGTTCTCTCTTTGCGTGGCTTCTGCCCTCTGCCCAGCCGTGAAGCATTCCATCTGCCCGTGTCTGTAAGGAGGCATACAGCCTCTGGGGCTGAACCAGTAGGGTCAAATAATGTTCTCACCATTTAGTGTAATTAACTCCAACCACCCGTCTGTTGCAAGCCCCGGTGCAGCCAACACAAGCAAGAGTAGGCCAAGAAGAAATTTCTCCTCATTATTAAACCTAAACCTAAGCACTTGTCTGTCTGTAAAAACAGAGCAAGGGGAGGAAAACTGAAACCAGTGCACGGGGTCTGAGGTTTCAGTAAATGTCAGGGAGCGTCAAGTCTGTTTGGATTGCAAATTATTGCTGGCTGACGGTCTTACCGTTTTACAACTAGAGATTGCTGTCATGGGGGGGACATGGTGGGGGGAGAGCCTCTCACATCACAGCCAGCGGGGAACAGAAGTTACCAAATGCTGTAACAATCATGAAACATTACAAGAGGGACTTTCTCGCGTTTGCTAAATTTAGTCTTTCCTTAATGCACATCTCAAGAAACAACAGCCCGCAACACCCCACTCTTCCCATCGGGTTTGATGAAGTGTTGAATTTGCCAAAGATTGAGACCTCATTTCTTTGGTTTTACCCGTTTTAAACTCCACTTCATCCCTCTCCTCTGCTCAGACGCTTTGAACATCTGAGAGTGATAAAGACGCCTAAATGTTTCAAGGTGAATTAATACCTTACTACATATCCTGGAGAAACACACGCCAATAATTTGAGCAGTGGTTAAGACTGTTTTTCAAATGGATTAAATGAGTGGGCAATTACTGATTAAAACAAAACCTAAGGCATGAGCATTCCAGCCCTGTACGTGGATGGATACTGGTTAGCCACTTTCCGTTGGTGGAAGGGCTTTTCACATTGTGAAACGTATACATGCTTCTCAGTGCTTCTCCTGAAGTTTATTAATATTTTTAATTCATTTTTCTCCTGACTAGTACATATTGAGGATCCACTGTGTGCCAAGGACTGAGCTAGAGACACTGAAAACCAAGAAAGTGACGGTCTCCATTCTCCCTGAGCTCAGAGTCAAGTGTGCTTATTTTAACCAAGGTTCTTTTAGTTTCAAATAACTGAAAAATCCCTCAAGTTAACTTAAGGCCAATGGGAGAAAATTGTTCTAAGGTACAGGGGTATCTGTAGATCCAGGAGAAAGAAATACAGCAGGACCACATAACAGTCTGGAAGTAGGCACCAAAAAGCTTTCAGAAACAGGAGTACTTTCTGGGAATCTGTAGCTGCCCCAGCTCTTCTTCCTCTTACAGATGGGCTTTATTCTTCTTGCTCTCCGCTTTCTAGGACTTAGCTGTCTTTTCTTAACTGTGCATGGATTTAAATAGGGCCTTGTCAGGCGAATTTTCCATTTCGGTTGCCCAGTGGAACTTCCCATTTCGATTACTAGCTTTTGTAGGTCTCAGCTCAGAATTTACGGAGAGTATTGGACTGGTCCGTCTTGGGTCAGGCGTATACCTTTAGTGGCTGCTGCTCGTTACGAGAGTCAAGGTCTGAAATATTTAGCTTAATTCCAAGCATATGAGGTAAGCTGAGTTCACTGATACATTTGATTGATCTAATTCCTATATCAATACATTTAAAGTACCACAAGGTTGGGGTTACAGGTAGGGGATGTCATACGGCTGTTTTGTGAGATTTTGAAGTGAACTAGTCAGTATCTGGTAAAAACCTATGAAAGGAAAAATAATTATGGCTTGCATCCCTCTGCCACACGAACTGTGATGCAATCTCTTGATAGTAGCATGACTGCTTTCCATAATCTGTTATTTCTCATGAGGATCTAGGTAATATGCCAGGAGTAGCCTGAAATCGGCTGCAGCCAGCCCAACTCACAGGTGCCCTTGATACAGAGTAGAGAAGGAATTCCTGCCAGTGACATGATCTGCCTTCTGTCCTCCCGTCCACATTTCCCAGGAGGGTTGTTGACCTGAAGTCAAGATCTACTCCATCTCCTCGGCAACAGCCAACAGTATGACCAGATGACAAGTACCAGACTGCCTTAGTTTGGGTTCCCCAGAAGCAGAAGGATTTAAGTGAAAGTATTTTATTTGGGGAATGACAGAAGACACCCATAGGAGAGTGAGGAAGACAGACCAGACGAGGAAGGGAAGGCAGCCAATAAAGAATGTGTTACCAAGCCAGTTACAATGGTGGGTAAATGGAGTTTAATCCCCCTGGGGAAACTCTAGGAATCCATGCAAAGCACATGGCTTAGCGCCATCCTACAAGAAGGGTGAGGTCATTGGGGAAATTACAGACAAACTCCAATCAATAGTATTGATTGTAGGTTTTTTAATACTCTGACAACTCCACTTTGCTGGGAGCAAAACGCCCGCCAGAAGCCACAAAGTGCACTCAGCCAGGAAACGTGGGTGCTGACAGTCGCACTGAAGCAGTGAAGGTGACGGGCGCTGCGGGCTCACGTGTCATCTGCTACCGTCCGATCCTCGCACCACCCAGGACCCTCGTGCCCCATGTTAATTTCATTGTGCCCGTGTGCCGATTCCTCAAGGTGGGGGCCAGAGGCAATTTATTAAATAATGTAATCTGTACAGCAGAGGGATAAGCTACATTCTGCTTCAGTTGGCCTCAAGGCTGCAGTCGATATTGATTTTCTTCCCTGTCTTCTCCACATCCTGGACATTCCTCACTCTTGCCCTACATTTCTGCTGGTTGTCTGCGTAGGGGAGCCTTCAGACGTTTGTCTTGTTTACTACGCCCTCGTCCAGCTGTGGCTGATCCAACTCTGCAGTCACACGTTCAGTCTTATCTCCAGGCATGGAAGCACCAAGACACATTCAGTGAATTCCCTGAGTTCTACACATACTTTTGGCCCCATTTTGTAACATTATTTCTTTATGATAATTAGGGTCAATTACTCCTACCAGTTGGGTGGCAAAACATGCTCCAGCTGCAAGAGAAAGCCCATAAGGGAGAAAAAGGCGAAATAATACGGACACGGACAGCATCTGCTCCACAGCCACAGAGAGACACCGGGTGATGTTTTGCTAAAGGAACAGATAAATAGACGTTAGAGACTGGCGACAAGGAGTTTTACAAAAAATGTTTGTAGACTGGCTTCTCAGTAATGACCGGATATTTGAAATGATTTTGTTTCATATGAAAACTCGACAGAAGATCCCGATTAAGGAACCTTATTTAAACACAGTGAATTACTCATGATACTGTGGAAAAAGAACTAAAGAAGTGATAACACTGCTGGCTGAGGTGATTGAGTGGCTGTCAAGGGAAAATAAGGCGAAAACAAGTGTGGATGCAGCTCAGGACACCACTCGGCTGCGTCCTTGTAGGACCAGGGAGGCCAGAGTTCAGGGCCCTGGCTCAGGTCCAGGCTCTTCACATCCAAGGCACCCCCTGTGGAAATCAGGACAAACTAGGCTGTGCTGCAGTCGTGAATGAACCCCCAAATTCCAGCCTTTCAGACAATGCATTTCTTAATATGTCACAGTCCATGCAGGCCTTTAGGTTTTTAGTTACGATCTCAATATTCTTTTGGGGAACAGCTGTCCCTTTTCTTCCCCCTATTTCCACTTCACCCATCAAAATTCTACTCAACAACCAAATTCCTCTTTAGGTTTTATTCTTCTGTGAAACATTCTGCTCTCCCCCATTCCCTTACAGGAAGCGATCATTCCCTTCTCTTCACTTCGCAAACTTTATTTTGCACGTATTACATATTAGGCTCTTTTGTAGTTGATTTTGACCACGTCCCCATTGCAAACTGCTTGAGGATAGGAATGTACCTTAGACATCATTTTATCAGTCATATTAAAGAGCACATAATAGATGCCACATATTTGTTGTATAATGAGTGCAGTTTTAATAATAATCTTATATAACTTTTGCCTAAAGAGCACTTATTTTTAATGTCTAGAGTAGATGATTTTTATTCCACAATATACTGTATAAATCTAACCCTAAGCATAGTAGAAACACATAAGGCACGTGTATGTGTAAAACACACTGGCGCTTTCTTTCAAAGCAATGTTGACACCTGTCAAGTGAATTTTTCCATCTCATCTCCTTCATTTGTCAACAATGCTAGACGTCAGAGCATATGTCAATTCATATGACTTGTCTCCTAAACCTGTATATAGATATTGATATATATTTGTGCTTGTAAGAAATGAGAAATGGCAAACCTCAATTTTCTTTTCTTGTTTTATGGTACCATTTTTTGTTCTGGAATGTTATGCATACGTATGTTTTAGTAATCGCTACTTTTCAGAGAAGTAGGGAACATAGTAAAGACATTTTACAATTTATTAAGATATCACAATTAGTACAACAAACTAATTTTTCCAACGGAAGTAGTAGGCAATTAAATAATATGGACAATTCAGGATTTATGTACTTATACATTTAAAAATACTTCTTTTTAGATATCAAGGAAGCAAATGTCCACAAATGCCGTCATAAAGCTCCCTACTGGTGGCAGAAACAGTCAGATGTCACACTAAGGCAAGATGACAATGGTGGTGAAAGCCTTGTATGACATACAGGTTGTACTGTGATGACATGTAGCTGGATCTTTGTAAGAGAAGTTGGAAAAGCTTTCCTGGGAAAATGAGGGAGTAGAGATTGGAGCCATACTACTCCAAGTGTGGTCCCTGGAGCTGTGTCAACATCCCCTGAGCTTTCTAGAAATGCAAATTCTCAGGCCCCACCCCAGACTTACTGAACGAGACTCCCTTGAGAGTGAGGCCCGGGAATCTCTGTTTCAACAAGTTCCCCAGACGATGATTTTGCGTGTGAAAGTTTGAGAAGCACAGATATAAAGGTGAAGCAGGAGTTGACTAGACAGTGTGGCTGGACCACAGGAAAAAGGGCTGGGGAGGCAGGTTAAATAGACAGAGCCTGTGAGGCCACATCAGGGGCTTGGGTCTATGTGCTGAATGGAATAGGAAGCCACTAACTGTTTTTAAAGAAATGGGTTGAGGTGAGTGCAGGAACAGAGGTGAGGTGAAATTATTTGATTCAGCCTGCATTTCAGAAGATCATTCTGGCTGAGGCAGTGAAGGACGTGGTGAGGCCGGCTAAGTCTCTCCAGTTGTCTGGGTGAGAAATGTTGGTAACTGGGCCAAGAGGCAATACAGACAAAAGCAGAGAGGTATCTTCAGAGACATTTAGGAAATAAAATTCAGAAGATTCAAAAATTTGGCTCAGTGAAAATATAACTCCTTTATTATTATCATGGAGTTTATACCTTCAGATTTCTTTGTGAATTTATAGAATAGTTTGTTTCATTAATAGGACTGTATGGACGTCAAGAAATTACTAAATAGCGCTCACCCTTTTGGAATACCTACAGTGAAAATAAAGCCAGTAAGCCAGTTATTGTTGTGACTCTTTCGTAACCTTTCCAGTGGGTAGAAACTCTCCCCTCAGATAAAGAATGTATATTAATTAGCTCAAGAGTTTCTCCGAAAATATGAGACATCAGTTTACTAGTCTTACTGGAGCCCTTTTGCACAGGAGTGAGGCCCTCCGGAGAAGGGCATAAACATTCACTTGAAGTTTGCCTGGAACCCTGAAGTGTGCTCCTGAGATCAGTTTCACAGATTACAACCTTAAATCCAGCCAGTTACTCAGTAAATCTGAACATGGGTCAGGAGTTGAGTAAGTAATAAAAATGCGGTTAAGCAGGGCAAATGCAGTCCTGCTACTGGAGAAGACAAAAACAAAAGCAAAAAGACAAAAACCCTGCAGGCTCACAGTAGATGGACTTCCTGCCGTAAGTCAGCACACACGGACAACAGGCAACGGGCCACCGAACATTATTATAGGGGGAGTCAAAGCACAGAACTTATTTTAACAGGCTTTTATTGAACATCTGCTATGTGTGAGACTTGAGTTGGGGGTGGCAGGCTTAGTGATAAGACAGAGTGGTTCCTGCCTTCATGTGGCTGATAGTTTGGTTAACTAGAGTAATATAAATTGATGGATACGATAAAGTTACAAGGGGCTGCAAATATCTCTGATGGGTGTTCATTCTCCCTGGAGTTGGTGGTTAGTATCACGAAGCAGGTAATATTGTGCTGAGTCTTGCAAGGTGAGTATTTGATAACTGAAGGCAGTGGGGGCCGTGATTAAAGGCAGAGAGATTAAGTTAGTGGGCAAACATTTCCGCAGGACCCAAGCCATCGTCGTGATCTGGGATGTGCTCATTTTCCAGTTTTGTTTTGTTTTGTGTCGTTTTGCAAGTGATCGAAATATTTCACTGCTGTCCTCTTGGCCTTCGAAGTTCAGAGCTGGTTTTCTCTCTACAATCACATAGCTTCATTTAGCAGCTATGTAGATATAGCCGTCATTGCAGTCTTAGGATTTGTTGGATGATTTCCTTTGCTCTGTCACAGAAAGGACGCAGGAGCACAAGAAGGCGGATGCAGAGAACACACACCCGTGGTCGTTGGGGTGCTGTTGCCTGCGAGTGGGCTTGCAGGACGTGTATATTCCTGAACACAGCTCTTGGTTTCTAAGTGTGTTCGGTCCTGTTACTGCATCCTGTGGTGTGTCCAATTTTTTGGAAGCAAAACCTCTAATGCTCTCCTACCTCTGTAGCCTGCCCTTTGCTTTATAAACAGAATAAGACAAGGGGGAAGGTGTATGTTGGAGTGGAAACGTGTATATTTCCTAACATGCACATAAAGTGGTACATTTTAAAGCTGTAACTAACGATTTCACACCAATCATTTTCCGAGAAGGCCCCTCCATCTTCCCCCATGGCAAAGAAACGCAGCCAAGTTTCTCTTGTTCAGTATCTTGAAATGGGCTCAAGTTTGATCCGGTGTATGTAACTCTAATGCTTGTGGAATATTGCTTAACTTGCCAAGCAGTCAAGCATAGCGAGTTGATTGTATGGCACGGGGCAGACCTTTTTTTGGAGGCCTTATGTCGGGAGGGTGACTATTCGGAGTCTCTTCTCTGACTCCCGTTCTTTTTCTTGTAACCTCCTCTTGTACCTCAATGTCGGAATGTCCACCAAGAAATAGATTCCTTCTCTTTCCTGACCAGAAATATCATTGCACGGATTTTTTTTTTTTTCCAAATCAAGAATTTAAAACTTTTAGCAGAAGAAAAATCTCTCTGATCCCATTTTATTTGAGGCAGTTCAGTAAGAAGGAAGAGAGGCAGAGAAAAGGGGAAAGGAAACAAGGAAGAAAAGGAGGAAAGAAACTACCGTTTATTGAGCAGATTCTGTGAAAAGCACTTTCCATAAGTCATATCTTCATACTTCTAACTCCCCCATGAAGGTTCTGTCAGTTTTGTCAATGAGTAAGCGAAGCTCAGAAAAGTGAAGCGGGCTAGTCGAATAGCGAACTGGAATTCAACAGTGATTTAATTGCCCCTCACACTGTGCCACCACAGTCTCTGAGTGTTATGATCTGTTTCAAACACCGCATTTTACCAGCACAAAAATATTCAGCTGACGTACAAAATAACAAGAAAAATGATTGACGTGTTGAAGTAAGAACAGCTTGCTTGTGAACTGAGTTTTCTTTACTCCTCGACCAGTGGCTGTAGTGTTACGTACACACGTTTAAGGCCTGGTTGGACATTCCAGAGTCACCTTCCCATTGCTCACTTCTAGCCTTCCCTCCTTCATTGTCACTCCAGTGGCAGTTCCAGTGCCAAAGCCAATCAATCAAGTTTCAAAGGACTCCAGGATTTTTACATTCATTCAAACCGTCTTTCAAAGAGTGTTTATTGAGTTGTCAGGCAGAGTCCTGGCAGGAAAGAGAGCTCATCACAGATGGTACAAATGAAAAGATTTTGATGAAGGATCTACTTAATGCTCTGTGAACAGGGTTACCAGTAGAAACCTAGAGAAGATGCAGTACCCAGAGATTAGGAGAAGCTGGAAGCCATTACACCCCCACAGTAGAAGGAATGAGAAGAGGGATTGCTTTACCAGAGGATCAGAGCATTGGCAGCTCTGATCTCCTCTATCCCTACACCATCTTCACGGTGCCTCCCATTGGCTGGAAGAACCCAGAAGCCATCTAACAATGGACGCAGTCCCCAGGAGTTCACCTCCTAGGGCACAGAGCAGGGCACAGAAGGGCTGAAAATGGATCTGGGGTGAGTTGGAGATGAAGGATTACTTGTCCAAGTGCCCACCAAGTGCCTGGCTCTTGTCTGTGCACTGGGGATAGAGGAATGAACACAAAAGACACAACGTCTGCCCTCAGAGAGCTGACGTTCTAATGCAGGATAGAGACAAAATAGAAAAAATACGGATGATGGGGAGGATACAGTATGTTCCACCCTGATAGGCATTAGGAAGAAGATAGCGAAGCCAGGAAGGGGGTTTTGAAGTGTGGTGGGGGCAGGGTTTTAGGGAGAGTGGCCACAAGTGCCACCCTTCCCTGAGGAAGTTTCCCTGAAAGGCGGCATTGTTGGAAAGACCTTTAAGAGGAGGGAATGAGCCAGGCTGGGGAAGGGATATCGCAGTGGGAACAGCAGGTGCGGAGTCCCCGAGGGAGTCGGAAGCCAGGTGTGGGGAGTGTGTCTGGAGAGGAGTCCGTGAGGGGAGAGTCGTGAGAGGTGAAGTCAGAGCTTGACTCACAACTTCCTTCTCCATCTCACGGCCTCTCCTCTGTTTTGTCCGTGACCAGATGCCATAAAGAGGAGGTAAGATGCTGATAGCAGAGGAGAGGAAGCTGAAAGGTGCAATGTGACTCATGCAGCACCATCCAGTAAGGGCCGATCCCCTTGTGCTAGGCTAACTAATAGAATGCCTTCCTGTTTATAGATTGAGTTTTGTTGGGTGTGGTGTGTATTCCTGTTAAAGTCAACCTTGGCCGGCCTGTTAGGGCACGTGATAGAGCGTGGTGACCAAGGTGCGGGATACTCTTTAGAAGGGACTGCGGCGTTATTCACGGGTTCCCAGAAGAAGCCATGAAATCAGAGAGCACTTGACTTCACTTATCCTGCACCCTGGGCCTTTAGGTCTTCTTGATCTTTTAAGTAGTTTAACTGCAAATTATAAATATAAATATTAAGTATATGTATGCTTTTTTATGACTAACCACCATTCACCTCTCACTTAGTATGTATTCCATATGTTATATATGTATACACATATTTGTATGTATGTGTATATATCTATATCTATGTATAGGTATGTTTATAGAGATAGAGATAGATGTCTTTTATGTAGAGATAGATATTTCTTTATTATATATGTAAATGTCCTTCTCACCCTTCTTTCCCCTGACAGATTACTGTTCAGCTATAAACATTTCACAGCTCGGATATCCCCTCCTCTGTGAAACTTTCCCAGATTAATCCAAGAAGTCTCAACCAGACTCTTCTTCATGATCTCACAGCCCTCAGTTCAGACATATGTTAGAGAACTATTGATGCTGCCTGTGGTTTATCTTTTTACAGGTCAGTGATACCAACTAGACTGTAAGCTTCTTATGCCCAAAGATGCATTATACTCTTTTGGGTCTCTGTCTTTTTTTTTTTTTTTTTTTGCGGTACGCGGGCCTCTCCCTGTTGTGGCCTCTCCCGTTGCGGAGCACAGGCTCCGGACACGCAGGCTCAGCAGCCATGGCTCACGGGCCCAGCCGCTCTGCGGCACGTGGGATCTTCCCGGACCGGGGCACGAACCCGTGTCCCCTGCATCGGCAGGCGGACTCTCAACCACTGCACCACCAGGGAAGCCCTGGGTCTCTGTCTTGACAGAGGGTATGGGTGATTTTAGTTGCTTATAGCAGACTGTTTTTAAAAACAGACAAATAATAGATAGATAGATGGATAGATAGAATGAGCAAGCCTTATTTAGGAAATACATATACAATTACATATATATAATGTAAATATACATAGCTTACGTTAACATGAATTTGCAGGACTGGTACCCTCAACAGTTCAATAATGAGAGGATATGCCAGTTAGATCATGGGTAGTGGTGTGAAACTGGCTCTAGGTTTTAATTTAGTGAAAAATTCCAGAGAACTGACACCTTGAACATACTGTTGTTGACTATGGAAGCAGTCATGGAATACCCAGCTTCCCTCTAATCCCGTGGCTTTGCTGGACCTGTCATCTGGGAGGTCCTTGTGATTTTATCTTATCTCTATTTGAGAGTCATAAAGATGAGTAACTAAAATGTGGTTAATAAACCCCATCTGGGCATTTTCTAGGTGAATAAACACACCGGTTTTTCCACTGTTTTTTCATGTGGAAATGATGAATAGGACTCACAACTCTTGTTTTCATTATAAGTAGAAAAGTAGAAATAATATCGTTATGATACTTGAGGTTGTTATAAAGTGCTTTAGAGACACTCTGAAAGTTTCAAATAATTATAGCTCCAGTTAAATTTTTATGGCTGCCTGTGGATTTTCATGTTCAAAGAAAAAGTAAACAGAGAACACTTTTAGGCTGAAAGATATTCAGACCCTTAAGATTTTTTTTTTGTTTTTGGCCCTCCTATTCTTTCAAAGAGTGATTAATAGTTTCACAATGTAAAAGCACGCACATTTGGGATTAAGTAATTGAATGAAATTAATTCCTGAATCCAATCTTCGTGCACCCCAGGCATGCTGCATAATATATTATCTTGGTGATTAAAAATGCAATGAGCTAAATATAAGAGAAGGTCTTCAAAAACCGCTAGTTACCAACTCCATTCCAATCCGTTACATACGTTTCAACTGTATGTTTTTTCTTTTGCTAAAAAGTACATTATTAGTACAAGTAGTGACATTTGAAAAGAACTATAGATCAGATTTTACTACTGTAAATATTAACATCCTGATTTTAATACTTGTGTTATAGTAGTACAATTGAATATCCTTGGTTTTAGGAAATAAACTGAGTATATGAGTCAAGGGGCAGCATGTCCTTTCAAATGGCTAAGAAAAAAGACCGTGTATATATACAGACATACGTATGCATACATATACATGTGCATATGCTTATGATGTATGTATGTGCATGTACACATATACATGTGTTCATGATTATGTACACATCTATATACATGTATATAAAGATATATGCACACCTATATGCATGCATGCATACATGCATTGTAAAACACATAATGAATATAAACATGTGAAAATATATATTTCATGTATGTATAGATAGTACACATGCATGTACATATAAGGGCACATATGTACGCATATTTTACCCCCCCCCCTTTTTTTTTTTTTTTCAGTACGCGGGCCTCTCACCGCCGCGGCCTCTCCCGTTGCGGAGCACAGGCTCCGGGTGCGCAGGCTCAGCGGCCATGGCTCACGGGCCCAGCCGCTCCGCGGCATGTGGGATCTTCCCGGACCGGGGCACGAACCCGTGTCCCCTGCATCGGCAGGCGGACTCTCAACCACTGCGCCACCAGGGAAGCCCTTTACCCATTTGTTATCACTGAAACATGTTTTAGATTTTTTATGTTTTATAAAAAAAGTTTACATTTGGGGAATCTGAGTGAATAACGTACAAGAATTTTTTGCAGCGTTTTGAAACTTTCCGCTATGTCTATAATCACTTTGAAATTAATAAATCAAAACATTTTAAAACATCCTGAAAAGTGCCGCATTCTACCAAGTGTGCTGATATCATATGTGGAAGATTGAATCGGCATATGAAGGTTTGGCTTTGTGCTGAGGAAAATTGTGGTTTTGAGACACATAAATCTATAAACATGTATTTATTTATTCATAGAAACATATTATACACACATATATAATTCGGATCTAGAGAGGGTCCACTTCTTTTTTAACTGAGGTAAAATTCATATAACAGAATGAACCATTTTAAATTATACAGTACAGTGGTGTGTAGTGTATTCTCAATGTTATACGACAACCACACGTATCAAGTTCTAAGCGTTTTTATCACCCCTTCCGCTTCCCTAAAACAAAGTCTATTCCCATTGAACAGTCACTTTTCAGCCGCTGACCACCACCCATCTGCTCTCTATCTCTGTGTTTACCTCTTCTGGGTAGTTCATAAAACTAGCCTCATATACTCGGTGGCCTTTTGCATCTGGCTGCTTTCACTTTTTCTGAGTGAAATGTTTTTGAAGTCCATCCATGTTGTAACATGCATCAGTGCTTCATTCCTTTTTATTGTTGGATAATATTCTACTGTATGTATATACCATATTTTGTTTTTCCGTTCATCCACTGGTAGATATCTGGGTTGTTTCCACCTTTGGTTATTGTGAATTATGCTGCTATGAACATACGAGTATTTGTTTGAGAACCACTTTTTAATTCTTTGGTGTATATGCCTAGGAGTGGAATTGCCGGGTCATGTGGAAATTCTATGTTTAACTTTTTGAGGAACTGCCACATCTTTTTCCTATTTAATGTTAGGGGCAGATCACATGAACTCATACTGCAGAGATGTTCTCTGAATTTAAGCAGTTGATTTGTATGTTCAGTAATTGTTTAGGGGAACGTCTCACACAAACACCATGAGCAGGACCTGGAAAGAGTAGACGGAGTCCACTGAGACCTGTGCCAAACCCCCAATAAATTCTTATTTCAGTATCAAGAGATTTGGGAAAACATGAGAATTTACTTAAAAAGAGGTGGAGATAAGGGAACATAGAATTACATCATTGTTTTTAAAGGACACAATAGAGAAGAACAAAGAAAATGAGCGATCAGAAGTGAAGTATGAGGGTCTGTACATAATACAAACTCTCAGAGTTGCACGTGCTTGCTTTCTAAATCATTTTACGAGCCCCATAAGGAAATCAGTACATTTCCATGTTAATCGCACTTCACATGTTTCTGTGTGGGCCATTTTCTGTTGCTTTAGAGTTGGCTCCAAATGGTGTTTGGCAGCTCTCTCCACACCCACCCTCTCCCCGGCCCATCCCATCTTCCACTCCTGACCCCCAACAAAACAGAAGGTAAATGTCTCATCCCTGAGGAGATTCAGAAGTATGTCCTACCTGTTTGAGCAATGGCCTTCTCGATCTTCATTGCAGTCTGTTTTGCTGGTCACATTGCATCTCCCGAACTTCTAATCATAGGGGTGTCCAAGGATTCATCTCTGAGGCTTGCCTGTATCTACTCACAGTCTCTAGAAGTCATTAAGTTTCATGGCTTTTAGGTACATCCCATACACAGACAATGCTTAATTTTTTATATCCAACAGAATTTCTCCTCTAAACTCCAGAAATATCTGCCTACATACAAGACTCTTACTTGAGTATCCAGTTGACACCTAAAACTTAATTATGTCTAACACTGTGAACACCTGTTTTTCCTTCCCAAACCTGCTTCCACCGCTGTCTTCACCATCTCAACTGGGGACGCTTGCCTTTCAGAGTCTAGGCCAAGTATTATGTCTTCTTCTCATACGTACATTTAATCTGTTAGCAAATCCATTGGCTCTGTCTTCCAAATACATTCAGATTCTAACATTTCTCATTGTATGCACCATCCCTTCCTCTATCCAAGCCACCATCATCTCTTACCCAGAATATTTCAGTGGCCTTCTAGCAGGTCATCCTGCTTGGTTATTTTTTCAGTTTTCTGATCACATATAATCTTATCAGTGAGGTCTTCCCAAACGACCTGTGTTGCCTGATTGACTGTTTGAGATTTCTCACTTCTTTATTATTTTATTGAAGTATAGTTGATGTACACTATTATATAAGTTACAAGTGTACAACATAACACAATTTTAGAGGTTATACTCCATTTATAGTTATCATAAAATATTGTCTATATTCCCTGTGTTGTACAATATATCCGTGTAGCTCATTTTATACATAATAGTTTGTATCATGTGATCCCCTACCCCTACCTTGCCCCTGCCCCGTTCCCTCTCACCACTGGTAACTACTGATTTGTTCTCTATATCTATGAATCTGTTTATTTTTCGTTATATTCACTAGTTTGTTGTATTTTTCAGATTCCATAAGTGAGTGATACGATACAGTATTTGTCTTTCTCTGACTTACTTTACTTAGCAAAATACCTTCCAAGTCCATCCATGTTGTTGCAGATAGCAAAATTCCATTCATTTTTATGGTGGGGTAGTATTCCTTTATCTTTATTCATCTTATTGATGGACACTTAGGTTGCTTCCAAATCTTGGCAATCTTAAATAATGCTTTGTTGAACATTGCGGTGCATGTATCCTTTCAAATTAGTGCTCTTGTTTTATTTTATTTTTTTTGGATATATACCCAGAAGTGGAATTGTTGGGTCATATGGTAGCTCTATTTTCAGTTTTCTGAGAAATCTCCATATATCCAAACAACCCTATTTAAAATAGCATCTCAGCAATCCCTAATACCATTCCCCCTTTGTTTTCTTCTATATACTTTACATCATTAGACAAATACTATAGTGTACTTTTTGGATATTTCATCTCTCCTACTTAGAATGTAAGCTTCAAAAGGTCAGAGATTATTGTCTGTTTTTCACTGTTGTATCTACAGAGCCCAGAATACTGCCCAGTACAGAATAGAGGCTTATTTAAAATATTTTTGTATGTATGAATGAATGGCAGTATGTCTGGAATACTTGCAGAGTCTTCTTTGTAATGAATAATACTCACCTAAAGTTAAATTAGCATGATTACTAAAAAAAATACACATTTTGTGTATTTAAAAATATTTTAGAGCTGGAAGATTCTCAAAAACCCAGAGACTTTTATATAGGAAACATTTTCAGAGTCAAAAGGTACCTCCCAAAGAGGTTTGGATTACAGGATGCCTGCTCAAGATGATCTGTGGCCTTCAGCAGTGTGATTATAAACCCACCTCTAATCCTCTGGTGAAATATCCCTGACTTGGTATCTGTAGTTCTGGGTTGTAATTGAGTTTTTGCAACACACCAGTGATGAGATAACTGGGCAGGTTGCTTCATCCATGTTGAGCTTAACCTGTAAATTGGTGATAATAATAATGAAGAGGACTCACAAGACTGTGGTGAGAGGACCAGCTGACATCTTGGACATGTTTTATAAAATCCCAAACATGCCATAAATATAAGAAATCTAAAAACAAAACGCTACAAATATAAGGATAAGGACTGTGTTTTCAGGCTGTGAGAAAACATAAAAGTTAACAACTTCTATTCTATGATTCTCTTACCACCATATTTTTCTTTACTATCAGAGTCATTCAAAATCTGATTAAGGGAATTGTTCGAATCTGTTTGAGAGAATCCTTTAGGCAGCCTGACAATATTTCAATAATAATCGGGTTCCAAACATTATTCCCAAATTCTCTAAGCTGCACTGGCTTTTCAGCTACGAGTCACATCAAGGCTCCTCTCTTCCTCCTCTGGCCAGGCTTATTCTGCCATTACCTTTAAAAATTAGTCTGGCAAATGCCCAGCAGGTGACTAAAGCAAAACACATATGGGATCGAATGAAAGTTGGGGGATATCTAGGCCTCAAATCTGCTTTGGGACTTTAGTTATAACTAAAATGACTATGCAGGCTGATGAAGGGGGCTTTATTTCCTTCTTTATTATCGTAGTCAGCATCACTTACCCATTACTGATTATCACCTTAGTGCTAAGAATTCTACTTGGCCATTTATGTATGCTATTCCCTTTATACTTTATCTTGCCTCTATGAGGTAGGTATTATTATCTTTATTTTACAAAGGGGGACATTGGAACTCAAGGGGGAGTAAAATTATTTTCCAATAAGGAGGTACAGAATCAGCCTTTAGATTCAAATCTGACTTCAAAACTTTGGTGATCATGCAATTCTTTTTTGTAATAGTCAGTCTTCTCCTCCATTTTGATATGGATTTCCCCTAAAAGCGGGGGAGCCTCAAAAAAAGTGGAGGAGGAAAGAAATGGACAAAACAATAGAACTGAACACAGCAGAAAGATTAAGGCTTGGAGGAAGTGGTCTTACATTCTTATCACAGAATTTTCTTTGGGCTCAGGCGTACTCTTCCCCGGTCTTGACCTAATTTTATTAAGACTTTGGCAGGTGAGTGTGATCGTTTCCCTGGCCTCCTGTGAGTTTACAGTTCGGTTGGGGTATGACTTAAAGTCCCTGTTACTGTTGACTCTAAAGTGGCTACCAAATATATAATCTGAAAATAAACAGGATTCTCACATCCAAACATTCAGTACAAAGGTTTGATGGGTATACCCTTCTTTGTGTTTCTTTCAGACTCTTGGTAAAATCCTACTGGGTGATTTGTTCCTTTTGCACATATAATTCAGCACAGGATTCTCACATCCAAACATTCAGTACAAAGGTTTGATGGGTATACCCTTCTTTGTGTTTCTTTCAGACTCTTGGTAAAATCCTACTGGGTGATTTGTTCCTTTTGCACATATAATTCAGCACAGGATTCTCACATCCAAACATTCAGTACAAAGGTTTGATGGGTATACCCTTCTTTGTGTTTCTTTCAGACTCTTGGTAAAATCCTACTGGGTGATTTGTTCCTTTTGCACATATAATTCAGCACCGAATTAAAAGAATGTGAACCCCTTATACACCATGGCCCAGCTTCTAGCTCACCTCTGGCCTTGCTGGTTCTTATTAATGATTCACTTCTTTTGACAGGAGCGGCCACACTTCAGGACTTCTTGGGGGGAAGAAAGTTGGCAGAGAGAAGGTCCACAGTGAGTAGTTAAACATTATATGAACTAATACCCCCGATCAATAGCTTAATGGATGAAATGCATTGATTGCTTTGAGAATTATGCTGAGGTCTACAGTAATAAGCAGAAATGTCTGATTTGACATCTTTTTTTTTTTTTTAATATGTCTGCAACGTAATCTACTACCAATTACACAACAGCCCCACCAAAGGAGTGCTGAGTGGTCCCACTACAGTAGTAACATGTTAGAAAAGCTCAAGTTTCAGGACAATTAGCTTCTGGCTTCAGTTTATTACCCCATTTGAGATTTAAAAGATTTTTTTCCATTGCATTCCAACAATGCTTATGTGTCTGGGGCTAACACTTTAAAACAATAATGGAATGGCAAATATCTGTCTGGTTGGAGTTTGCCCAAGGAGAAGTGTGTATTAGAGATAAAAAAAAAAAAATCAAGCAAGGCAGAGTGGACCAAAAAAACCAAATAACAAAAAATTCCAACTTCTTTAATTTCTCAAACTGCCCAGAGTTATAATGTTTTATGAAGAAAAAAATGCCTTTCATTGCTATTTTGTAGAAAATCCAAGAAGTGCTTTGGAGAATATAAATATCCCTGTTTATTTATACCAATTTCCAAATTGTGAAAAAGCAGTCCAATCGATAATTCATATCCATGTATCTCTTGGGTGAACATCACAAGATGTCTGGTCTGAGATATATGACTCTCTCCTTGAATTGCCTAGTACTACACAAAACTGGCAATCAGGGATTTTTTTTAATGGTGGTGATGACAATGGAATTTATTGAGTCTATTCTGTGGCCAGGTACTGTGCTGAAACTTGATGTGAATGATCTTATTTAATTCTCCGAAATAGCTCTTGAGTTAGCTCTTGAAAATAATAATGCTATTATTTTCGCCATTTTATAGATGAGAAAATTGAGGCTTGGAGGGTCTAATAATTAGAGGGTTTCAAGGCTAACAGTAGTAAGTGCTTTGGAAAACTACTCTTGAGGCTTTAACCACTAGGCAGTACTACCTGATGATGGTGATGATGGTGCCGGTAGTGGTGGTGATAAAGATGACAAAGGCAGTAATAGACCTGGGCAAACTTCTTGTTAATCTCCTGTATGGTTTGTTTTGTAACTTTCTTTCCTCTAGCTCTCTGGGTCATTTTCTTGGCTGTCTCAGATATCTACTTCCTTTATCCCAATGTCCATTTTGAAATGTTTTTATCCTAATCTACTGTTTTCTCCTGCCTCTCACACGCCGTGATCTCATACTTCCTGTGGTTATTCGGGAACTGAGTTGGCTGAGGTGATTGACTACAGGCCCCCACTTCCAGTGAAGGGATGAGTGCATCGCTGAGACGACTTACCTGTAGTCAGTGTACAGTAGCGGTTCTCTGCAGCCTCTCTCAACTCAGGGTTCCTAAACATCTAATGGTGGATATGATCAAGTTTAGAGAGCAACCCACATCAATATAATGTTTTTCTATCTAAGGCTGTGGTGAAACACGAATTTTGATATCCAGCATGTACTGATATCATTAAAATCCCAGCATTTTTTTACGCCTTGGAATAAAGAATGCTTTCTGTGAATTAAAATATTAATGTCCAAAAAATTACAAGAAGAACCTATGCAAAAATGAATCAAGCAAAATAAATAAAATAAGTGAATTAGCAAGGAAGCAATAATATGGCGTCGACCTAGAGTTTATAGTGCATTACTGGCTGTCTCCTGTTCTCAGCTCAGGTGAGGTATTTCCAACCTAGGTGCGTTGACATGTTAGCCACAGGGAAGGGCCCATCCCCTTCACACAGATGGCTTTCTTTTGTTTGTACTCTCCTGAGATTCTTCAGAGCTCCTGGCCCGTTGCCTTTCCACTCTGGAGCGGCTAGAGAGGGAAACAGTGCTTCCCTCCACTGTGCGGTAGGTGCCCTGGCCAAGGTCAGCTTTGGTTCTGTTCTTGCAGCACTTCGTTGTGTGGCTCCATTATCTCAATGGCATCAGAAGAGCTAGCATTTGTGTCTTCTGCCTGGAATGCGGTTACCCATCCCGTCTACTTGGAGAATACCTACTCACCCTTCAAGAAGCAGCTCCATTGTCTTCTATTCCCTTAGCGTTCCCTTCATCCTTCTCTTACCCGCAGGTGGAATTGCTTGCTCCTTCATGTTTTGCTAACACTTTATGTATCGTACTGCACTATAAATATGTTTGGTATTTATCCTCCGTGAGACTGCATTCATGAGAGACTCTGGCTTATTCATTCCTTCTTTGTATCTGCAGCACAAAGCAAAATGCCAGGTCCATATTAAGTTTATGGTAAATGTTTCTTGTCCTGCACCGAGGTTCTATGTCCCTGACTCTGTGCTTCATCTCCCCAAAATCATTATAGTATTTATAGTATACATACCACACAGTAGATACTGACCCAAGAGCCATGATGTTAGATTATTTGTCATTGTTCTGCAACAACTTGGATATCGATTTTATTATCTGTAAATTCAGAGGAATAGTTTAGACTTATTTGCTTTCATTCATTCATCAGCTCATGTATTAATTCATTCAAGATATATCTATCAAGTACTTTCCTTGCCCCAGACACTGGACTTTTTAAGTATAAAATCCCATATTTTTTAGTTAAAGCACTAAATACTTTAATTTAAAAAAACAATAAAGTTTGTATAGCCAGTAGAGTTAATTTCACAATGCTGCTTTATTTTTCTTAATTAGTTATCCATTTTATACATATTAGGGTATATATGTCAATCCCAATCTCCCAATTCATCACACCACCACCACCCCCCCCTGCCACTTTCCCCGCTTGGTGTCCATATGTTTGTTCTCTACATCTGTGTCTCTTTTTCTGCCCTGTCTCTAATTTCATTCTTTTACATGTAGCTGTCCAGTTTTCCCAGCACCACTTATTGAAGAGACTGTCTTTTCTCCACTGTATATCCTTGCCTCCTTTGTCATAGATTAGTTGACCATAAGTGTGTAGATTTATCTCTGGGCAGTCTATCCTGTTCCATTGATCTATATTTCTGTTTTTGTGCCCGTACCATATTGTCTTGATTACTGTAGCTTTGTAGTATAGTCTGAAGTCAGGGAGACTGATTCCTCCAGCTCCATTTTTTTCCCCTCAAGATTGCTTTGGGTATTTGGGGTCTTTTGTGTCTCCATACATAATTTTTTGTTCTAGTTCTGTAAAAAATGCCACTGGTAATTTGATAGGGATTGCACTGAATCTATAGATTGCTTTGGGTAGTGTGGTCATTTTCACAATATTGATTTTTCCAGTCGAAGAACCTGGTGTATCTCTCCGTCTGTTTGCATCATCTTTGATTTCTTTCATCAGTGTCATAGTTTTCTGAGTACAGCTCTTTTACCTCCTTACGTAGGTTTATTCCTAGGTATTTTATTCTTTTCATTGCAATGGTGAATGGGGTTGTTTCCTTAATTTCTCTTTCTGATCTTTCGTTGTTAGTGTATAGGAATGCAAGAGATTTCTGTGCATTAATTTTGTATCCTGCAACATTACCAGATTCACTGATTAGCTCTAGTAGTTTTCTGGTGGCATCTTTAGGATTCTCAATGTATACTACCATGTCATCTGCAAGCAGTGACAGTTTTACTTCTTTTCCAATTTGTATTCCTTTTCTTTCTTTTTCTTCTCTGATTGCCGTGGCTAAGACTTCCAAAACTACGTTGAATGATAGTGGCAAGATGGACATCCTTGTCTTGTTCCTGATCTTAGAGGAAGTGCTTTGTTTTTTACCATTGAGACTGATCTTTGCTGTGGGTTTGTCGTATATGGCCTTTATTATGTTGAGGTAGATCTGTGCCCACTTTCTGGAGAGTTTTTATCATAAATGGGTGTTGAATTTTGTCAAAAGCTTTTTCTGCATCTATTGAGATGATCATATGTTTTTTATTCTTCAGTTTGTTAATATGGTGTATCACATTGATTGATTTGTGCATATTGAAGAATCCTTGCAACCCTATGATAAATCCCACTTGATCATGGTGTATGATCCTCTTAATGTGTTGTTGGATTCTGTTTGCTAGTATTTTGTTGAGGATTTTTGCATCTATATTCATCAGTGACATTGGTCTGTAATCTTCTTTTTATGTAGTATCTTTGTCTGGTTTTGGAATCAGGGTGATGGTGGCCTTGTGGAATGAGTCGGGGAGTGTTCCTTCCTCTGCAATTTTTCGGAATAGTTTGAGAAGGATGGGTGTTAGCTTTTCTCTAAGTGTTTGATAGAATTCACCTGTGAAGCCATCTGGTCCTGGACTTTTGTTTGTTAGAAGATTTTTTTTTTTTTTTTTTTGTGGTATGTGGGCCTCTCACTGTCATGGCCTCTCGTGTGGCAGAGCACAGGCTCCGGACGCGCAGGCTCAGCGGCCATGGATCATGGACCTAGCTGCTCCGTGGCACGTGGGATCTTCCCAGACCGGGGCACAAACCCGTCTCCCCTGCATCGGCAGGTGGACTCTCAAGCTTTGCACCACCAGGGAAGCCCCTGTTGGAAGATTTTTAATCACAGTTTCAATTTCACTCCTTGTGATTGGTCTGTTCATATTTTCTGTTTCTTTCTGATTCAGTCTTGGAAGGTTATACCTTTCTAAGAATTTGTCCATTTCTTCCAGGTTGTCCATTTTATTGGCATAGAGGTGCTTGTAGTAGTCTCTTATAATGCTTTGTATTTCTGTGGTGTCCGTTGTAACTTCTCCTTTTTCATTTCTAATTTTATTGATTTGAATCCTCTCCCTCTTTTTCTTGATGAGTCTGGCTAAAGGTTTATCAATTTTGTTTATTGTCTCAAAGAACCAGCTTTTAGTGTTACTGATCTCTGCTATTGTTTTCTTAGTTTCTATTTCATTTATTTCTGCTCTGATCTTTATGATTTCTTTCCTTCTACTTACTTTGGGTTTTGTTTTGTTCTTCTTTCTCTACTTCCTTTAGGTGTAAGGTTAGATTGTTTATTTGAGATTTTTCTTGTTTCTTCAGGTAGGTTTGTATTGCTATAAACTTCCCTCTTAGAACTGCTTTTGCTGCATCCCATAGGTTTTGGATTGTCGTGTTTTCATTGTCATTTGTCTCTAGGTATTTTTTGATTTCCTCTTTGCTTTCTTTAGTGCTGTCTTGGTTATTAGTAACGTATTGTTTAGCCTCCGTGTGTTGGCATATTTTACGTTTTTTTCCCTGTAATTGATTTCTAATCTCATAGCATTGTGGTCGGAAAAGATGCTTGATATGATTTCAATTTCCTTAAATTTACCAAGGCTTGATTGTGACCCAAGATGTGATCTAGCCTGGAGAATGTTCCGTGTGCACTTGAGAAGTGTAATCTGCTATTTCTGGATGGAATGTCCTATAAATATCAGTTAAATCTGTTTGGTCTGTTGTGTCCTTTAAAGCTTGTCTTTCCTCACTAATTTTCTGTCTGGATGATCTGTCCATTCGTGTAAGTGAGGTGTTAAAGTCCCCCACTATTATTTTGTTACTGTCAATTTCCTCTTTTAGAGCTGTTAGCAGTTGCCTTATGTATTGAGGTGCTCCTATGTTGGGTGCATATATATTTATAATTGTTATATTTTCTTCTTGGATTGATCCCTTGATCATTATGTAGTGTCCTTCCTTGTCTCTTGTTACATTCTTTATTTTAAAGTCTATTTTATCTGATATGAGTATTGCTACTCCAGCTTTCTTTTGATTTCCATTTGCATGGAATATCTTTTTCTATCCTCTCACTTTCAGTCTGTATGTGTCCCTAGGTCTGAAGTGGGTCTCTTGAAGACAGAATACATATGGGTCTTGTTTTTGTATCCATTCAGCAAGCCTGTGTCTTTTGGTTGGAGCGTTTAATCCATTCACATTTAAGGTAATTACTGATATGTATGTTCCTCTTACCATTTTCTTAATTGCTATGGGTTTGTTTTTGTAGGTCCTTTGCTTCTCTTGTGTTTCCCACTTAGAGAAGTTCCTTTAGCATTTGTTGTAGACCTGGTTTGGTGGTGTGAATTCTCTTAGGTTTTGCTTGTCTGTAAAGCTTTTGATTTCTCCGTCAAATATGAATGAGATCCTTGCCGGGTGCAGTAATCTTGGTTGTAGGTTCTTCCCTTTCATCACTTTAAATACATCATGCCACTCCCTTCTGGCTCGTAGAGTTTCTTCTGAGAAATCAGCTGTTAACCTTACGGCAGTTCCCTTGTATGTTGTCATTTTTCCCTTGTTGCTTTCAATAATTTTTCTTTGTCTCTAATTTTTGTCAATTTGATTACTATGTGTCTCGGCGTGTTTCTCCTTGGGTTTCTCCTGCCTGGGACTCTCTGTGCTTCCTGGACTTAGGTGGCTATTTCCTTTCTCATGTTAGGGAAGTTTTCGACTATAATCTCTTCAGATATTTTCCTGGGTCCTTCCTTTCTCTCTCTCTTCTCCTTCTGGGACCCCTATAATGCGAATATTGTTGTGTTTAATGTTGTACCAGAGGTCTCTTAGGCTGTCTTCATTTCCTTTCATTCTTTTTTCTGTATGCTGTTCTGTGTCAGTGAAGTCCACCATTCTGTCTTCCAGGTCACTTACCCGTTCTCCCGCCTCAGGTATTCTGCTATTGATTCCTTCTAGTGTGTTTTTCATTTCAGTTATTGTATTGTTCATCTCTATTTGTTTGTTCTTTAATTCTTCTAGGTTTTTGTTCTTTAATTCTTCTAGGTCTTTGTTAAACATTTCTTACATCTTCTGGATCTTTGCCTCCATTCTTTTTCTGAGGTCCTGGATTATCTTCACTCTCATTCTTCTGAATTCTTTTTCTGGAAGCTTGCCTATCTCCACTTCATTTAGTTGTTTTCTGGGATTTTATCTTGTTCCTTCATCTGGTACAAAGTCCTCTGCCTTTTCATTTTGTCTGTCTTTCTGTGAATGTGCTTTTTCTTCCACAGGCTGCAGAACTGGAGTTCTTCTTGCTTCTGCTGTCTGCCCTCTCAACTCAGTTTTGAATATAATTCAAACTAAAATAACAACAGTTAGCTTCTGAATCAAATTTATTCCTCAAATTGTACTATGTTTATCAACTAATTAAAAAAAATCAGTTCCCCCAGTGATCACAGATCAGAATTTCTGGGTTCCATCTCAGTGTTTGTTTTACCTTTTTAAATCAGTCAGAATACTGATGAATGTGTATTACATAAATTTAAGCAAATGGGGAAAGTTTTTGGACTGAAAGAAATCTCTGCGTTTGTTCAACAGATATTTACTGAATCCCTAATATGTGCCTACTCCTGTCACATATACGCAGGATAAGAAGATCAACAAAATAGGTCTCTGCCTTTGAGAGGTTGATAGATTTATGGGGAGAAACATGGATGTAAACTTGTCAGTGTTAGAAGAAGGGCTCTGATGGAGTATTCAGGTACATTTACAGCCAACAGGAAGAAATGTGCTCGGGTGTGGCTGAGGGCAGGATGGAGATAGGAGGCTTGTCAGAAAAAGATTTCTTAGACTCTCCTGGCTTCTAGGCTTGGTGCTTCATGTCAGCAGACGGCGCATGAGGTGAATCTCAGGAAATTTGTGTGTTCTTGCAGTCAGACAAAACTGGGGAGAGACAGAACTTTCCAAAAAAGAGAAGCAGGGTTAGCATGAGCAGATAAATGTGAAATAATACATCATATTTAGGCAACTAGAAATACACCAGTATGGTGAGAGAGAAAGGGACAAGCTGGGTTTCAAGGAGACCTGAGGCCGTGGAGTCAGCATGGGCAGCAGCATGTCACCTCTTGGCTAAGATGCAAGAATAGCAACTTTATCCTGAACCTGGAGGGAAATCCAGGAAGGTCTTATATCATAGAGCAACTTGATCATTTTTCAAAAGCTGCTAGACACTTAAATGTGATTTAAAATATTTACTACATTTTAAAATCCAAATTTGGCAACTCAGAAACATTTGGGGTCTCTTCTATAAGCATTTTTGCTAAATTATTATTTTTTTCAGCAAATGGGAATTTAATACTTAAATGAGATCACACTTTAAACATGAAAAAGGGAATGGGATCTTTCATTCTATCGACATCTCCTTTCCATACTTGAGATTAGACCTATACTAAATTACTAAATTCTACTTTTTACCCCTAGAGAGATAGTGATTCAGTATTCCAGATGTCCTGTTAATGGAGTACAAAACAAAGGCTTGGCTTTTGCTCCTCAGACTTCAGTTTATGAATCTGAGGAAGAAGAAAACAAAAACATACAGATTGAGATTTTTAGTCAGGAAGGTATAGGTTGATTGTTATATTAGTGTCGAGTGAAAATACATTGATCGTTGACTTTTTTAAAATGCAAAAACCACAGCACCTGATCTAGCATAAATTGTTTATATTTTTCCTAGCAATTGTTCAAGGGTTATTTACAAATCAATAATAAATGGGAAACACCAAACTTGAGAGTCCTTCTGCACTAATACTGCCATCTCTGTTGACCAAATGTTGAGAGATTGTATCAGGAAAATACATGAAAACTTTCTGAATCTTTCTTCAAGAGAAAAAAGAAAAACAGTAATAGAATTCATCATAATGCCTTTCATTGGGACAATGTTGTGTCTTCCTAACTGGTTTGCTACTTTAAATCTTTTCCTATTCTACGGTATCCACACTGTGTTTCCTACAGATCTTACCAATTTGAAGGCACACAAACCTTTTTTAATCTTGGCTCTGCAGGTTTCTTGCTCTGTGGCTCTGCTCTGCTATCTGTAGGACTGAAATAACAATGCCCATTTCAGAAGAATGAGAGGTGCTGAAAGGATTAAATGGAAACTTAGATGTAGGGTCTTGTGCTTAGTAGGTCTCCAATACCTATTTATTAAGTTTAACAATGGCACACTTCAGTGAATGTAGTGAATGTTTAACTTTTCAACTAAGCTTATTATTTATGGTTCTGAGCTAATTGCACAAAATAAGATTGATCCAGGCATGAAAACAATTTCATTTCTAATAGCTGGATTGTAAAAATCCTCAGCTTGTTGGATGTGGAACACTATGAATAGAAATATTTTCAGGACGTCCTGAAGCTCTAAGCCTTAATATTAACACATGTGTACTTGTGGAAAATTCAACTGCTTCCAAAAAGGAGAGCCAGAGCTCTTCAGAAGTAGAAGAAAGCACTTCAAACAAGTGATGCCCTCAGTAGCTGTCAAGGCAAACTGGCTTTGTTTTGGATGGATTGTGGGGAATATCCCCTGCCTTTTACAAAACAATATGTAATTGTCATTAAGAAGCCAAATGGGAAAAGAAAAGGGGATTATGTACCCTTGGGAACTGGAGAAATTAGTACAAATAAGATATTGAAAGCTGATTACCAGTAATTATAATGGTTCACTGCTAGATCCAACCTGATTCGGTAATGAACCTGGTGAACCTTGAGCTAGTGCAAAGACTGAGTACTTGGACATCCATCCTCCAGTATGTCTTTGAATTCCCAGTGTCTTCTAAGGTCTCTGTTAGTATTACCAACAGAGAGAAGTAGAAACCATTCGCTTTAAAGTAGTGTTTCTCAAACTTCTTGGTCCTGGGACCCCTTTATACTCTTAAAAACCTTTGAGACCAAAGAGCTTTTTGTTTGTTTGGGCAATATCAGTTAATATTCATCGTGTTAGAAATTAAAAGAGAATTTTTATAAATATTTGTTAATGTATTTACAATAGCAATAATAAATATTTGTATGCCAGGCTATGTAACATTTTTTTTTTTTTTTTGCGGTACACGGGCCTCTCACTGTCGTGGCCTCCCCCGTTGCGGAGCACAGTCTCCGGACGCACAGGCTCAGCGGCCATGGCTCACGGGCCTAGCTGCTCCGCGGCATGTGGGATCTTCCCAGACCGGGGCACGAACCCGTGTACCCTGCATCGGCAGGCAGACTCTCAACCGCTGCACCACCAGGGAAGCCCTGTAACATATTTTTAATGAAAAATGACTATATTTTCCTCCCCAAATAAGAAGATGGTATTGTTTTACATGTTTGGAAATCTCTTTGATGTCTGGCTTAAAAGAAGACAGCTGAATTCTCACATCTGCTTCTGCAATCATTCTGTTTCTACATTTTCTTTTGGTTGAATTATAGGAAGAAAATCTGGCCATATAAAGATGGTATCTAGAAAGGGAGGAATAATTTAATAGCCTTGTCAGATAATCATGGGTATTTCTTCTTTGATACTATATGCCAAGACTCTAGAAGAGGTAGTGTCTTAAAATTTGATTGCAACATAGAGTGTGAAATAGTATGAATAAACTTTTTGTACAGTGTTCTATAAGAAAATCATTGAATGGACCTTCTAGCCCTGCAGGATTTTCTAACATTGTAGATTGGTCATAAGGAGAATATTGGTTCACCAAGTTATGTGGATCCTCTAAACAATGACATGACATATTTCATTAGATTAAATAATCACATCTGTTACTGTTATCTCTGATCACATCAAAAGAGTATTGAAATATTGGGAAACTGACATGCTCATGATGATGGCAATAAGTATTTCAAAATTCTGCTTCTTGTTTGAGAGCTTTTACATTTTATCATTGACAACAAATACTACCTTTTGTTTTTCTTGAAGTGACAGGTTCACTTCATTTATTTATATTTTTGATTTTAAGAACAATGGTAAGAACTCTACACGCTTAATAATTGGTTTTTAAGTATACAATACAGTATTGTTATATAGAGATACAATGTTGTACAGCAAATCTGTAGAAGTTATTCGTCTCATTTAACTGAAATTTGATCAGCAACCCCATATTTTCACCTCTTCCTAGCCCCTGGCAACCAGCATTCTATTCTTTGCTTTTATGATTTTGACTGTATTTAGAACGTGGAATGATGCAGTATTTCTCCTTCTGTGACTGGTTTATTTCACTTAGCATAATGTCCCTAAGATTTATCCATATTGCAGGATTTCTTTTTTTTTAAGCTGAATAATATTCTGTTGTTTGTATATACCACATTTTCTTTATCCTGTCATGCATCAATGGACAATTAGGTTGTTACCACATCTTGGCTATTGTGAATGGCACTGCAGTGCACATGGGATTGCTAATATCTCTTTGAGATCCCGATTTCAATTATTTTGGATAAAGACCCAGAAGTAGGACTGCTGGGTCATATGGTTGTTCTATTTTTAATTTTTTGAGAAACCACCATCCTATTTTCCCTTGTGGCTGCACCATTTTGTATCCTCAACAAGAGTGTATAAGGGTTCCAGTGTCTCCACATCCTTGCCAACACTTGTTGTCTTGTGTTTGTTTGTTTGTTTTGCTGTTGTTGTGGTGGTTTGATAATAGCCATTGTACAGACTTGGGATAAAATTAGACCCTTCTCTTACACCATAACACAAAAATCGACTCAAAATGGAGTAAAGTGTCAAACAAAAGACCTCAAACTTTAAAACTCCTAGCTGAAAACATAACAGAAAATCTTCATAACACTGGTCTTGACAATGATTTCATGGATATGACACCAAAAGCAGAGAGAGCAAAAGCAAAATAGATGTGGGACTACATCAAACTGCAAAGTTTCTACACAACAAAGGAAACAAAGGCAACCTTCCGAATGAGGTAAAATATCTGATAAGGGATTAGTTTCCAAAATATATAAGGAACTCCTGCAACTCAGTAGCAAAGCAAACAAACAGACCAACAAAAACAAACTGAAAACTTGAGTTAACAGTGGGCTAAAGGCTTGAATAGACACCTCTCCAAAGAAGACATACAAATAGCCAATGGGCACATAAAAAGATGCCCAATTCACTAGTCATTAGGGAAATGCAAATCAAAATCATGAGATATTGCTTCATTCATTTTTGACAAATTGTCTGCCAAATACTCAAGTCCGAATAGTCATATTTTTAAGCCTTTTTTCAAGTAAACATGGTGTTTATAAAACATAGTGACTAGTTCGGCTCATAACTCGGAGAATCATACAAGGGTATTTCCTTTCCTCTGTAGACAGAAGGCTTTATGCCTACCTCCTATTTCGTCATACACATTATTAAAAAGACATGTTTGCAAAATTCTAGATTTAATAAAATTAATATTTTTTATTGCTTCATGAAGGATTTCTTAAATGATCCTGGCCTTTTCTCTTTCCTTTTTTATTATGAACCCATGGCAGGGCAAAATATGATAAGTGTGGTTTGAGGCCACTGTCTGGACAGTTAACATTTAGGTGCCAGCACTGCTTCTACACTATCAAAACAAATGGCAACACAGGGGGGAAAGGCCAGTCATGTCTTTACGTTATCATACAAAATACTTTTGCTTTCTCAGACAACTCCGAATGGTCTCAGGGCCCCCTAGGACACTGGACACCCTAATTTAAGAACTGCTGTTTTAATTTTCAAAGCCATTTCACAAAACTGTATTATTCCTTCTTTATGTCTGGTCATTTTATAGATGAGGACGGAGTACTGGCAGAGTTAAGGGGTATTTTAGCACTTAGTATATATTAGGAGCTTAAGAATCTTTGTGATAAGAGTGAATAAACTAGGCATACTTAAAAGACAGGTCTCCTGACTTCTGGCTCTGTGTTCCTTCGACTGAAGATTTAACTTCTTTTGGATTTGGGGGGATACAAGGAATAGGAGACACCTAACTGAAGTTAGGAGTGAAGCAGGAATACCTAAATCTCTAACCCTCACACTGTACCACACTCTGGATCAGCTTGTGTGGTAGTAGTTACCTTGACTTGTTACATGCAGAACTTCCCGGGGTGATTTCAGTTCAGTTGGCTTCAATCTAAGTAGACCATGCTCTGTGATACCAGTTTCTTTGTTCCCAGCTGGCCTCCCACTAATCTCCTGTGAAAACACAGGCACCTCTCCTGAGAAAGGAGCTCTTAGAACTTGAAGTATAACTCCTTAAAGAAAGCAGGGGGCAGGGATGAGACAGCAGGCCAGGGGGCAGATTCAAGTCAAATTGGCTTAGGACAAATACTCTTAAGTATCACAGAGGTGCTTTCCCTATTCGCAGGAGGTACTGTCCACATGAAGACGAAGCGATGCTTGCCAACGGTTGTCCCCAGAGGGAAGCCAGAGGACTACAAAATAAATTATCCTCCACTGCTAGTTCAGCCAAATCAGAACTGTAGAAAATCCAAACTGTGGTAGGGTGAATTAGCATATACTTGTTCTGTGAACACATGGAAAACTTCAGTTTCCAGGGAGGTGCTTTTGGCACCTTAAGTGAAAGCCAAATTAACTCAGGGAAAAGCTGATAGTGACTAACAGTTCCTACAAAAGACTACTTTTAGAAGCAAACCTGGTGAAATCATAATGGTCAGTCAAGAGAAGGACTGCCCCAATGACCTAATTACCACTCGGTGGGAAAACTGAAGCCAGCCCTGGAAAATTGCATCAATATTATGTCCTTTAATGGGCACCATTTTTAAAAATACCCATGGCTATCCTAAAAATTTTCCCTTTCTTCATGAGTAACCACATACTGAGAGCCAGTTTCATTTCCAAAAAACCCAAAAATAATAGTGAAGTTCTTCAAATTTCATGACAGTCCCCCCAAAAGCTCTAGTCTTGAAATGTTAATTAGGTGATTAATTAAATGAGCAATCATGCTCCTCCTTCTGATACATCTCATGGACCCAGATGTCTGTGAACTTCTCATGAGTTAATTTAATGCCAAGTAAGTGAGTCCCTCCATATTTTAAGGTCAGAGCTTTCTTAGAGATGCATTTTTATATACTGCTACATCTAAATACTCTAGTAATTGCCTCTGCTCTTGACAGATGCCTTTAAATTTCTTTTCTTAGCTGCAAAAAAAAAAAAAAATGCTACTTAAATAGAGTGAGAGGTCACCAAATGGACTTGCCTCGATTTTAGTGTGCATTTGTGGTCATAGTTCCAGAACCTCATAGGGAAATTCATCTAATTAAAGGAGATGTAAATCTGGAAAACACATGGACTGGCAATGAGAACTAATTAATCCATTTATTCATTCAATCAACGGTTCTGTAGTAAGCGTGTACTACATCGTCCTTATTGAGAGGATACATCATGAACAAAACCAGAGATGACCTCAGCTATTCAAGAGTTTAGGATCTAGAATCATTCTGTAAATGCTTTTGCTAATTTGATTTGACTAATTCAGTATATTCCAGGCATAAGTTACTTGGCTGAAAAATAAAGAGAACAGGGCAAATGTTTTAAGTGAGTTTTAATTACAAGAATAATAGCCTAAACCCAATCATTTAACCAAAGCCAAAGTCGCTGGATATGAAATGTTGTTGGGAAGTAAATTATTCAACTTAAGTTTCTACTTTGATTCTTCAGACAGTTTGCTTAGCTTTTCTTCGTCTTCTGCCCGAAGCCCCTCCCCAAGGTACAGCTTCCATCAAGACCTAAGCAGTTATTCACAGTGAGAAAGCACACTGTTTCAGCCTCCCTCTCTCTCATGGCTGATTAGAACAATTGGAACTTCTCAGACATCCTTACACTCCCTTCCAGCTGCTTGTTGTAAACGGGATCCTACAGCTGTTCACAGGGGCTTCCCCTTTCAATTCTGCACCATCATTCTGATACATTTCTTTTTCACTGACTATCTTACTCTCTCCCACAAGCCCCAGAATCCCTTTTGTTCGAAGATACGCTTGTCTGGGCATAAAGGCGATGTGCATGATTTCAGAGCATATAGTTTGAAGTATAAAGATTCTTTCCGAGTTTTTATCACAAAGTCCTTATTGTTGTGGCCTGTTTTCACAAGCCAAGATGGCCTTCTAATTCCTCAGCTATCTGCCTGCAGTTGCAACAAACTTTGCTATTGGCTTTTCTGAATTGTAGAGGCCCAGTTAAAGGTTCAGCTTGGAGTCTTATCTTTTAACTAGTAGCACTTCTGAAACGTTATCAGTAAAGCAGATTATTTCTATGAACTCGAGTTCCTCTAGATCCAGCTTTTTCATATTTAATGTCTGTTTCCGTTTAACCACTGCTCTTTTATTCCCTTTCATCTCATAAATGGGTCAAACTCACCAGATTTTGCCTAACTGTTATGGTGATGAAAATAAAGAGAAGTTACTTGTTAAATCATATTTTTCAGGGACTAAGGCAGAAAGGGGAAACCTCTTGATGTAGGTTTTACACAAATGCTCAGGGTAGTGGGTCAGAGTTCACTGGAGCTTGGGCCCTACCGCCCCCTTCCTTTATAGGAAATTGAAAACTGTTCTTATAGTTCATCAAGGCCATGGGTAATGTTCATGTTGCCTCTGGGTGAGGCTCACAGGGGACAATCCTAAAGCCATCTCTATATTAGTCAAGCCTAGTACTGCTTGATCTGGAATATTTTTCTCTTTATATACTATTTGTTGCATGTTACTCCAGATAAGAGTTTAATATAGCAATAAAGAGATCTTCACTCATCTCTACACTAGATATCACTAGATTTCAGCTCGACTTTCTGAAAGATATGGTTTTACTTCCTGTTAAGGGTTGAGATCATATATACCAACATTCCTGAATGGTCGGTGATTATATTCCAGCAGAGGCCAGCAATAAACACGTAATCAAATAAATGTTAAGGTAATTTCAGATGACGATAAATTTTAGGAGAAAAATAAATGGGGTTGAGGGTGAGCCATAGGGAATATGGGTGTGGGTGGGTGAAAACTTTAGCTGGGAGGACAAGATGAGGAACCTTCTCTGAGGGGGGACATTTGAGCTAAAAGCATATCAGATGACAGGTGGGCGCCAGATGTGGAAAATTTGTGGGGGGGGGGCATTCTAGGGAGAATGATGGCAAATACAAAATCTTGAAGCTAGACGAGAAGTGGCAGAAGACCAACGTGGCTGAACGGTAGTGAACGAGCTGGAAAACTTTGGGGAAAAGAGGCAGGAGAGGGAAAATGGATCTCCTGGACCCTAGCAAGGATTGGGATACTGTGGCAGCTGCAATGGGAAACCACCGATCCTTGAAGCATGTATGAAATCCTGTGAAATTTCTCTCGATGAAGTCCTCAATACTTTGCTTATAAATGATCTTCTCTAGTTAACTGAATACAGCAGTAACACCAGCTTTATATTGTATCTGCTGATTAGGAGTCATGCTACTTCTCCTTAGTTCTCGGTGTCTCGCTTGGGTTCCTGGTAGCTATTGGTCAGTAGTCAATAGGACTCTTCAGATGGAAAATCATGGGGCTCCTAGCTAGGTTCTCCTGTTTACCGAAATCAGCAAACATTTATTGAGCACTGTATTCTTTGTGGAGCACTTCTGGGCATTGGGCATTCATCTGCAACAGCATTGCATTCCTAAAGTATAGCTGAGATGTCAAGCACACAAGGAGAGCACGAGTACCCTTCCCTTCAGCCTTCAATTCACTTCACTCTTAGCGAGCGTCTTCTCAGCTTTCTTCTACAATCCTCTCCAAGCTCCGTATCCCTACAAGCCATCTCTCAGAATCTGTGGATAACCAAGATGGTATTTTTCTTCATCTGGTTTGTTCTGTTTTAGTCTCACCTGAATTCTGCCTCTTCACTCTTAAAACTTGTTTGGATAAGAAGGCAGCAGCTTGTCCTTGGGTACCATGAAGTCTACTATCAAAACCAGCGCTTAGAATTTGCAGTTCACACTTCTTGTGAAATGTAAAGAGACCTTCAACTCAAGTCTTTTTAAAACGTGTTGAGCCTACTTTAAGTAGGTTGTCCTACTGTGTATCTGGCCTCATCCAGTATTTTCTCTCTGAATTTTTATCGAATGCCTCAAGTTGAAAAACAAAACCAATGCCATTTATGCTTACCTCTATACTCTTGGAAACACGGTGCCCGTAAACTTTTTTAGATGCATTTATAAACTCCATCTCTAAAGACTTTGAGAAAAAACAGATGAAAAACACTTCTATTTTGTATTTCATTCAACTAGTGGTCCTCAACTGTAAGTGATTTTGCTCCCTAGGGGATGTTTGGCAACTAGAGACATTTCTGTTGCCACAGCTTGGGGTGGAGGAGGGGGCATTGCTGGCATCTTCTGGGTAGAGACCAGGGTGACTGCTACTGTTCACAGTGCACGGGGCAGCCCTCTACGACAGAGACTGCTGTTAGTGCCCAGGATGAGAAACCTTGAAGGAGACTCATCCTTAGGAATCTCACAGCCGATGTGTCTTTTACTGATCAGTAGTCACAAAGCTGTAGTGTAGAATTTGTCATTATCCTGAAATACTGAAAATTTGTTAAATAATTTGTTAACAATCTGTTAAAGATTTTAAATATAATACTTTCATACTTAAATCACTCTACAGTATTGCAGGTTGCATTTCCAGTGATATAATTTTGTTATGTAATAAAAATCATGGTGTTTACTCCAAGCCTGCTAAAAATCCTTTGCCAAGTTAATGAAGAAGGCTAGTCTGAATATGTTTGAAAGATTTAAAGACGCTATTGGTGTTCTAATTAGAACTAAGTTGTGTGTAAACACACACTCATACTCACGCAAATATATGTGAGTGCCGTATTTCCATCAGTAATCTTGCATTAAAAGGTATTTATAACCTTTATGGTTGATGGCAGGGAAACCAGATCAGCTGTTGAAATCTACAGGATGAATCACAAAACTCTCTAATACCTAAGTTCAAATATTTTCCTAGTTTTATTTGTCATTTGAAAACAAAACAAAGCAAACAAATAAACAAAAAGTTCTTATAACATTGGTCTGTCTGCGGCTCACATGTAACTGTCATCATGAGAGAAAGAGGGAGAGAAGGGAAGAGTCATCAACTTGAAATGTACTTTCCCAGGTCTTGTTAATTGGATTCTTTTCCATCGCTTGTTTTCAGTAAATAAGTCAATTTTGAACATAAAATGTCAGGAATAGCATAATGTTTATTATATGAATGTGTTTGGGGGTTGGCTTTTCAGAAGGGTTGGTTTACCTTAAAGGGTATAATTTCATTTTCTGCGTAGCCCTACAATAACCAAAGAGACCAGAAGACTTCCGGCCAGGGTGCAAACTTCTTGAGAAATCCCCAGAATACCACAAATGATATTGTTGATCATTTCTACCTCTTAGCACCATGTTACTTGTGCCCTGTGAACAACCACTGTTGCCAGTATTGTTTCAGGTCTATGGTTAAGCCACCAGAAATAGAGCATGATGGTACAGAAATGGTGGCATTCAAGACTTGGTATTTACAATAAGCCATTTCCCTGGAGGCAGATTCCAACCTCCTATGCGGATCTATTTTCCCAGTGATTTATCTCTCCTTCCCTCAATGTATTCCTGTGTTTGCTGGACTGGTTTGAAGGGTGAGGGTTAATGCACTGGGTGTGTATGTGGGAAGCAGTCCACACCACTACCTAGAAGCTGTTAATCATTCTGATTATTATTTTAGCATTGAGAATATACTTTGTCTCAGAGAGTAGAGCCTGCACACAGGAAGCAGGCAACCAATGTTTCAAGACTGGACTACACAATCTTATGAGCCAGTCAGCCTTTTTCTTGTCTTAATGATGAGGCTACAAGATCAGCTCTTTGAACATTACTGTGTACTCAATTTCTATACATGACATAGATTTGTATAACAAACTGGTTACCTGAATTTATTAAATTTATAAGATGCTTATATATTGCCAGCAGAAACAATTGCTTGATCTTTTGGCTTCAATAAAGCTAAAGAGAGTAGAAGATAATCGTGGTATTAATGTCCTTAGGTTTTTCTCTTTTTTATTTCAATATTCTTCATCCAAAGAGGTATTGATATATGTGTGCTTTGGGTCACATGTCTCACTCTTTTGATAAAGAGTCAAAAGATATTTTGACATTAGTTATATCACTAAGTTTTACCAACTGCCTGTGGTTGGACCTGATACCGACTCTCAGTGCTTGGTTAAATAGGCTATGTACATATGATATGTGTATATTCTTTTCAGAACTAATTTACTTTTATTTCCAACTTGTTTCTGGGAGAAGGGAGAGCTACTTGTCCCTTTGGTCCAAATACCTTGACTCCAGGTTTTTTGTCCCCTTTCAATACTGACTGCTCCCCTGAACCTCATATACTCTCAAGGACCCAGTAGCAAATGATCAACGTTGCATATTTATACCCCGTTCCAAGGGGATGTTAGAGGACAGCAAGATGAAGGGGTGAATGGGGGGCTTGCTTATGATAAATGGTGGCTTCTTGGCTAAAGTATATTTACTAGAATTATTAAGTACTTTGGTAAAAGATAACTTTATAACTGAAGAGGCAGTTGAAAGTGTACATACATGGATAAAATCTGGGCAAATTATAATCTACCTTGCGCTATAAAACATGTAAACAGGGACTTCCCTGGTGGCGCAGTGGTTAAGAATCCGCCTGCCAACGCAGGGGGCACAGGTTTGAGCCCTGATCCGGGAAGATCCCACATGCCACGGAGCAACTAAGCCCGTGCGCCACAACTACTGAGCCTGTGCTCTAGAGCCCACGAGCCACAACTACTGAGCCCTTGCACCACAACTACTGAAGCCCGTGTGCCTAGAGCCCTTGCTCCGCAACAAGAGATGCCACCGCAATGAGAAGCCCACGCACTACAACGAAGAGTAGCCCCCACTTGCCGCAACTAGAGAAAGCCCGCATGCAGCAGCGAAGACCCAACGCAGCCAAAAATAAATAAATAAATACATTTATTTATTAAAAAAAATGTAAACAGAAAATACCTGATATGACACCATGAGCTCAGGAAACAAGACTTTATGCCATCTCTCAGTGCCATTGGCTGGATTCTTTCAGGGACAAGACAGTTACTCTGAGATACCAAGCCTGCTGACACACACCTGCAGACAACACATTAGAAATGGATGAGGTTAAAATATTTGCAGGTCAAATTTTGAAATTTTATAGTGGAGTGCTATAACAGTGTTTCTGTTTTTTCTGGAAAGCTTACCACTCCCAGTAAGGCAAACTTGATATGTATGATGAAATGGAAAATACTGGAGAAAATTCACCCTGTGTCACCGTATGTGTGTATGTGCGTACACAGCGCGCGTGTGTGTGTTTGTATGCTTGAGGGGTGCTTTGGATCTTTTTTTTTTTTTTTTGCGGTACGCGGGCCTCTGTTGTGGCCTCTCCCGGTGCGGAGCACCGGCTCTGGACGAGCAGGCTCCGCGGCCATGGCTCACGGACCTAGCTGCTCCGTGGCATGTGGGACCTTCGCGGACTGGGGCACGAACCCGTGTCCCCTGCATCGGCAGGCGGACTCTCAACCACTGCGCCACCAGGGAAGCCCAAGGGGTGCTTGTAACACCTCCTTCTAAGACACATATATCTTGGATTTAACCACAGTTGGACTGGTTAACAAAATAGTTTAGTGGAGCCCTTGCATTTTTCTTTCTTTTTGCTATTGTTCAAGGAAAGACATTCCCCGATATATGAAGGTAAGGGGTGTTTGATGAAATGTACCAAGTGCTAAAGTTTGACTCTGTATTCAGTCTTTCAGTGGTGGTAGAGTTTGTGGAGGTGTCACTGTAACCGAGGGTAGGGACTTGAAGGAGGCATTCTGTTGTCTATTGAAAGAGTAATTGATGAGCCATCTAGGGCTGGCTGCTGGGATACTTGATCTGTAAAGGGAAGTATGGCATTCTAAGGCTAACACTGAGTAGAGGCAGGGACCAAAGAATGGGCCAGCTGCTCTTATTGGGAGGACGTGGTATCACAGGCCTTTCAGAAGAGTGATCAGACCTCAAGGGAATTGTGTGCCTCCTGGTTGGGCTCTGGATATGGTCTAGAAGCTTGACCTCTATACTGCTCTTTCAGATGCTAGCTATTAAGGTGCGACAGCTTATCTGTTATCTACCTTGCAATGTATATCGTAAAACCTGTCTCAGGAAGAGAATTTTGAGAAAGGATGGACAGACGGAGAGATTAGAAGATGGGCTCATCATGAAGGAAGTGGCCAGTTTGTTCTGTAGCGTACGAACATACACAAGAGCAAACCTGAGTTCTAGATTCATATTAGCTGTAAACCCCAAGTCCTTTATAGGAAAGAGGCCTCAAGAGCACACTGACCATCTGCTTAATAACAGTATGGGCATCAGTTTGGAAAAGCAACCTCAGACATAACACTTAAGAATGAGATTTTCTGGAGCATAAAATTACAATTGTTTTTCTAGTAAAGGGATAAAATAAATGTCTATTCAAGCTAATTACTGTCCAACTTGTGATTTTTTTTGTTGTAGTTAGCATGTAATAAGCCCAACTCATTTTATTATAAAGGGCTATGAAACAGTTCCTGTATAATATTATAAAACCTGCAGAGATATGACAGCTGCAAACTTTTTTTCTGGCCACGTTCACTTTAACTCAAAACGTCTGTAGTCAGCAACCAAAAAGTAAATACATTGAGAAAATGAAAGCCATCTAATTCAATACTAGTTTTACTTTAGGATTTAAGCAATTTTTAGAACGTGGATTTCCAGGTGACGATGAAAAATATAGGGACCATGGGAAATGGAATAACATATTCCTGGGATAGAAAATCATTATCGGAAGGACTGGAGCCATGGAGTTAACAGCTGAGAGGTGATGATTGTGACACCAGACCATTAGGATGACTTTTTTGCCATATTATTTCTAGAGCTCAATTTGATCTAGGCAAGCTGTCAGGCCTCTTCTTAGTTTGCCCAGGACTTCCCCAGAAAACATGCCTTTCTGCATTAGACGCTCTCTGAAACCGAGATATGAAAAATGTGCTTCTCACTTTCAGGATACCAGAATTCCTTTGGTACCTGAAATTAGTTATTTTTATTAGTATTGCTCCAGAAGGAGTTTCTTTGCCGTTCAAATATTCATTCCTTGGTCCTAAAGAGTATCTACTCATCTCAGCTCATGTTAAGGTTTTGACCTAGACATTTGAAGTATCCTCCATAAGTTACTTTCTAGGTTCAGCTTAAGTGGGACAAGGTCATATGTTATCTACCGTCCCAACTGACAAAGGGCACTTTTGTATTCAGTGGATGAAATGGATATCCTCACACCTTTCAAAGCCTCTCTTTGCTTTGATACAGTGGTACCCACGGGAGGGGGAGGAGACTAGCAAAGATAATCCCCAGGACAATAATTTTTATTTCAGGAGTAGCACACAGTTTTTATTATGTAAGCGTATTATGTTTGCTTGGAACAAAAGCTACCATCAAGAACCGGACAACCCCAACTCTAGGCATCTCACTTGGGA